>NC_091691.1:42783030-43086060 GCF_041296265.1 Equus caballus
TAAAGGTTGAAAATTTCCTGTATCTGACGGAAAGACAAGAATCCTCAAATTGAAGAAGCAGGGTAAAGTCCTGAGTAAAATAAATAAAAATAAACCCATACTTAAACACATGACAGCAAAACTACAGAATGTCAAGAAGAAACAGCCTTAACAGCAATCAGAAAGAAAAAACGGGAGTCCCACAAAGACTAACTTAGACTAGCAGACTTCTCAACAGTCACAACAGTAAGACGAGAATGGAATATGGGAACTATCAACTAGATTTTCACATTCAGCTTAAGAGTAATGGTGAAATGTCCCTTTCAGACAAAGGAAAAAGGGCATGTCACTGCCAGACCCTCATCAATACACGTCCTTTCAGAAAGAGGAAACTGAACCATAAAAGAATCAGATAAAAGATGTACTGATGAGGGGAAAAAGCTTAGTAGATTTAGCAGTAAATCTAAACAAGCATTTACTATACAAAATCATAGAAAATATAAAAGATAAATTTAGGGAAATTAAAAAATCAAGGTAAAAGTTGATAAAGATAAGGCAGAAGAAAGATTTAAAAGTTCTAAGCTCCTTATTTGTTTGGGAGGATGGATGATATGCCTTAACTTTTAGAGTTGTGTATTTTTCAATAGTCTTTATCTTACTCGAACATCACAACGGATCCAGCCTACCAAGTTAAAAACCTTAGGTCAACTCCCTCTTCCTCCCTTCCCTTCAACTACCATAGCAGCCCTGAAACCCCTCCCTAGCACTCTGCAATTCTCTCAAACAACTCCTAACAATTAGTAGAGGCTCCCAACCAGCCTTCCTGTCACCCATCTTTTTTATTATCAAGTCAATCCATACTGCTATTGTTCTAAACCACAAAAAAACTCTAGCATCGCAGTGTATAAACCTTTACAATCTAGCCCCTCAACTATCTTAACAGCCCCATTTTTCTAAACTGGAGACTCAGTAAGGAAACTCACTGTTGACCAAATGGGCCACTATCTTCAACTCTTCCTGCCCCTAAACCTGTGCTTTTCTCTGCAGAGTATGCTCTTTCCCTCTCTTACCTTATCATTCTATCAAATCCAATTCAAATGTCACTAACTTTCTGAAGAGAGCCCCAATCCTCGCCACTGTGATTTCTTCTTTATATATTGGTTGCATTCATTACACTGTTAATTTGATGACAGGAATTCTTACTCATCTCAGTAACGGCTCTAGCTTTCAATCTGGAACCTGGCACTGTTCTACATTTACTGAATGAATAGAAAGCGTAAATGTCGAGATACTTATCACGAACTCAACAACTTGAGAACATATTTTAAGAATATATATACACATATTTAATAAAATCAGGACTATAGTTGGTAAACAGGTAAAGAAAATAAATTCCTCTTTAAAGAACATCTATGTCTCTACTAAGAAAGGAATGAGATGCAACAGAGCCAAAAATTTAAGTTAAATTGTTGCATCTCTGCCAAATAAAAAAATAAATTATAAGTAAAAATTACAACTGATGAGACTCTCCTAAAACCATTCTAGAACAAGCACATACACGGAGCAATTATGCACACAGAACATCATAATGAGACAGATTATTAATAAGCTTACAAATGTTTTTTCTACTCTACAAGAAAATAAAAAATATTTAAGGCTTATGTAAAGAGTAAACATATTCCCATAAAATGAATTGCTTAACAAAAGATGAGCTCATCTAAAAATTAAAAAATCAGACTTGTTGACACGCCAAAAAGTTTGTTGGAAATTGAAAAATAACACATTTTAATTGAGAGTTAATAGGTTTAAGAAAAAAATTTTAATTTATTTTTGAATGTTTCTAAAATCAAATATAACAATATGCTTAAAATTTAACATTAGAGGGGCCAGCCTGGTGATGTAGTGGTTAAGTGTGCATGCTCCACTTCAGTGGCCTGGGCTTCTCGGGTTCAGATCCCAGGCGTGGACCTACACACCACTCATCAAGCCATGCTGTGGCAGTGTCCCACATACAAAAAATAGAGGAAGATTGGCACAGATGTTAGCTCAGCAACAACCTTCCTCAAGCAAAAAGAGGAAGACTGGCAACAGATTTAACTCAGGGTCAATCTTCCACACCAAAAAAAAAAGAGAGAGAGAAAAGAAAAAACAGTATTATGTTAAAATGGTAAATTTTATGTTCTGTATATTTTACCCCAACAAAACATTTTTTCAAAACTTAATATAATTGCATTCTAAGCCTCAAATCAAGTTTACCTCTTTCTTAAGCAGGCCCTCCTCTCTTTACTTTGGAGACAAACAGCTTTAGTTTCACAATGGGTGATTGACCTTTTTTTGGCAAGTGAGCAAGCAAACAAAAGAAAGTATTTTCGGGGCGCCAGATGGCCCCATGGTGTAGTAGGTAAGTTTGGCATGCTCAGCTTTGCAGGTTCAGATCCCAGGCACGGACCTATACCACTCATCAGCCATGGTGGTGGCAATCCACATATAAAGTGGAGGAAGATTGGCACAGATGTTAGCTCAGGGCTAACCTTCCTCAGCAAAAAAAAAAAAAAAGGCATTTTATATTTGCTTAAAAAACTTTACAGCCCACTTTTACAACTACCTTTTAATTTATTCAAAATTACTTTTTAAGTTTTTATTAATCCTAAAATATCAATGTACATGATGGAAAACAATGTTCTTAGATTTTTCTGATGAGAAATTTCCAAAATTAAACTAAATGGACCTACTATAAAATGTGTGGATCTTAGTAAGAGGTTTTTATTTTCTTGTTACTGATAGGTTTGATAATTAGGAAATCTTTTAAAGAAATCTCATATCACACTAAGTTTTTCATTAGTTTTTAGAAACACAAACTTGGTAAAGGAAACTTTTCTCTGCATAAACATATACCTGAATCGTCAGCTAATCTGCTAATTCTTTCCAAGACAGCAATACAATCTCTTTCATCATCGCAGACTTCCCTCAATGTATCCAGCAAACTCCGGGCCACCATTTGTCTACACAGAAAAAGAAAATTATATAGTGTTCAGTGGCATCATAGTTAATAGAGGCATATCCAGTTTTATTGTGCTTCACTTTATTGCATTTTGCAGATACTGAGATTTTTTTAAAAGACCCTCCACCAGCAAAAAGATTACAACTCACTGAAGGCTCAGATGATGGTTAGCTTTTTTTAGCAACAAAGTATTTCTTAATTAAGGTGAGTACATTCTTTTTTTTAGACATAGTGCTATTGCACACTTAGTAGACCACAATACAGCATAAATACAACTTTTATATGCACTGGGAAACCAAAAACCCATGTGATTTGCTTTAGGGTGATACTCGCTTTATTGCAGTGGTTGGAACCAAATCCACAATATCTCTGAGGTATGCCTGTATTTAGAATGTCAAAAGACAGAATCCATATAGTTTTAAAGAAAACGTTTTTCTTAATACATTTTATAACACATATTAAGTCCCTAATTTCCTAAGTGACAAATGCCAATATGGGTTTTATTTTAACAAGGTGAGACTGAATATTTACCAAAATATTTTTCATTTTTATCTAACTCATTTGACAAATTTCTAAGGTCATTTCAAACAGTTATCTTCAATTATCATAATAGGAAAATATACTCATTCTTCATTATATAAAACATTATCTTTACATCTTTTCCTAAATGAGTTTTATACATCTCTACTCAAAAAATTTAAGCAAAGACTTCGATTTCCCAGTCGGATACAGGTGGTCTGGGGACCATCCTTGGAGAAACATCAGGAAGAGTGTTAGCTCTTGGTCACTGCTGCGTCCCAATCCCCTGAACATCCCATGGCACACAGTAGGTGTACCTACTGGAAACTGGATAATTTTATTTTCCCTACTGAAATTAATGCAATAAAAGCCATCCTTCCACTTCCACTTTAACGAAAATAAGCACATACCTGTTAAATACGTTCTCACTTGCAGCATACTTGTCCAATCTCCCCAGTGGCGTCAACATTTCATCTTGTGAGACAAAGTCCAGGGCTGAAGGTATAATAATCACATCAGACTCTGAGCTGTAGTCATCCACACCAACTATCAGAGACATCAGAAATACTCCTTATAAGGCTTTGAAACTAAAAAGCACCCCTTGCCTGTCTGAAGTAGCATAAGTAAAACTGCCCTCAATGTTTCTGGAGTGGTACAAAGAATCACAAGAGAATCTTAGAATCAATTCAGAAACCATGAATAACTGAAGGATGCTTCCTCTCTTTTTACTACAGATATGTTCTGTCTCTAGACACATAGGGGTTGTAGAAACTCACTATGGGATGATCACAAAACAGAGTGAGCAGAGAAGACTGATCACGGAGATCTAAGAACTTACACATTCAATCAGAACACTAACTACTTGTAAATAAATAAAATGTCAAACACTGACACAGTTAATACTGCAATGCAGTCAGAGAAAAATTCACATTATATGCAGAGGAACAAGGATAAGAATTACAGCAGACTTCTCATCAGAAACAATACAAGCTGGACGACAGTCGACCAAAAATCTTTAAAGTACTGAAAGGAAACGCTGTCAACTGACAGCTCTACATCCAGTATACAGACGTCTTTCAACGGCTTTGAAACTTCTATCTTTCAAATATGAAGGTGAAACAAAGGCTTTTTCAGACACACAAAAGCTGAGAGATATCATCACCAGCAGACGTACACTACAAGAAATATTAAAGGAAGTCCTTCAAGCAAAAAGAAAATTACACCAGATGGAAATGTGGATCTACAAAAAGAATGAAGAGCATCAGAAATGGTAATTATGTGGGTAAATATAAAAGCCTTTCCTTATTTAAAAAAATCTCTTTAAAAGATAATTGACTGCTTAAAGCAAAAATATGTACTCTAAAATAAAGAGAGAAAAAATGGACTGTGGGATTCATACCATACATATAAGAGAAATGTACGACTACAGAAGTACAAACACAGGAAAAGGGTAAATTATACTGTCCTAAAGTTCTTACACAGTATGTGAAGAGATATCTATTACTTGAAGGTAGACTGTAATAAGTTAAAGACATAAACTAATTATAAACCCTATAGCAAACATTAAACATCAAAAACCCACCAAAGATATACACCTAGTAAGCCAATAAGGACCATAAAATGGAATCATAAAAAATACTCAGTCCAGGGGCTGGCCCCGTGGCCGAGTGGTTAAGTTCGCGTGCTCCGCTGCAGGCGGCCCAGTGTTTCGTTGGTTCGAATCCTGGGCGCGGACATGGCACTGCTCATCGGACCACGCTGAGGCAGCGTCCCACATGCCACAAGTAGAAGGACCCACAACGAAGAATATACAACTATGTACCAGGGGGCTTTGGGGAGAAAAAGGAAAAAAATAAAATCTTTAAAAAAAAAAAAAAACTCAATCCAAAACAAGGCAGAAAAAGAGGATAAAGGAAGGAAGAGCTAGGACAAATAGATGGGAAGTAGCAACATGAAGGATTTAAACTCAACCACATGAATAATCACATTAAGAGCAAATGATCTAACTACCCCAATTAAAAGGCAGAGATTGTCAAATTGGATCAAAAATAACACCTAACGTGAAAATAATTTTATACAGGCTATTCTGACCTACAATTCACAGCAAAGTACCTTATCTATTATGACTCAAAGAGTTGTAAAAACCATTCAGACACTCTCATTTGGCCTCAGTTTTCTCCTTTGTAACAAAGGATTGTTGAGCTAGCATGACCTCAAAGGTACTTCTTTATGCAGGCTCTAGAATTCTATGACTATGACCAAACTGTTTCATCAGCCTCACACTTGTTACTCTTAAAGGTAAACATTAATAATATTGATTCTGGTCCATAGAAAGCCAGAGGCAGTGGAGGAGGAGCCTAGAGCAGCGACTGTCAAACAGTGCTGTGTTTAAGATTTGGAGCGCTTACCTCTAAAAATGCAGGTTCCCAGATGTCATATCCAGATACTGATTATGTAGATTTGGAGTGAGGCCCAGGAGAATTCATTTTTAATAAATACCCCCACTAATTCAAATACAGATTGTGGAACAACCATATTTGAGAAACATTCCTAGAGGATAACAAACTCATATTTTGCTTCAGCTTTTGTTATCACTCTATCGATCATGGTTGACAATTACTAGTATACAAAGGGAGGTATTCGACTCTGGCATAAGAACTGGTGACAAAGGTTCATTTCTATTTCCCAGTACTACTGCATCCTGCCAATATCTGTGGAATCATTCTGGCCTGAATCACCCACTCCAAATTCAAAATTTCCTCACCCATTCTTGATTGGACTAATAAGACTCTGGATTTCATCTTTATGGAGGCCACAGGGATTTAATTACCATGGCTACAGACCGCACACTTAAGTCTTACCCAGTCATCCTGCAAATACCAGCCACAGGTAACAAGAAGGAAAAAAATAATAATAAAAAAACTATCACCACTAATGAAGAGATGCTACAGCATATACCCTAAGTGATGGTGCAGTCAATAACATCCTTAGATAAAACAGACACCACAGAGGGAATAAATGTAGCTATATTGCTGCAAGGATCCTATAGTTTATGCAAAGTAGTACATTAACTTTGAATAGATTATGATAAATTAAAGATGTGAATTACAATCCTAAAACATGCAACAAAGGATAGCTAAAAAGCCAACAGAGGAATTAAAATGAAATACTAAAAACTATTCGGTTAACCCACAGGAAGAAAGTCAGGGAAGGAGCAATAGACAAAAAAGAGACAAATAAAAAAGGCAAACCTAAATCAGATCAGTAATTACATTACATAAAATGGACTAAATGTTTAAATTAAAAGACAGAGGTTCCCAGACTACTAAAAAAATAACACCAGAGCTAGCCTTGATGGCCTGGTGGTTAAAGTTTTGCAAATTCTGCTTTGGCAGCCCAGGTTCGGTTCCCAGGTGTGGAAGCACACCACCTGTCTATCAGTAACCATGCTGTGGTGGCGGCTCACACTAAGAACTACAAGGACTTACAACTAGAATATACAACTATGTACTGGGGTTTGGGGGAGGAAAAAAAAAGAGAGGAAGATTGGCAACAGATGTTAGCTCAGGGCAAATCTTTCCCAGCAAGAAAAAAAAAAAAAACCCAAAATAAAAAACACCCAGCTATAGTCTGTCTACCAGACACATATTGTTGAAGTCAGAATTTCAACCAAAAGGGTGAAAAGAAAAGGAGTAAAAAAAAAGAAAGATAAAACATGAAATGGTAAGCATAAGAAAGCTGGAGGGGGGCTTGCTCTGTGGCTGAACAGTTAAAGTTCCGTGTACGCCACTTCGGTGACCCCGGTTCAGATCCCAGGTGCAGACCTACTCCACTCATCAGCCATGCTGTGGAGGCGATCCACATAGAAAGCAGAGGAAGACTGGCAGAGATGTTAGCTCAGGGCAAATCTTCCTCACCAAAAAAAAAAAAAAGAAAAAAAAAAGTAAGTGTGGTGCAAAGAAAATAACAATAAAAAAAGCATTGCTAAGTTAAAAAAAAAAAAAAAAGGAAAGAAAGAAAGCTGGAGGGTCTATATCTTTATCAGACAAAACAGACAAAGACAAGGAGTATTACCAAAGATGAAAAGAGACATTTCATAATTATAAAAGAGTCTACTCTTAACTCCTCACCTGAGTGCTTTCTTTTGTAGTTCTTTCTTTCTGGAAAATTAACTTAAGTTTCTGGATGCTTGGATACTATAGCACTAACAGCCCTTTAGTGCTCTACCACTTTAAAAATCTAGTCTCCTCAAATGAGAATGAAAACACATCATACCAACTCATATGGGATGCAACAAAAGCGGTCCTAAGAGGGAAATTCATAGCATTACAGGCCCACCTTAACAAACAAGAAAAATCTCAAATAAACAATCTTAAACCACACTTAACAGACTTAGAAAAAGAACAAACAAAGCATAAACTCAGCAGAAGGAGGGAAATAATAAAAATTAGAGCAAACAATGAAATCGAAACAAAAAGACTACAGAAAGGATCAATGAAACAAAGAGCTGGTTTTTGAGAAGATAAACAAAACTGACAAACCCTTAGCTAGACTAAGAAAAAAAGAGACAAGTCTTGAATAAATAAAATTAGAATGAAAGGGGAGAAGTTACAACAGATACCACAGAAATTTAGAAGATTACAAGAGAATATTATGAAAAACTATATGCCAACAAATTGGAAAAACTAGAAGAAACAGATAAATTCTTAGACTCTTATAACCTCCCAAAACTGAATCAAAAAGAAATAGAGAATCTGAACAGACCAATCATAAGTAAAG
Source organism: Equus caballus (assembly GCF_041296265.1). Lineage (NCBI taxonomy): Eukaryota > Metazoa > Chordata > Mammalia > Perissodactyla > Equidae > Equus > Equus caballus. The sequence continues at coordinate 42,791,309 of NC_091691.1, forward strand.
AGATTGAAACAGTAATCAATAACTTCCCCCAAAACAAAAGTCCAGGACCAGATGGCTTCTCTGGAGAATTCTACCAAACATTCAAAGAAGATTTATTACCTTTTCTTCTCAAACTATTCCAAAATATTGCGGAAGACAGAAATATTCCTAATACCTTCTATGAGGCCAACATCACCCTGATATCAAAGTCAGACAAGGACAACAGAAAGAAGGAAAATTATAGGCCACTATTGCTGATGAACATACATGCAAAAATCCTCAACAAAATATTGGCAAACTGAATACACCAATACATTAAAAAGATCATACACCATGATCAAGTGGGATTCATACCAGGGACACAGGGATGGTTCAACATCTGCAAATCAATCAATGTGATACACCACATTAACAAAATGAGTAACAAAAACCTCATGAGAATCTCCATAGATGCAGAGAAAGCATTTGACAAGATCCAACATCCACTCATGATAAAAACTCTCAATAAAATGGGTATAGAAGGAAAGTATTTCAACATGATAAAGGTCATATATGACAAACCCACAGCCAATATCATACTCAGTGGGGAAAGACTGAAAGCCACCCCTCTGAGAATAGGAACAAGACAAGGGTGCCTACTCTCACCACTCTTATTCAACATAGTACTAGAGGTTTTGGCCACAACAATTAGGCAAGAAAAAGAAATAAAAGGAATCCAAATAGACACTGAAGAAGTGAAACGCTCATTGTGTGCAGGTGACATGATCTTATATATAAAAAAACCCTAAAGAATCCATTGGCAAACTATTAGAAATAATTAACAACTACAGCAAAGTTGCAGACTACAAAGTCAACTTAGAAAAATCAGTAGCATTTCTATACTCTAATAACGAACTAACAGAACAAGAACTCAAGAATACAATCCCATTTACAATCACAACAAAAAGAATTACATATCCAGGAATAAATTTAATCAAAGAGGTGAAAGACCTACACAAAGAAAACGAGAAGACATTATTGAAAGAAATCGATGACAGAAAGAAATGGAAAGATCTTCCATAAACATCGATTGGAAGAATAAACGTAGTTAAAATGTCCATACTAACCTAAAGCAATCTATAGATTCAATGCAATTCCACTCAGAATCCCTATGATCTTCTTCACAGAAACGGAACAAAGAATCTTAAAATTTATATGGGGCAACAAAAGATCCCGTATAGCCAAAGTAATCTGGAGAAACAAGAACAAAGCTGGTGGCACCACAATCCCTGACTTCAAAATATATTACAAAGCTATAGTAATGAAAACAGCATGGTACTGGTACAAGAACAGGCACACAGATCTAAAGAACAGAACTGAAAGCCCAGAAGTAAAACCACACATCTATGGACAGCTAATCTTCAACAGAGGAGCCAAGAACATACAATAGGCAAAGGAAAGCCCTTCAATAAATGGTGCTGGGAAAACTGGACAGCCACATGCAAAAGAATGAAAGTAGACCATTACCTTTCCCCATGCACAAAAATAGACTCAAAATGCACCAAGACTTGAAAGTAAGACCTGAAACCATAAAACTTCTGCAAGAAAATATAGGCAGTATACTCTTTGACGTCAGACTTAAAAGGATCTTTTCGAATACCATGCCTACTCAGACAAGGGAAACAAAAGAAAAAAAATACGTGGGACTTCATCAGACTAAAGAGCTTCTAGAAGGCAAAGGAAACCAAGATCAAAATGAAAAAACAACCCACCAACTGGGAGAAAATATTTGCAAATCATATATCTGATAAAGGGTTAATCTCCATAATATATAAAGAACTCACACACATGAACTACAAAAAAACAAAAAATTCAATCAAAAAGTGGATAGAGGGGGCCAGCCCATGGCCGAGTGGTTAAGTTAGCATGCTCCAGTGCAGTGGCCCAGGGTTTCACCGGTTTGAATCCTGGGCACGGACATGGCACCACTCATCAGGCCACACTGAGGTGGCATCCCACATGCCACAACTAGAAGGACCCACAACTAAAAATATACAACTATGTACTGGGAGGGCTTTGGGAGAAAAAGGAAAAATAAAATCTTAAAAAAAAAAAAAAGCAGGCAGAGAATATGAACAGATATTTTTCCAAAGAAGATATACAGATGGTCAATAGGCACATGAAAAGATGCCCAACATCACTAATTATCAGGGAAACGCAAATCAAAACTACACTTAGATATCATCTTATGCCCATTAGAATGGCTGTAATCACCAAGACAAAAAACAACAAATGTTGGAGAGGTTGTAGAGAAAACTGAATCCTCATCTGCTGCTGGTGGGAATGCAAACTGGTGCAGCCATTGTAGAAAACAGTATGGAGATTCTCAAAAAGTTAAGAATAGAAATACCGTATGACCCAGCTATCCCACTACTGGGTATTTATCCAAAGAACTTGAAATCAACAATTCAAAGAGACTTATGCACCCCTACATTCACTGTAGCATTATTCACAATAGCCAAGATGTAGAAGCAACCCAAGTGCCCATCAACTGATGATTGGATAAAGAAGATGCGGTGTATACATACAATGGAATATTATTCAGCCATAAAAAAAGATGAAATCATCCCATTCGCAACCGCATGGATGGACCTTGAGGTCATTATGTTAAGTGAAATAAGCCAGAAAGAGAAAGACAAACACCATATGATTTCACTTATATGTGGAATATAAACAAACTTACGGACAAAGAGAACAAATTAGTGGTTACCAGGGGAAGGGGGGGTGGAGGGTGGGCACAAGGGGTGAAGGGGCACACTTACATGGTGTGTGACAAATAATAATGTACAATTGAAATTTCACAATGTTCTAAGTTATTATGACCACAATAAAAAAATTCATTGTTTATCTGAAATTCAAATAAAAAAATAAGTAAATAAAAATCTAGTCTCCTAGATTGATGAAGTAAAAAAATCATGCCATCTTTTAATGCTATCTGAAATTTTTAAATGACCAAGAAGCATAGAAAAACAATGATCACTCTGAAAAGCCTTGTCAAATTCTATCTGTTCTCCCCAAATTCCAATAGTCTCTCTTCCCTTGTAAATTTACTGAGAACTGAAGGGGAACCAGGATGAAAAGGAAACAGGAAGATGGCTTGTTAACATAAGAGACAGAATTCCAATAAATACTTAAGTAGGCAATCTTCATTTTTCAAAACCTAATATTTAATTATAAAATAAAAGCTTCCAGGAAGAAGCAATTGACACATCATTTAATGAAAACTTGTGGTTTCTAGTAAATTCCAATAGAATATAATTCCTAATAGGAATAGAAACTAAAGCCTTATACTTGAGGCTTAGTCCATTCTATCTCAAAAGTCCTAAATATTAGACTCAATATTTTCTTCGAGGGGCCAGCCCCGTGGCCAACTGGTTAAGTTTGCACGCTATACTTCGGCGGCCCAGGGTTTCACCGGTTCGGAGCCTGGGCGCAGACCTAGCACCACTCATCAAGCCATGCTGAGGTGATGTCCCACATGCCACAACTAGAAGGACCTACAACTAAAATATACAACTATGTACTGGGGGCTTCGGAGAGAAGAAGGAAAAATTTAAAAAATCTAAAAAAATATATATATATTCTTCTAGTTCCAAATCATGAGAAGAATCAAACATTACAATGCAAATAAAGAGAACATCAAGAAAAAGATGACAAGAGAAACAAAAGAATAACATTTATCTTTGTTACTTATAAAAGTGAACACTTGCCTTTGTATAAAGCTAGGAGATCACACAGTAGAAGAGACAAAATCATCCCTCCAGCTTGAGAAGGATTCTCTACCTATCTGCTCTCAGGTCCCTTGACCAGCAGCAGCAAAAATCCAAAGTAGCAGAAAGCAACATCCCAATTTTCAGCTGTTTAAATTAAGGAAAAGAATGTTTATCTAAAATGTAAAAGTTTAAAAGTTGGACCCACTTTGGAATTTTAAAGATGATTAATTTAATCACTATGTAGTCACAGCAAAAGTGGTGTGAAAACGGCAGGGGCTCTTTAAAGTAAGAAGGATCTGGGTTCAAATCTCCTACTCTGCTACTTATAAACTATCTATGTGAACTTACACAAGTACCTAACTAATTTGGGTCTGTTTCCTCACCCACCAAATACTTGTTTGTTGTTGAGAGTTTTAAGACACACATACAAAGATAATGTCTATAAAATATCTAACATGGTGTTAGGTAAATAAGTAAATGTTCCTTCCCATTCCGCATTTTGGTTTTTTTCGAGATAGAGAGAATCTCAATGAGGTTTCCATGTGTTTTTAAATGTGAATTTTCATTCATTTCATTCAACCAGTAATAGAACAGCACATATACTGGAAGTGCCAGACAATCAGCAAGGAACACAGATATAGAAAGTATATGCATGTAACTATATATGTACACATATATGTACATGCGTGTGCATATACATAGACATATATATTCCACTAAGAAAAGATACATGATATACAAGCATATACATACAAAATATGCTGTTAACTATTATACGTTGTTACCTATTATACTTCTAAGTCTGCCCTGGTGAATAAGAGAAGGCTTTAAAGTCAAGCCAAGTCATGGCAGATACACTGGAATTTGCCAAGCAGGACAGAGGGCAGGAAGAGGTTACTCTAAGCAGAGAAACCCAAAGACAGGGAGTCAAGGAAAACCATGTCATGTTGAGAAAACTGTAAGTAATTTACTACAGGTCGGACACAGGGTTCATAGAGAAGAAAGGCAGGAGGAGTAGGGGAATGGGACCAAACAATCAATTTAGCCTTCTTAATTTTAAAGAGTAACATTACTACATTTTGCAAAATCCTCTTTCCTGGCTAGAGAAATCACATTACCACCCTGTAATTAGAAATGGCATTTGAGATATTCTAAGCAACAACTTAGTTAAATTCAACAATTATTTCCTTTGAGGAATAGACAATTCCAGGCAGTATATATACTTATTCAACCATGCTTTAATAAAATTTGATTGAAATGATCAAGTATTAATTAAAACCATCATTTATATTTTAAAAATTAAGAAGGAAGCAAAGATCATGATGTCTTTTCCAAGATGAGAGACCTCTTTCTCTTTACACAGCATTCTAGGAGAACCCCAGGCCTCATTTCACTCCTCTTCCAATTATCCTACACTCTTAGCCATCAAAGAGCAGAGGAGGGAAGGAGCCCATAGAAGCCCTAGGCCCCTCAAGAATACAACACATTCTAATTCAATGGAGACAATTCTAGTTCTACCTGCATCAATACCGTAAGTAGGCCTCTTTACTATTCCTCCTTAACAATGCTCAGATACGCTACCAATTCGTGCTAATTGCATGCTCACTCAATACAAATTTTGTATTTGTAGTCCCCCCTTATCTGCAGGAATACGTTCCAAGACCCCGAGGATGCCTGAAACCTCGGATAGTACCCAACCCTATATATACTGTTTTTTCGTATACATACATACCTATGATGAAGTTTAATTTGTAAATTAGACACAGTAAGAGACTAACAACAATAACTTTGGCATATCCAAATTGCCAGCAACACTACTCTTGCGCTTTGGGGCCATTATTAAGTAAACTAAGCAGTACCTGAACACAAACACTGTGATACCACGACAGTCATCTGATAACCTGATGACTACTAACTGACTAACAGGCACGTAGCATACACAGCATGGATATGCTGGGCAAAGGGATGGTTCATGTCCTAGGTGGGAGGGAGCTGGACGGTGCAAGGTTTCATTATGCTACTCAGAATGGCACCCAATTTAAAACTTATGAATTGTTTATTTTTGGAATTTTCCCTTTAATATTTTTGGACCCAGTTGACCGCGGGTAACTGAACCTGTGGAAAGTGAAACAATGGATAAGGGGGAACCACCACCCTAGTCTTAAATCTTAAAATTCTCTCAGAAGATGTTCCAATTCTCTATTGTATTGTAAGTCCCCAAAACTACCCTCAAAAAAAAAATCAACTTCATTCCTACCTTACTATCACTACATGCATTTGATGTACTCTATAGTGCCAAGTCAGGAATAAAAAGTGCCAGCGACCACGGGAACAAAAGCAAGGGAGAGAACAGTTCAGGTAGTGCACCTGACCAGCATTCTCTCCCTGACCACACATATGCTCACGAGCACCAGAAGGAGATATAAGAGCACATCCGCCATTCTCGTGTGCTTCTCAAAACGCAGCACCCCATTCCTACGGTCTAAAGACATTTTTCCAGCAGGGCCTTTAAACATCAACCACCTCATTTATGACTCAACTACAGAAAGAATGTTACAATGGCCAAGGGAAAATATGGCTGTTAGACTTGTAAATATGGCCATATATGAGCAATATAAAGGTAATTAAGGGCAATTCTGACCACATGAGGTTTTCCTGACACACTGAATCTAGAACTTAAGCTTGCTATTCCGTAAAATGACTTTTTCATCCAACTTCTTAGAGGTATAGTTCCCTTTGCCTCCTTCACCTCCTCTTCAAGACAAATATTATCTGTCCTACTTCTCTTTCACTCTAGGACTCTTTTCAAAGAAGAGCAATAATTTGCCAAAATTTGAGGGCCCTTCTTAGACCTGTTGTCTTACTTCTCTACAGCATTCAACAAGGCTGACTCCTCCTATCCCAACACCCATCTCTTAAATACTCTTTTCTTGAGTTCTCTGGAAGTATACAATCCTGAGTATTTTTTGACCTTTCTGGACTATTCCTCCTTACTTCTTTCTGACCCTTTTATGTAGGTAGTTTTCCTCTATTTTTGTCCTCACATACACATACTATCCTCCCCTTAATAATTCATAACTTCAACTATCACTTGGAATGTAGGTGACCTCCAAAATTCGCCTGCCCTGGTCCCCAGATCCATATTCGCAGGTACTTCATAGACTCTCCACCTCAACGTCACATTCGTTCCGAATAATAAACTGTCCAAACCAATCTTACAGAAATGAGACCTTCCTCACGACTTTCCAATCACCACTATTATCTTCCTCACCCAGAGTTCTCAAACACGAGGTCTTCAGTTATTTTTTTAACTGTACCTTTCTTGCCCCCGTATCTAATCAGTTGCTAAGAACTATAAATTCTACTTTTATAAAGTATTCTGTATTTCCACTTCTCAGTTCCCAATGTCCTAATTCAGAGGCTATCTTTTGCTTAGAGAAAATTGGGGCATTCAAACTCCATGAGGTACAGTAAGATCTTCCTGGTATAAGTCAGGATACTTATTTACGTGAAGGGATAGCCCAGACCCCAAGTTCCAGGAGCACCCTATCACCAACATGTGCCCAGAGAGTTAGAGCTATCCCTTTCCCTTCCACAATCTCCTGCCTCCCATCTCTCTGAACTCTCTCAGGCTACCTGCTGCAACGCCCCAAGGAAGGAAAAACTAAAGAAGGACCCCTCGGAGATACTGATGAAAGTGTTAAAGAAATCAACTCTCTAAAGACTATAATAAATACTTTTACAAGTCAGCTATTTTTCAATCCTTTGCTTTTCAAAAACACTGAAAGACTGACAGCTCATTAAAAATAATCTTTGGTACATAAGCTGGAAGAGGTTCAAGGAAATTAGTGGCACTGCTAACAAAACTCTTTCCATCAACCTATTTATGTCAAAAAAAATCTCAGTGCTTACAGTTCTCAAAAAGTAGAAATTGATGCTAAATACTGTCTCATTCTAGTAGTAAATTATATTAACCCATGAATACATAAGTTATTTTTTAAAAGCCACATCTGTTGCATTAAGAGATGCATGTACAATAAAATTTTGTTAAAAAGTTTATCATAATTTGTACTATATTCTGGTTGATCAATTGAGTATTAATAATAATAATGGAAAAAAGATTTTTAAAGTTTTATGGCCACAGGAAATTAAAATTTTCAACTTTTCTTTATATACATATTTTTGGCACAAAAAAATTGTGATAGGGTAAATCAATCAAACTTTCAAGCATAAAGATATTGGGAGTCTGGCCTGGTGGCATAGTGGTTAAGTTCGTACACTCCACTTCAGTGGCCCAAGGTTCGCGGGTTCAGATCTGGCGTGCGGACCTACACACTGCTTATCAAGCCATGCTGTGGCAGTGTCCCACATACAAAATAGAGGAAGACTGGCACAGGTGTTAGCTCAGGGACACTCTTCCTCACCAGAAAAAAAAAAAAATATATATATATATATATATATATATTAGAGCAAAATTCTGTGTAGGAAATGGAAAGAGATCAAGAAAAAAAGAACAATGTAAAATTCCCTCTTTAAAGAAATTATTTTTTGAATTTTTGAAAATGGATGATAGTGGCTATCAAAGTGCTATGATATTTGCATTCTGTTTTTAAAAGTGATGACAGTTATATTTTAAAAATAACTTTAAACTTTAAAATGTATGAGAAATAAGGAGTTTTCATAATTATTTTAGGAGTAATTAAGTTTGAAGACCACTGCCCTAGACTATTACAACCGCCTCAATCCACCTACTTTCAGGCTCTCCTCATTCTACTCCAGTTTACATATCAGAACCACTTCAATCTTCCTAAAGCACTACTCTGTTCAATATACTCCCTGCCCTTTCTCCCTTCCTCCATTCCCTCCCCACCCCAAAACCTCCCAGGCATCTGAATGAAGGTACAACTGTCTCATGCTGTAATTCAAGGGCCGCCATGATCTGGCCCCCACCTCTTTTCTTTCCCTGCACACAGCCCATGCTGGGGTCCATTTCCTGCCCCATGCCCCACTACTTTCTTGTCTTATAGGATTCTATCTGTCCCATTTCTGCCCTCTTTATCCTCATCTCAGTTTACATTAACCTATTTACAAATACCATCCTGGAAGCATTTCCTTTTCTTTCTAATTAAGATCTCTTCCTCCTTTGAATTCCCCACAGTCTCTGGGTGTCCTTGCTTTTACTCCACCAGCAATTACAATGTTTGACTTCTTTTTCCCCCATTTTCTTCTACTTCCCCCAAACACAGATAAATTCCCTGAAGACAAAGATTGTCTTGCTAATCTTTTTATTACCTAAAAAACAGAATCTAATGCTTCTGAAGAATGCACATTCATTAATATTTATTAATGAAAAGACAGTCCAGAGAGTACTTGGGGGACAAGGGAAGGTCCTTTAACCATACTTTACCCTTGCCTAAGACAGCCACAGTACCATCAGCATATTAATACATTTGAGAAGCACTATACCAAAGAGAACTGATTAATTAATACAACCCGACTTAAACCAAGCTTGATCGAAGCATCCTCCTTTTCCCCACATAGCCTCTAATAACATCCCTAAAACAGAAAAAAGCTAATAGTCTGCTCCCCACCTTCAATTTTTCTCTTGATATTGCTTAGGGCATAATAAACTTGCCAAATTTTCTTTTGTTTTCCAAGTCTCTACATCTTAGAAAATGAAAGATAAGATATATTATAGAGATTTAATTATTTTTATAAGAGTTATCTTAAGATTTGGGGCTTCAAAGTGATATTTTAACAAATAAGACAACAAATAAAAAGGGAGGAAGGACAAGCTCTTCTGTAAAGCAGAATACCAGCTAGTAAATGTAGTAGATCCAGGTAAGGACCATCAACACGTTCTAACACTAAAGGGTTGATAAGAGATTATAAGATATTGAGGTATATGGGGTAACTATTCCAGTTCAAAACTGATTCGGCTTGAACTACAAAACCTGACTTATGGCCTATCAAACATACATTGTACATCTGCTTATCCATTAAAGTAAGGAATCTCTCTTGAGCTAAAGAATGCATACTTCCCCTCCTACGTCCTATTGGTAACACCCAGATTAGTCCCTTTCCTGGCATCATGGTCACTTGACCTGCTAATTTGCAACTGAATACCTCTTTAAAAATGTATCCTGGGTGTGTTTAATGTATCTTCTTTGTTCTAAAAAGATATAAGACTGTACTGAAACCCATGTTTCTCTGGAGTGCCTTCTAAGGCCTTCCCGGGTTATAATCCTCACACTTTGGCTCATAATAAACTCACCCCAATTTTGATTTATATCTTGGTTATGGATTATTTACGTCGACAGGGTAAAAGTTTGTTTGGGATTGGGATTTCAGCATCAAACTATTTTCTCCTTACTAATTACAAAAGGACAAAACAGAATCCTTAGGTGGAGAAATCTGGCAGACATCACCTTAACCAAGTAGTTAAAATTATCCCACCAATAATGGACGACGGACATCAGATGACTTTTGACATGAAGCACTGAGAATATCCCAGTCTTACTTACAATAGTATTCCTGTCAAAAAAAAAAAGCATGGACGGTCACTAAACTTTTGGTGGTGAACACAATGCAGTCTATACAGAAATCGAAATATAGTGATGTACACCTGAAATCTACATAGTTACAAACACTATATGTTTATATTAAATGTTATAAAACCTCAAGAAAAAATTGTAATCTGAATCAAATCATGAGGAACCAGAGAAAACCAAATTGACTCTTCAAAAATAAATATCAAGAAAGATAAAGGGTGAGAAATTGTTCCAAATTAAAGAGATATGACAACTGAATGCAAAGCAGGAGCCCGGACTGGCAAGACAGGTGCTATAAAAGACATTATTGGATAATTGGAGAAATTTGAAAATGGACTACATATTACACATTTGAATTATCAGTGTTACATTTTCTGAATTTGATTGTTGATTGTGAGAGAATGGCCTTGCTCTTGGAAGGTACAAGCTGAAAGGTCATGATTTCTACAATTTATTCTCAAAAGGTACAATGAAGAAGTTAAGATGAAGAATAACAGGCCAGCCCCAGTGGCCTAGTGGTTAAGTTTGGTGTGCTTCACTTCAGCAACCAGGGTTCAGTTCCAGGGCTCAGACCTACACCACCTGTCTGTCAGTGGCCATGCCATGACAGTGGCTCACAAACAAAAAGAGGAAGATTGGCAGCAAATGTTAGCTCAGGGTGAATCTCCCTCAGGAAAAAAAATATATATACACTACATTTTACATGTGTGTGTATATAGGTGTATAGAGAAAAACAGAGCAAATTGGCAAAAGGTTAACAAGAGTTGAACACAAGTGAAGAGTTTTAGGAATTGACCATAATACCTGTGCAAGTTCTGTGTAGGTCTGAAAATTTTCAAAGTAACAAGTTTAATTTAAAAATAAATTATTTCATTACTTGACTGCAAGTTAGGTTTATGGCCTTATTTAGCTTGGCCAGAAAATCAAAATTCATATCTCCAAGTATATACTGAAGGCCTACTGCGTACTGGGCAGTCTGCCAAGGGTAAAGAATAAGACTGTTACAGACCTTGGACTTACAGTATAGCGCAGCGTCAGCAAACTATGGTCAGCAGGTTAGACTGGCTCACTGTTTTTGTAACGTTTTATTGGAAGACAGCTAAGCTCATTCATTTATGCACTGTCTATAGCTGCATTCACCTTACAATGGCAGATCTGAGTAGCTGCAACAGAGACCACGTGGCCCACAAAACTAAAATGTTTGCTATCTGGCCCTTTACAGAAACCTTACAACCCCTGGTCTGGTGATGTAGTGAAAATGCAATAAAGTCACTGCTTTGGGAAAAAAATTAATAGAAAAAGATAAATAACAAATTTGAAGGACTATGTAACTTTGTCCTTATAAATATAGCCTTAAGCAACAGGTCTGTCAAGTTCCAACTTGTAATTGTGACAATGTAATGTTTAACATAAATCTTTCCTTCAAACATAAATATTAAAAGTTTACTAAAGGAAGGATTCCAAGATGGCGCCATGAGTAGTCCTCTTTGTCTCTCGCCCTTCGAGTCTACAATTATTTGGACACTTATCGCTTGACAAAGGATATCCAGACAGCATCTCAGGACGTCTGAGACACCCACGCGACTATACATCGGAAGGCGGACGGACTTTCCTCCGGGAGGATGTGGAAATAGGTGAAAACTCTCCGACCCCGACGGGCAGCCTAGTACCCGCAAGCGGCTTTCTTCCAACGGACGCCCCCAGAGGATCCACACACATCTAGGGCAGGAGCGAGAACACAACAGAGGAGCGACGGTGGAAACAGGTGACCAGAACCCTACTTAAACCCCCCGCAATTGCTCCTAAACGCAGAGGGAAACTTTGGAGTTGCACACCTGAGCCCGCGGGGAGAGTCTCTCCCCGCCATTGGCGGGGAGACCCGGCCTGGTGCTCGGGGCGCCCGGAGGGTCCCAGAGAGAGACACGGAGGGCACGGAGGTCTCCCAGCTGCCGTTGCCCGCCCCGTGGGACTAGGGATTGCCGGAGATCTCGGAGAGGACCGGGGCGGGGGAACTTTCAAAGGCGGGTCCGGCGACCCGGTGGGGAAGCGCCGGAGCTCCGCCAGGCAGCAGACAAAACTCTCTGTCTGCCGGTAGCAGAGGGGCCACGCTGAGCACTCAGGGCTCCCGGCAGAGGCCCGGACAGAAGCCCAGAGGGCGGGGCGACCCCCAGCTGCCGTTGCCCGCCCCGTGGGACTAGGGATTGCCGGAGATCTCGGAGAGGACCGGGGCGGGGGAACTTTCAAAGGCCGGATCGGTGACCCGGAGAGGAAGTGCCGGAGCTCCCCCAGGCAGCAGACAAAACTCTTTGTCTGCCGGTAGCAGAGGGGCCACGCTGAGCACTCAGGGCTCCCGGCAGAGGCTCGGACAGAAGCCCAGAGGGCGGGGCGCCCCCCAGCTGCCGTTGCCAGCCCCGTGGGACTAGGGATTGCCGGAGATCTCGGAGAGGACCGGGGCGGGGGAACTTTCAAAGGCGGGTCCGGCGACCCGGAGGGGAAGCGCCGGAGCTCCGCCAGGCAGCAGACAAAACTCTCTGTCTGCCATTAGCAGAGGGGCCACGCCCAGCATTCAGGGCTCCCGGCAGAGGCTCAGACAGAAGCCCAGAGGGCGGGGCGTCCCCCAGCTGCCATTGCCCGCCCCGTGGGACTAGGGATTGCCGGAGATCTCGGAGAGGACCGGGGCGGGGGAACTTTCAAAGGCGGGTCCGGCGACCCGGAGGGGAAGCGCCGGAGCTCCGCCAGGCAGCAGACAAAACTCTCTGTCTGCCGGTAGCAGAGGGGCCACGCTGAGCATTCAGAGCTCCCGGCAGAGGCCCGGAGAGAAGCCCAGAGGGCAGGGCGACCCCTAGCTGCCGTTGCCCACCCGGTGAGGCTAGGGATTGCCGGAGATCTCGGAGAGGACTGGGGCTGGAGAGAGTTCCAGAGACCCAGCTTAGTAGCCTAGGGGGAAACCCTACAGGCTCACAGAAGCCTTAGGGAAAGCCTCTGCACAGCACCAGTAGAAGGCACCCAGCCGCCAGCCACAAGGCTGGAAGACCCCAGGGCAAAAGCAGCATAGCTAGGTGTACTAACCACAGACTGTAGAAGATGCCAATAGCTCTCCTGCGACCCATAGAGGACAAGTGAGATTTGGTGGGTGCCGACAGCAACCAAGCGACAAATAAAAGTGATCCCACCCCTGGCCGCTGGAAAAGCCCATAACACCGTTGCAGACCCCAAGGAGAGAGCGCATCTAGGTGGGCAACAACAGTAGGCACCTGCAGCCTGAAGCCCCCCGTGACGGCCCCCACGGCAGAGGAGGGAATCCAAAGGGCCACTGTGGCTACGAAGAGGGGCCCAGGCCCAGTTAGCAACTACGGACAGGGTTCCTGGTTGGTGAAGTATAAACAGCTGCTCCCCCCACTGCAGCAGCTGAAACAAGTGAAAGGAGCAACTAAACTCTATCTCCATGCGGAGGCACAAATCAACATCATCAAGCAATATGAAAAAATACATTAAATCTCCAGAACAGAAAGAAAGTAACAAATACACAGAAAACAATCCCAAAGAAAATGAGATATATAACCTAAATGATGATGACTTCAAAACAGCCATCATTAAAATACTCACTGAGTTAAGAGAGAATTCTGACCGACAACTCAACGAGTTCAGGAGCTATGTCACAAAAGAGTTTGATACGATAAAGAAGAACCAAACAGAAATACTGGAAATGAAGAACACAATAGAGGAGATTAAGAAAAATCTAGATGCTCTGAACAGTAGGGCCGATAATATGGAGGAAAGAATTAGCAATTTGGAAGATGGCAATATAGAATTGTTGCAGGCAGAGGAGGAGAGAGAAGCAAGACTTAAAAGAAATGAAGAAACTCTCCGAGAATTATCAGACACAATTAGGAGATGCAACGTAAGGATTATAGGTATACCAGAGGGAGAAGAGAAGGAGAAAGGGGCAGAAAACCTATTCAAAGAAATAATGGCTGAGAACTTCCCAAATCTGGTGAGGGAGATGGATCTTCAGGTGACAGAAGCCAATAGATCTCCAAACTTTATCAATGCAAGAAGACCAACTCCACGGCATATAGTAGTGAAGCTAGCAAAAGTCAACGACAAGGAGAAAATATTAAGGACAGCCAGGCAAAAGAAACTAACCTACAAAGGAACCCCCATCAGGCTATCAGCAGATTTCTCAGCAGAAACTTTACAGGCTAGAAGAGAGTGGAATGATATATTCAAAAATCTGAAGGACAAAAACCTACAGCCGAGAATTCTCTACCCAGCGAAAATATCCTTCAAATACGATGGAGAAATAAAAACTTTCCCAGATAAACAAAAATTAAGGGAGTTCATTGCCACAAAACCTCCTCTTCAGGAAATCCTCAGGAAAACCCTCATTCCTGAAAAATCCAAAAAAGGAAAGGGGCTACAAAACTAAAAGTTTACTAAAGGAGTGACATCAGCATCATGGCAGAGTGAGCTCATCTCTTAGTCTCTCCCTGCTAGGATACAATGAAAAGGACATTCATGTACCAAGAAAGGACATTCACAAAACACAACAGATGTCTGAGAGAGCCACACCGCCATACGTCTGAAGATGGGGGTGCTGGACGCCCCCTCAGGAGGCAGTGGAAGGAGGTAAGGGGATCACCCCTCCCTCCTGTTCAGCAGTGACCTAGAGGCAGGAACTTGAGAGAAGAGAAATAAGGCAGCCCTCTGCAAGAATGCTTGTGCTCTTGTAGTTACCTCTCAGCCTGTGGGAACACCCCACACCAAGGCAGCTAAGCAATCATGGGGACGTCCTCACCAAACCAGTCAGACAGTAAGCGCAGAGCCAGAGCGCTCAGGAATACACACAAGAAAGAAAGCGCCCCTCCCCACCCCAACTGGAGCACCAGCTCAGCCTAATGGCCTGAGTAGGGGATCCCCACCAGAGCTCATGTGCATATCCTGGTAAAGCAGTGGCAGTGAGTGGGCAAATACAGACAGGCCCTGTCAGTGGAGCTTCCAAGGGACAAGGCACAGCTGCCAGAGATTGTGGTGGGCTCAGAATACAGAGCTCCTGCCCAAGCCCCAAGTGGCAGCAGGTGGAATCTGCAAGCAGATACTACCACTATGCAAAGGCACAAATCCACCCCATCAAATAGTATGAGGAGGTATATTAATACTCCAGACCAGGAGGAAAATGACAGGCACACAGAAATCAATCCTGAAGGCAAAGAAATTTACAATCTAAATGACAGAGAAGACAAAATAGCTATCATAAAAAACTAAATGAGTTACAAGAAAACTCACATAGACAGTGCAATGAAATAAGGAATATAATTAATTGACAGGGGAAATTCTTCACAAAAGAGATTGAAATAATAAACACAAACCAATCAGAAAAGTCAGAGATGAAAAACACAATGAATGAGATACGGAAAACTCTGGAGTCCTTAAATAACAGCTGATATTATGGAGAACAGAATTATCCATTTAGAGGACAGAAATACACAAATGCTTCAGGCAGAGGAAGAGAGATAACTAAGACTAAAAAGAAATGAAGAAATTCTCCAAGAAACATCTGACTCAATTAGGAAATGCAATATAAGGATTATAGGTATTTCAGAGAGACAAGGAAAGGAGAAAGAAGCAGAGAGCTTGTTCAAAGAAACAATAGCTGAGAACATCCCAAACCTGGGGAATAGGCCAGCATTACAAGTCAAAGAAGGTAAGAGAACTCCTAATAACATCAATGTAAAAAGACCTTCTCCAAGGCATACATAATTAAAACTGGCAAAAGTCAATCACAAAGAAACAATATTAAGGGCAGCAAGACAGAAGAAAATAACCTACAAAAGAATCCCTATCAGGCTTTCAGCGGATTTCTCAGAAGAAACCTTACAGGCTAGGAGAGACTGGAATGATAAATTCAAAGTTCTGAAAGACAGAAAGGTTCAGCCAAGAATACTCTATCCAGTGAAAATATCCTTCAGATATGAAAGAGAAATAAAAACTTTCCCAGATAAACAAAAGTTGAAGGAGTTCATCACCACAAGACCCCCCCTACAAGAAAAGAAATGATCAAGAAGGCCCTCATACTGAAAAAATAGGAAATGGTTAACAAAATCTTAAACAAGGAGATAAACATGCAGACAAAATCAGAAAAATGCAACTCTCTATCAGAACAGGTTAGCAAACACTTAATTGAAACATTAAGGATAACAAACATATATAATCAAATATAATATACAAGATAAATATAACATATAAAACAAATATAACCACTTCATTTTAACGCAAACTCACAACACAAAATGGAATAGGTTGTGACAACAATAACTTAGTTGGAGAAGAGGAAAGGAATGGAACCTGCTTAGACTAAGAAAATAAGAGAGTATCAGAAAATGGACTATCTCATCTACAAGATCTTTTATACAAGTATCACAGTAACCACTAATAAAATCAGAACAGGGACACAAATGATAAGTAAAGAGAAAACCATCATAGAGAACCACCAAACTTGACTGGCAGTCTGAAATACACAGGACAAGAAACAACGGAAATACAGAACAACCGGAAAACAAGTAATAAAATGGCAGCATTAAGTGTTCATATATCAATAATCACTCTAAATGTAAATGGATTAAATTCTCCAATCAAAAGACACAGAGTGGCTGGATGGATTAAAAAGCAAGACCCAACAATATCCTACCTCCAGGAAACACATCTCAGCTCTAAAGACAAACACAGGCTTAGAGTGAGGCAGTGAAAGATGATACTACAGGCTAATGGCAAACAAAAGAAAGCAGGTGTTGTGATTCTTATATCTGACAAAGAAGACTTCAAGATGAAAAAGGCAATGAGTGACAAAGAGGAGCAACATATAATGATAAAAGGGAAACTACAGCAAGAGGACATAACACTTATATATGCACCTAACACAGGAGCACCAAAGTACATAAAGCAACTATTAACAGACCTAAAAGATATATTAACATCAACACAATAATAGTAGGGGACCTTAACAGCCCACTTACATCAACGGATAGATCACCCAGACAGAAAATCAACAAGGAAATAGTGGAATTAATTAAAAAACTAGACCAGATGAACTTAACAGATATATATACAACACTCCATCCAAAAACAGCAGAAGATATTCTCCTCAAGTGCACATGGAACGTTCTCAAAAATAGACCCTATGCTGGAAAAAAGGCAAACCTCAACAAATTTAAGAAGACTGAAATCATAGCAAGCATTTTTTCCAACCATAATGCTATGAAACTCAAAATCAACAAGAAATATGATGGGAAAGTGATAAATATGTGGAGACTAAACAACACACTACTGAACAACCAATGAACCACTGAAGAAGTTAAAGGAGAAATAAAAAAATATATGGAGACAGATGAAAATGAAAATACACCATACCAACTCATATGAGATGCAGCAAAAGTGGTCCTAAGAGGAAAATTCATAGCAATACAGGCCCACCTTAACAAATAAGAAAAACTTCAAATAAGCAATCTTAAACCACACCTAACAGAAACAGAAAAAGAAGAACAAAGCCAAAAGTCAGAAGAAGGAGGAAAATAATAAAAACTAGAGCAGAAACATGAAATTGAAATTTAAAAAAAGTAGAAAAGATCAATAAAACTAAGAGCTAGTACTCCGAAAAGATAAACAAAATTGACAAGCCCTTAGCCAGACTCACTAAGAAAAAAAAGAGAGACGGCTCAAATAAATAAAATTAGAAACAAAACAGGAAAAATTACAACAGATACCACAGAAATACAAAGAATGATAAGAGAATACTATGAAAAAATATACTCCAAACAAATTGGACAATCTAGAAGAAACGAATAAATTTTTAGACTCACACAACCTCCAAAAAATGAATCCAAGGAGAAATAGAGAATCTGAATAGGCCAATGACAAATAAAGAGATTGAAACAATAATTGAAAACCTCCCAAAAAATAAAAGTCCAGGACCAGATGGCTTCTCTGGAGAATTCTACCAAACAAATAAAGAAGATTTAGCATCTATCCTTCTCAAACTATTCCAAAAAAATTGAAAAAGATGGAACATTTCCTAACACATTTTATGAGGCCAACATCACCCTGATCCCAAAAACAAAAACAACACAAAGAAGGAAAATTACAGGCCAATATCGCTGCAGAACATACATGCAAAAATCCTCAACAAAATACTGGCAAACTGAATACAGCAATATATCAAAAGGATCATACACACACAATGAAGTGGGATTTATACCAGGGACACAGAATGGTTCAACATCTACAAATCAATGTGATACACCACATTAACCAAATGAGGACTAAAAACCACATGATCATCTCAATAAACAGTGAGAAAGCATTTGACAAGAGCCAACATCCACTTATGATAAAAACTCTCAATAAAATGGGTATACAAGGAAAGTACCTCAACATAATAAAGGCCCTATATGACAAACTCACAGCCAACATCATACTCAATGGGGAAAAACTGAAAGCCATCCCTCTGAGAACAGGAACAAGACAAGAGCACCTACTCTTACCGCTCTTATTCAACATAGTACTAGAGGTTTTGTCCAAAGCAATTACGCAAGAAAAAGAAATACAAGGTATCCAAATTGGCAACAAAGAAGTGAAACTCTTGCTGTTTGCAGACAACATGATTTTACATACAGAAAATCCTAAAGAAGCCACTGGGAAATTATTAGAAATAATCAACAACTACAACAAAGTTGCAGGATACAAAATCAACTTAGAAAAATCAGTAGCATTTCTATACCCTAATAATGAACTAACAGAAAGATAACTGAAGAATACAATCCCATTTACCATCACAACAAAAAGAATAAAATATCTAGGAATAAATTTAGCCAAGAAAGTGAAAGTTCTATACAATGAAAAACATAAGACATTACTGAAAGAAACTGATGATGACATAAAGAAATGGAAAGATTCCATACACATCGATTGAAAGAATAAACATAGTTAAAATGTCCATACCACCTAAAACAATCTCCAAATTCAATGCAATGCCACTCAGAATCCCAATGACATTCTTCACAGAATTAGAACAAAGGATCCCATAATTCATGTGGGGCAACAAAGACCCTGAATCGCTAAACCAATCCTGAGAAAAAAGAACAAAGCAATCCCTGACTTCAAAATATACTACAAAGCTACAGTAATCAAAACAACATTGTACTGGTACGAAAACAGACACACAGATCAATGGAACAGAAGTGAAAGCCCAGAAATAAAACCACACATCTATGGACAGCTAATCTTCAACAAAGTTGCTAAGAACATACAATGGAGAAAGCAAAGTCTCTTCAATAAATGGTGTGGGGAAAACTGGACAGCCACATGCAAAGAATGAAAGTATGATTATCTTTCATCATACACAAAAATTAACTAAAAATGGATTAAGGACTTGAAGGTAAGACGTGAAACCATAAAACTCCTAAAAGAAAATATAGGCAATACACTCTGACATCAGCCTCAGAAGGATCTTTTCAAATACCATATCTACTTGGGCAAAAGAATCAAAAGAAAAGAATAAACAAATGGGACTTCATCAGACTAAAGAGCTTCTGCCAGGCAAAGGAAACGAGGAGCAAAACAAAAAGGCAATCCACCAACTGGGAGAAAATAGTTGCAAATCATCTATCTAACAAGGAGTTAACCTCCAAAATATAAAGAACTCATACAACTCACTAACAAACAAACAACCGATCAAAAAATGGGAAGAGGATTTGAACAGTTTTCCAAACAAGATATACGGATGGCAAACAGGCATATGAAAAGATGTTCAACATCACTAATCATCAAGGAAATGCAAGTCAAAACTCCACTGAGATATCATCTTACACCCGTTTGAATGACTACAATCACCAAGACAAAAAATAACAAATGTTGGAGGGGATGTGGAGAAAAGGGAACCCTCATACACTGCTGGTGGGAATGCAAAGTGGTGCAGCCACTTTGGAAAACATTATGGAGATTTCTCAAAACATCAAAAGTAGAAATTTTTTTTTCTAGCTATCCCAGCTATCCCAGTACTGGGTATTTATCCAAAGGACTTGAAGTCAACAATTCAAAGAAACTCATGCACCCCTATGTTGATTGCAGTTTTATTCACAATAGCTAAGACATGGAAGCAACCCAAGTGCCCACTGACTGAAGATTAGATAAAAAAGATGTGGTGTGTGTGTGTGTATGTATATATATATATATATATATATATATATACACACACACACATACAATGGACTACTACTCAGCCATTACAAAAGACAAAATTGCCCCATTTGCAACAACATGGATGGACCCTGAGGGTATGACATTAAGCGAAATAAGTCCAACAGAGAAAGACAAACACCATGACTTCACTCATCTGTGTAAGATAAACAAACACACGGACAAAGAGAACAGATTAGTGGTTACCAGAGGAGAAGGGATTTAGGGGTTGGGCATTAGGGGTAATGGGGCACATACATATGGTGACTGACAAATAATAATGTACAACTGAAATTTCACAATGTCATAAACTATTATGAAAATAAAAAAAAGTGAAAAGGATTTTATAACTTTTGCAGGTAACGTTTTTGGTATTTGTCCCAAAGGAATACCTATTGCCATTTCAAAGTTTCCAAATAAAACTCTGGTTGTCCTCCTCACAAAAAAGAAAAAAAAAAGATCAGCAGATCGTGCCACTGCCAATATCCTAGTAGTTACAGTATACTATAGTATGGAAGATGTTACTATTGAGGGAAACTGGTAAAGGTACACAGGATCTCTGTATTATTTCTTACCAGTGAATGTGGATTAACTATCTCAATAAAAATTTTAATTAAAATTTTAAAAAGTTTACTAAATCCTTAGAAATGATCTTTACTTGTAGGTGTATAAATGTCCTTCAGCATGTTTAATCTCACAATTGAATTTAAGCAAGAATAATTTGCTAAAGTTCACTCTGTGACTATTTCAAAAAACAGTTCCCTAAAGTATACGTGTAAATAAAAGCAGCAGCGATGTATTTATCTATTTTCAAATTAGTTACCGAGATCATCCTTTCTAAACATCACTTGACAGTCAGAGGTATGCAGCATATCAAAGCACTTGCCAGTGTGGATATTTCATACATTATAGATGTGTTGTCTGTTCCTTTCAGTGAGTAAACATCTTCCTTACAGTCTTATTAACCCAATTACTTTGGTTAGTAACTCTTTTTTCCACAGGTAATCCAAACAAAATTTGAGCTAATCCAGGTCCAAATTACCACCAACCCTCAATAAATGACGTCTTCGAGTTATCTGAAGTCTTGAAGTTATTTCTACCAAAAACTACTTGATAGATTTAAATGTAAAAATGATTTACATCAAATCTGACTTGCGGTAAGATTTTGGAATGACCACTTTAGGTAATTAACTAGTGACAGGATCAGACACATCAGATCACACTGACGTTCGTATCCACTTTTACTCCAGTGACTGGCTCCCTCATACATGAGTGGTTTAAAACACAAAGAAAAAGGGTATATTTTGCTTCTGACATTCCCATGACAGACAGGAGCTACCCAGGACGGAAATTATTTTACCCTCCAAATACTAAGGGAATGCTATTTATGTCCTCCAGAACCTTTAGGAGGTTAAATAAACTACGTAAGTGATAAGGGAAGCCAAAATCAGAAGGCAGTCAGAGTGCAATAATAAAATAATAAAGTAATAAATAAAGACTATGTCCGACAGGTCTAAATTTAACCTAACATCTTTAAGTTAGGTGACTGAGTAAATTACTTAACCATTAGATAAGTCTCATCAGGTACCACTTTTGTAAATTTGTGGGACTACATACCTCATAGCAGAATACTATAAGTAAGATTATAGCACAATGCCCAACACACAGTTTGACAATAAATGGTAATTTAAAAAATAAACAAAATCCAGAAATTTCTCCCATCTCCCTTTTGTAGTGAGTTAAAGAGCTACGTAGATGATATCTAGGAAAAGAATATTAAAACCCACAAAGTCTGAATTGTATTCTCGCCTCCGCCACCCCTGCCACCTTTATTTATGGGACCTTGGGCCTAAACTTTCTCATGCTTAAAATGAAAAGGATGAATATATAGTCTGTCCTCTAGCTCTTGATTTCTGTAATTCTGGGATCACTGGCTCACTGGAGGTATAGCACAACTCAGATTTTAACAGTTTATGTGATCTTCTAGATGATATAGCAAACCAATGTAAAAAATAAAATTCAACTTTTGTTTACCAATATTCTTTTGTTATCACTGAGGCTGACCAGAGAGGGTGAAAAGTGCTTCATGTCATAAAAATAAGATGTTGCTTCTCTTGACGTGGTGATCAATGTGATTAGGATGAAAGTGAATTTAGTGACTATACGGACATGTTTTATTACAGTAGAACCAGCAAGGCAAATGTCTAAAGAATTTAAATTTTCATAAATTACCATACCTTACCATTACCCTAGATGTCCTGTTCAGAGATTAAAATACCACTCTTCAAGTATAAGCCTTGTGAAATATTTATAGTTAAATATGGTTAAACACAACTGGGACGGCTTTAAAGCACTCTGGCTGCCTTCTCCCTCCCCCCAAAAATGTTCAGACTTCAGAGGGGGATAAATGAAAGCTAAAGCTAAGCGGTGGGTGTGCAATGTCTCATTTGCTTTGTCTATGTTTGTGTTTGTCTATGTGTGAAATCTCCCATTAAAAAAATTAACAGTATTTACTTGAAAAAAATCAGTGTTGTTCACCATATTAAAAAACTAAAGAAGAAAAAAACACAGATGGAGAAAAAGCATTTGGCAAAATCCAAGATCCACTCCTAATTTCAAAAAAGCTCTCGGTAAACTCAGGGAACTTCCTCAACCTGATAAAGGGCATCTGTGAAAAAATAAGAAGTTGAACAACAAATTTCACAACTCTTGCTCTTTAAATACATTGTTAAGACAAGGAAAAGACAAGTCACAGGCTAGAAAACAGTATTTGCAAATCACATATCTGAGAAATGACATTTATCTGAAATATATAAAGAACTCTCAAAACTTATTAAGAAAACTAACAAACCAATAAAAAAAAATAGGCAAAAGATTTGAACAGACACTTCACCAAAGAAGATATATAGATGGTACATAAACACATGAAAAGATGAGCATTATCAGTCATTAAAGACATGCAGATTCAAACTACAAAGAAAAACCACTACACACTTAATAGAATGGCTAAAATAAAGACTGCCAACACTGAGTGTTGACAAGGGTGAGGAGCATCTGGAACTCTTTCTGCTGGTGGGAGTGTAAAACAGCACAACCTCTTTGGAAAACAGTTTGGCAGTTTCTTAAAAAGTTAAACAGCCATTCTACTCTTAGGTATATACCCAAGGGAAAGAATGTTTGTGTCCACACAAAGACTTGTACGTGAATGCTCACAGCAGCTTTATTTATAAGTCAAAAACCAGAAACAACCCAAAGGCCACCAACATTTTAAAGATAGAAAACAACTGAGAAAAGTTACCTTGCTCAAAATTATACAGTGAATAAATGGCAAGAGCCAGAATTTTGTGTGTGTGTGTGTGTGAGGAAGATTTGCCCTGAGCTAACAACATTCATTGCCAATCTTCCTCTACTTTGTATGTGGGATGCCTCCAAAGCATGGCTGATGAGTGGAGTAGGTCTGTACCCAGGATCTGAACCTGCAAACCCAGGCTGCCAAAGCAGAGGTCCTGGAACTTTAACCACTCAGCCACAGAGCCGGCCCCAAGGGCCAGAATTTAAATGCAGGTCTACAGGTCTACAAAGCCCAGTGCTCTTTCTTCTAGACAGAACTATACTAGATATATTTCAGAATTATAGCATGATAAATGCTCAAATATCAAACTGATACCAACTAGGCCACAAAAGTCTGCTCCTAAGTCTAGAGAGATAAGGAGCTAGCTAAGAAGACTTGACTCAAAAGTTAGGAGAGTCAGGGGGACAGATGGGGAGAGGGGGAAACAAGTGATCTGCCAGCTGAAAGGTCTGTGCAAAACTATCCTCCAAGAAATTAGAACATCAGCCCTTTAACCTCCTCAGCCAAAATTCCATGGGTGTGCCACCCACTCTTCTTCCCAAAACATTAAATTAGGATTATTATCAGATGCAAGTTAAAAACAAAACAACACCCTAACTGTTGAGAGACTGCCCTAATAAGTTGAGAGACTGCCCACACTATCATGCAGCCGATGGCAAAAATTCTTTGCCATCAGGAGAGAAAAATCCAAAATACAAGGCAAACGTAGGAGTCAAGCAAGAATAGATTAATAAACAAACATAAATTGTGTTGTGATGAGAGGAAGAACTGAGGCAAAAGGACCAGAAATAATAAACTAGTGATTGAACAAGTTGGGAGACTAGCACACTTTACCTAGCAAGGGCTATTTATCTTTCACAGGAAGGAAGAATAAACAAAAACCTATGCAGCATTTAGGTGGGGTTTTTTTTGGCCGTGCACCTACAAGCCCAGGCAGCTGATATGCATATTTACAAAGGGTTTTCTCCCTTTGTCTGTCTTTTTTAAAAAAATTCTGTACAGGGAATTGTTACCCAAAGCATCATTGACTCATTCCGTACACATGCGGATACCATGAAAACCACTTTTAAGCACTCTTTTCTAGGATATAAATTATATTATCTCTAAACAAAGATTTCTCCTGTCCATTCTTGTGGGTAGCAATCAAAACACGCTACCAAGTCTCATGACTCATTCTTTTCCAAATCCCTATTTAACAACACTTCTAAATGTCATGACTTCCAAGGGCACCTTGCTAGGGTTTCTTTCTTTCTTTCTTTCTTTTTTTTAAAGATTGGCACCTCGGCTAACAACTGTTGCCAATCTTTTCTTGTTTTTCTTTTTCTCCCCAAATCCCCTGGGTACATAGTTGCATATTTTAGTTGTGGGTCCTTCTAGTTGTGGCATGTGGGACACCACCTCAGCATGGCCTGATGAGCCGTGCCATGTCTACGCCCAGGATCTGAACCGATGAAACCCTGGGCCGCCAAAGCAGAGCGTGCAAACTTAATCACTTGGCCACAGGGCTGGCCCCTAGCTAGGGTTTGTTTTCTTTTTCTTTTTCTTTTTTTTTTTTGAGGAAGATTAGCCCTGAGCTAACTACTGCCAGTCCTCCACTTTTTGCTGAGGAAGACTGGCCCTGAACTAACATCCATGCCCATCTTTCTCTGCTTTATACGTGGGACACCTACCACAGCATGGCTTGCCAAGCGGTGCCATGTCTGCACCTGAGATCCAAACCGGCGAACCCCGGGCCGCCGAGAAGCAGAATGTGCGAACTTAACCACTGCGCCACCAGGCCGGCCCCTAGCTAGGGTTTCTGACTGATTGCCTGGCTGCCACTGGACACAGCCCCCATTTTTTTACTTCTCACCTCCCCAGGTGGCAAGGACTTTAAGAAGCTTATCAAAACTAGTTTTCAAGAGTAGTTGGAGGGCCCTGAGTCTCTAGTCAAGGCAGTTACACCCAATTAGTTCTGGATCCATTGTTAATTCACTCTATTTCAATACTGCTCTCAAACCTGAAAAACAATATAGAGTAAAAGGATTCCAAAACTTCAACAAATATGAAAAATTCTGGGGTATGGCACATTCCATAACAAAGCTCCAAAAGCTCTTCCAAGCCATGCCAGTTACAGCCAAAGGAAAAGTTCCCATACAGACTCAAGCAGCCGGATCACACCCAAGCTTCGTTCTAATTCTCTCTCTCTCTGGGTTAAATTACACCATATGCAGCATGTTAGATTAATCTTCAAGACTACTTTAAGCATGGGTTCAAACTAACTGCCTATTCAACAACCTTGGGCTGCTCCATGTTGTAAACTGGGCAATTTAAGAAAAGACAATGTTTAAAATACAGTATTTAGAATCACAGGGCCTTGCTCAAAATTCTGGCTGCTACCTAGGAGTTCTGTTTCCTGAGAAAATAATTTAGTCCCTTTGTGCATCAGTTGCCTTATTGATATCAGATTACCACAGCCTACACATCACAGGACTGTTATGAAGAATAATCTGTGTATGAAAGCTACTGTAAACTATTAACTGTTACGTAATCATTCTTCTGAAATAATATTCTTCAATGAATTACTTTGATAAAAACTTAAATTTTAATCAAACTCCTTCAGTTAAATTATTTTTAAAAGCATTAACTCATCAACTCTTACTGTATTTTAAAAATCTAGCAACTTAGATGTCAATCAAAATTGTATCTTTGGGACACGGACAATAGAAATTTAATATATCTTTCTCTGAAAGTCTGTCTGTAATTCTGCATTGCCTCCCACTATTCAAGGAACAGAAAGGGTTTACCTAACTCTGAAGTCACTCTGCTGAGATATCTAATTCTAAGTGACTCACTGCCTTGCTTTCACTTTGAAATTCAAAGTATGTTCATGACACAGTATTGAAAGTATCACTTTTAAACTAAAATAAACTTATAGTTTTTCACTGCATTATTTTCTTAAACTTAATTTTAACAATACCTAATAGTAATGACTTTATTTACTTACCTTTCTGACCTTTTGATAGGCACCATTTTTCACATATAGGATTTTGTTTCTTTTTCTCCAACCCTTTTGCCGATTCTACCCACTATTCTACTCACTACACAGAGACTTTGGGGCTGAAAACAAAACAAATCAAAAGACCTGACAGCTTATTAAGGTCTGGCAGTGTCCCCCTTGCAAGATCTAGACCCCATCAGGTCCTCTCCTAGTCTCCACAGCTACAAATTACCTGCACAATAGTATTTACTCTCTGTCTCAGTCTAGGCTCTCCATTTAGGAAAGCAACCAAGCTTCTAGGGTTTCACCAGAAAATAGTTCCTTCCAATCTAAGGGCCACCTGAGACCCAGCTTGGCTGAAGTGGCAGGACCTGGTGCACTACTACTCCAGAGGCTCGTCTCCACACCAGTGCTGCCTGAGGCAGAAAACTGGGCTCAGAAGATGTGGTCTAGTTGTAAGAGCAGCCCAAACTCCATCTCTCTAACATCTCTGGTCCTCTACCTTCTCCAGCTTCTCCAGGATGTGACAAGCTTTTTCACTCCCTTACCAACCATCTTGCCCTCGACCTAGGCACTATGGCCATTTTCCTCTCAATTCTTTCTCCCTTCACAGGAGACTACAAGTGGTCCTTTGACTGGCCATATGTTCAAAGATTCCTTGTTCCTGAATATTCTGGGTAAAGATATCGCCTGTAAAAACTTTAACAACTGAGAACAATAAGCAATTATTCTAATAAAATCTTCAACCAAATTATAAATATGCAAATAAACTATTTGTGCCTTCAAATGTCTAAAACTTTATTCCAAATTAAAACACAGTGGGAACTAAAAGAACCTTTAAAAAATTACAAGCATTAGCAGCATCTGTAACTGAATTAATTCTGTAGGGTAATGTTCAACATCAGTATTTCCTTCTCTGTTCTTTAACCTTCCCTTACTCTTTACTCTTAACAACAATAACCAACACATAACAGTCACCTTTTACCAGGTCCTAAGTGCTTTATATGCCTTAATTCATGCAAGGCTCTAAATTCTACAAGGTAGGTAATACTTATCACGCCTATTTACAAATGACAAAACTTAGCCACAAAACGGTTAAGTGAGTTGCAGGAGTCTGTCCAAAGTGACAATGCCAAGACTGGAATAAAGCAGTCTGGCTCTAGAGTCTTGTCTATTAATTACTGTGCTATACTGCCTCTGATACCATCATTATTACACTTACACTAAAACTGCTTGTAAACCACTAGAGGGCACAGACTGTGACCAGTCTTCCCACAGCTATACCATGAGTACTGAGCAGAAGTCTTTAGGCTCCTGAAGGAATCACTGTTGAGCTCTTCGCAGGTATGCCCTCCCCTCTAGACTAAGCTCCTTAAAGGTCAACGACGGAACTGACATTATGGCTCATCCCTAAGAGTACAAACAAATAAAGTGAAATAAGATAAATAAAGTGAAATAAAGAAAAATGCAGAAGATCTTGTTCTGGACATTCCTAAACACCTGCTGAATGAATGTATCTTCTTTTCCCAGAGACTTGACCCTAAATACAAGAACGAGAAGCCCCGTCTCAAGATAACCATCAGAGCCACCTCTCCAAGCCTAACTTTTCAAGAAATCAATAGGTGCCTTAACCAACTTTTTAAACTTACTAGTAGGCAAGTAAGTGGCCTAAAGTAAAACATCAAACGAAATGTAAAACTTATCCTTCACCACGAGTACTGATCCCCAAATGAGAGCTTTTTACTTTAAAAAAAAAAAATCAGGATTTAAAAAAGATAAATTTGTATATGGTTCATTCACTTTAAAAATTACTACCCTTTTTAGAGAATCCTTCTAAATAATACAATTCTCCTTACTTCACTCAAAACACCCAGAAATTTAAAAATTAAGCTTAATTTGGGCAAGGGAAACCACATCAGACAATGCTAAGGATTAAGGACACAGTTTTCAAAAGAGCGATTTCAAACTGTAGCCATCTCTGAATTACTTACACAGGCACTGGCCACAGCGAACCTCAGCATCAGGCAGGCCTTCTCCTAAACACACCACAAAGTCTACCATGGGTATCATTTCAACTCAGACCATTTCCAAATTATCCTCTGATGCTCAGAAAAGCACATACGAAAAGAACAATTCCTTTCTGAAAATATTCTGGAAACAATGTCAAAGTTTGGTTTTTTTAAAACAAAAAAATCAACTTTTAAAATGTCAATATCTCCAAGAAAAGCTGAAATCTTAATATCTACGGAAGTCTGGGTGGTTTATGAACATCTGCATTCAAGAATTACGCTCTCTAAATCTAGTTAACTCCCGCCAAAGCCACACCTTCTTACCTTCCTGTAATCCACAAATCAGCTGGACTGGGGACAGGTAGAGGCTGCTAAGAGCTACAGTGAAATCACAGGCAGTCACGTCCACACGGCCAGAAACGGGGCGGCCGGCCCGCGGGCTCGCAGGGACCGGGCCCCGCAGCCGGCCGCCGGGGAGCAACCCTCAGAAGCACACCTGCCCTCCTCAGGGCCTCTTCCTTCCTCGGGGGAGGGCGGGCGGTCCGCGGAAGGCGCTCGAAGGGAAAAACACACCCCAAATCCCCATTTCAAATTTCTGCCCACCAGTTCCTTCCTCACAAGGGCGCCGGGCAGCTCCCGAGCCCACAGAGATGCCGCGGGATGCGGGCGGCGGGCGAGGGGCAGAGCCCGAGCCCGGCATTACGCAGGGCGCCTCTCCCGCAGCGGGACCTGGCCACGCCGTTCCCTCCAGGAAGCGCGATTTCCCCTCAAAATCGCCCCCGGCCGGCCCCCGGCCACGCCTCGCCAGCCCGGCCCCCGGCTGGGCCTCAGGCCGCCGCCGCCCGCCCTCCTCCCCGGTCGCTCCCGGGGCCGCCGGTGACGGCGACGGCGCGGCGGGAGCACTCACATCCGTCCGCGTCCTCCTGCAGATCCTCCTGGAGCAGCGAGAGGTCTGCGCCGAGGGGAGAGAAGAAAGGCCGGGTCAGCGCCCCGGAGCCGCGCCCCGCCCCGCCGCCCGCCCTCCCTCCCCGCGCCGGGACCCCGCGCTGGCCTCGGCCGGGCCGCCCCTCGGGGCGGCGGCCGCCGCCGGAGAGCAGGGGCACGTACCCGCCATCTTGTGGTCGCCCCCTCCTCCGCGGCCGCCGGGGATCCGGGGCTACATGGAGCGGCGCGAGCCGGGGAGCCGGTGGACGCGCGCGGGAGGGGCGGCGGGGAGGAGGCCGGGCCGCGGGGGCGCGCGCGGGGCGGGCCGAGGGCCCAGGCCTGGCCGCGCGGGAGCCGCTCCCGGACGCCGGGGGCGGGCGGGCGCCGCGGGCCCCGGCCTCGCCCCGCCTCGCCGGCCGCTCCGCGCGGCTCGGGGGCGGCGGGCGCCTGCTCCTCAGCCTCGCTCCCGCGCTCCCGGCCCGGCCCGGCCCGGCGGCGCGCGCTCACAGCCTCGGCCGGAGGGCCCTCACGCCGAGCGCCGCGGACGGGGGCGCGCTGGCTGCAGCCCGCCGGGCCCCTCGGCGTGTGCCCGGCGCCGGGCGGGCGGGGCTCGCGGCCCGCCGCTTTATTGGGTCACCGGCCTCGCCCCGCGCCCCCTCCCCAGGCTGCACGTACGGCGGCGGCGGTCCGAGGCGGCGGCGGCCCGGGGGCCCACCCTCCGGGGAGGAAGCGCCGCCTCCCCGCGCGCCGGGCCCTCGCGAAGCGGCTGGTGACAAAGCCCGGGCGGCGGCGCGGTCGTCGAGCCGCAGCCCTGCGTTCGGCCCGCTTTCACACGCGGCCCGTTCCGGCCTCAGGCTCGGGTCGTTGCCTCCAAGGCCTGCCAGTGCCGAGCTGAGCGGACGCCGAGCGCTCCCGCGCGGGCGTGGGCCGGCCTGGCCGCGGTCTCGATGCTGCCGTGCACCTGGGCGGGGGACCCGTTCGTCAGGTGAAGGACGGTACCTGCCTTTCAGGATTGTTGAGGTTAGTGGGGAATGAAGGAACCCTGCACAGTACTTGATCTCTAGGAGGTACTTGACGAAGGGTGTCTGTGATTAGTTTTTGGTGTTTAAATAATCTTGGTAGCATTTGAGGTGCTCAACTGACCTCTGTATCGCTTTCTTATTCCCATTTTTTACAGGTGGTAGGTGATCAGCACCAGCTTCCAAGTGCAGAGCGGGGCCCCGGCCCGGTGTTCCGACCCCGGCTCACGCCGTCCTGTCTGGGTGACTCCCCTTCACCTCCAGCCGCACCCGAGGCCTCCGCAGGGGTGATCTGCTGAGGTGGAGAACACACCAGGGCTCGTCGGGGCGTGCCGCCCTGGCGGTCTGGTCTCTTGGCTGGGAGAGGGAATTCGAAATTGGTAATTAGCTTGTCCTTTCTGGTTGTAGTCATAACCAAGGACACTATACTGGCGTGTAATGCCTTTGAAGAATAGTCTAAGAAACTGGATCCTCTAAAATTCATAATTTTGTGTAATAATATAGGTTCTACATAGCCGTTCCAAAAACTGCCCTCTCAGATATCATGAGATGGAACGCGTATTGTATGATGTGTACATATTACATTTCTTAGAGTAATAATAATTGGAATGGAATCTATAACGCCGGGGGGT
The DNA here is from genome assembly GCF_041296265.1 of Equus caballus. Lineage (NCBI taxonomy): Eukaryota > Metazoa > Chordata > Mammalia > Perissodactyla > Equidae > Equus > Equus caballus. Next base: position 42,822,737 of record NC_091691.1, read on the forward strand.
GTCTAATTTTCTCAAATATTGAATAACTAAAACTATGGGTCAAACTGTCATGTGGTATTTCCCTCCTTCCCTTAGCAGAATGCCCTTAGGTGAATTCAGCTGACGCTAGCTCTAGACATACACGGAATCAGAAATTCGCAAACTGTGAACAGAAACCAGTCCCAACTGACTCACTCCCCACAGTTTTGCTTGTCTGAGATACTCGTCTTGTTGATGCCTACCCTTCAGCAATTGTGGGAGGAAGGAAGAGTGAAGAGGATTTGCCTCTTGACACTAAATGATGATCTTGCAACAACGCAAAAGCTACAGCGTGCCAACCATGCCTCAGCCACTGGACATAGAAAGACAAAGAAAGCTATCTGGTTGATTTACCCAGTAAGTCAGACTTAGAATTCTCAGTGCTCGTGATAAAGTAGAGCTTATGTACCAAATGCTAGCCTGGGATGTGGAATGGCTCACTCTGCCTTTGGTAGCTAGGCCTCAGTGGGTTTTATCTCCCTCTTCTCTGGGAAGGCAGCAAAGGAGGAGGGTCTGTGTAGTTTTGTCCGTATAGTTCAAGAGCTGTGCCTTTGGTTATCTTACCTGCATTACACGTTACAGCAGGTCCCTCTAGGCAGTACGGTGTTTAGACATTTCAGTGAGGATATCTTGCTTTATTCATGGTTCAGCTCGAGTACCTGTTTTTTGACATTTGATTTTCTCTCTCTCCTTTCTCAAAGATATGGTAAATGGTTTTTAAACCAGTATTGACTCTATAAAATGAACTCTGTTCCCTCCTTATAAAAAATGATATTTCAACAAAGAATAGCAATCATTATCCTATGTATCCTTACCCTGGTTTCACTTATGATGTACCCTCTGGATGCTAGAAGCTGTGTATTGTCTAGTGGTCAGAACACAACACAAAGTCTGAATTCTCAACCTGCTCTGCCACTGAAATCTGTAAAATAGAGTGTTATAAGTCAGTCTTTTAAAAAGTATTATCCAGGGCTGGCCCAGTGGCGCAGCAGTTAAGTGCACATTCTGCTTCAGTGGCCCAGGATTCGGCCGTTCAGATCCCGGGTGCAGACATGGCACTGCTTGACAAGACATGCTGTGGTAGGCGTCCCACATGTAAAGTAGAGGAAGGTGGGCACGGATGTTAGCTCAGGACCAGTCTTCCTCATCGAAAAAAAGGACGATTGGCAGCAGATGTTAGCTCAGGGCTAATCTTCCTCAAAAAAAAAAAGTATTATCCAATTATGTGGCTACTAAGACCTGAATTTTTCAGAGTAAGTTGTCTTCCAAATGATAGTGAAAATTTTTATTAGTAGCCAAGGAGCTGTGGAAACTGATGGATTTGGCTCTTCAAACACAAATGTACGTGATAAATATCAAGGGGAAAATATTGCTAATAAACAAAAAACTGACCTGGCATTGCCTGATGCTATCACATTTATTAAGTTTTGTATGAGTAATTGAACCATTTACTTTTTTCTTCAGAATGATCATTCCTGAAGCTGAAAGTATATAAAAGGCAGATCTGTTAGTTAGTGTTTTGAATAATGAAAAATGAATCAATCTGAAAATGTAGAAATATGATAAAAATGCTTTTTAAACAAATTTTTAACTTTTGTTTTCACTCACCTCTGTGTTTTTTTGAGCCAGGTTGATGAGATGTCCCTCACAGACTGCCATTCTCAAGTAAAAAGAACAAATATGGGGCCGGCCCCGTGGCCAAGTGGTTGAGTTCGTGCGCTTGGCTTCGCCGGCCTGGGGTTTTGCCGGTTCGGATCCTGGCCGGACATGGCACTGCTCATCAGGCCATGTTGAGGTGGTGTGCCACATGCCACAACTAGAAGGACCCACAACTAAAAAATATATATATACAACTGTATACTGGGAGGATTTGGGGAGAAAAAGCAGGGAAAAAAAAAGATTGGCAACAGTTGTTAGCTCAGGTGCCAATCATTAAAAGAAAAAAGAAATATTTTACTCTTTTATTTTTTTTAATTACTTGCCAATTTCTTACCTAAAGGCTGCTATACATATTTTGGTAAGTTGTATAAAGGTAAATATTTGTTAAAATTTTTCTTCTCTCCTTTCTATACTTCTTCTAGCCCCTTTTAAAGCTCCATGTCAAGATGACATTCCAGAATGTGAAATCTTAGACTTTCCTAGGTCTTTCTAGTTTAGTTTTGTTTTTCAAAGACACTGGATCTCTTTTTATTCACATCAGCTAAGGATACATTTACTCACACCATCCTAGGAAAAAAAGAAAACAGAGAATGAATGAAAGAATGGAGGGAAAAATAGCTACAAACTGAGCCCCTTCCAGAGTTATCCCTATTCAGGCTGGTTTTTCTCCACTGAAAAGAGTTGAAGGCTGCCCATAGGGTGCAACAGAACATGAGCTCTGTTCCACAGCTGGCCGCGGCTGCAAGTTTCTTAGCATAGGCTTGTTCAGAACGGAACAGTGCATGGTGTGAGAACCACCACTGTACACCGGGCATAAAGGAAAATAAACCCTCTGTTTCTTATCCACCAGTGCTTTTCACAGTGCTCCAGATTAGTGGAGCCAAAAGGATTCTCCACTGAGAAATTTTGTACTTATTCCAGCCAAGTTATTCCACCACATCCTATACAATTTGTTCTGTGCATTTTAACTTCATTAGAAAAACTACAATGTGAACATAGTGAGCGTTAAATGGATTAAAATGGCAATGTTAATTTTCTTTATGCCTTTCTCTTAAAAAGCAGAAAGCATTAGTTACAATCACATTTAAAGCAAGGTGGAATAGCCTACCCCAACGTCTGGCAGAGTTTGTACTGAGGAAACGTTTATTATTCTGAATCTGAATGGATGAGTCAAGTTGAACCAGGAAAAAGCCATAAGCAAATCACATATTCAAACCCAGATAACCTAGTGATTAAACCATTAGACTGTGTCTTGATTCCAAGGTCCTTTCACACTGCCACTGGCCTATGGTTCTATGATTCAAGAGTAATTGCTTTCAGTCTAATTTCACCTCTGTGTAACTCATAACAAAATTGCTTGTATTCCTGGTCCTCGATTCCTTCATTTAGGAAGAAAAATATTAGCACAATGACACAATATAATTCATACGCTAGATAGCTAATACATTTTTTAACTTTTTTTAAATAATTACAGATTCACAGGAAGTTGGAAAAATTGTACAGGAAGTTGCAAAACATGTACAGGGAGGTCCAGTGTACTCTTCACCCAGTTTCCCCCAATGGTAGTATGGTATCTTTTGAAACATTTTTCGGATATATGTCCCAGGCATTATGCTAAATGTTTTTGTGTACTTTCTGATTCAAACCTTAAAACAATGCTGTGAAGTAAGTATTGATATTTCCATTTTAAAAATAAAGGAACCCAAAGCTCGAAGAGGTTAAGTATTTTGACAAAAAGACAGCAAGAAATAGTGGAGTTGGAATTTAAACGTTGGAATCCTGATTCTAAATAATGGTAATAGCCTTTGTATATCATCACATTCATGGCTTTTCCAACAAAATTGTCCCATGGTCAATTTATCTGGCATCAAGAAAGCCTCTGTCCTTTTATATGTACAATCTTGGTATCATCTTTAATTCTAATTAGGCTTCTCTCTCTATTTCCTGCTGATTTTCCCATTGAAACATTTTGAGTCACCTTTTCACTTTTTTCTCACTTAACATCCTGATCAAGGTATTAACCACTTCAAAACCATATTAGCTACTTTCTAACTAGCTTTGAGTTTAATAGCTTTCAGTTTATTCTGGCCATGGATGCAAAAATTGTTTTTCTTGTGTAATATTTTGCTCGTGTGAATTCTGTGAAAATCCCAAGCACGTGCCTTAGTATTTTCTTCCCACCAATGCCCTCCACTTCCTTAGCAACTGTTTACCATCATTTAACTCCTCTGTTTTAAGCCAAGTCATCCAGAGTTAAGACAATCTTTTTCTTTTATTTATTTTTTTTATTTTTATTTTTTAAAGATTTTATTTTTTTCCTTTTTCTCCCCAAAGCCCCCCGGTACATAGTTGTATATTCCTCGTTGTGGGTCCTTCTAGTTGTGGCATGTGGGACGCTGCCTCAGCGTGGTTTGATGAGCAGTGCCATGTCCGCACCCAGGATTCGAACCAACAAAACACTGGGCCACCGGCAGCGGAGCACGTGACCTTAGCCACTCGGCCACGGGGCCAGCCCCAAGATAAGATAATCTTGATCTCAGGTGCCAACTCATTTCTCCCTCAAACCATGTTCTTGTTTTTTCTGTGTTTTGTTGTTGTTGCTGCTGTTGGTAGGGGGAGGAGATTCTACATCTTGGTAACACTGATTCTTTTTGATTTTTCCTATTATAAAAATACATGTTTTTGTAAAAACCCAAAAAAGTATACAGAAAAATTAAAATTGCCCCAAATCCCCCAATTCAGAGATTATGCCAAAGAACATTAGTGTGTCTTTAACTCCTTCTTTAAACTTTCAAAGTCCTACATAAAAATTTTTAAACATCTTTACTGAGATATAAATCACTGGTTTTTAGAATATTCAGAGTTGTGCCGCCATCACCACATCTAATTTGAGAAAATTTTCATCACCCTCCAAAGAAACATGCCCACACACACCCCTAGCCCGAGGAAACCACTAATCTATTTTCTCTCTGTATGGATTTGCCTGTTCTGGACATTAAATATAAATTGATTCATACAACATGTGGTCTTTTTTGTCTGGCTTCTTTCACTTAGCATAATGTTTTCAAGTTTCATCTATGTTGTAGCATGTATTTCATTCCTGTTAATTGATAAAAAGTACTTCATTGTATATTTACGCAACATTTTATTTACCCACTCATCAGTTGGACTTTTGGGGTGTTTCAAATTTTTAGTTATTATGAATAGTGTTGCTGTAAACATTCATATACAAATTTTTGTGTAGATGTATGCTTTCAATTCTCTGGGGTATGTACCTAGGAGTGGAATTGCTGGACCATATGGTAACTCTATCTTTAATATTTTGAGGAATTGCCAACTTTTGCGCGAAACAGCCACACCATTTTATATTCCAACTGGTAATGTATGAGCATTCCAATTTTTCCACATCCTCCTACATAAAATGTGCCTCTTCCAAAGCTCTCATTCACATATGATGTGATTGTATATGTGGAAAATACAAGAATCTACAAATAAACTATTAAAATTAAGAGGTAAATTTAGCAAAATCACTGGATACAAGGTCAATTCTACATCAGTAGATCAGCACTCAATAATTATACGTAGAATTTTAAAATTTAATGCCGGGGCCAGCCCCATGGCCAAGTGGTTAAGCTCACACGCTCTGCTTTGGTGGGCAGGGGTTTCACCAGTTGGGATCCTGGGCACAGACAAAGCACCACTTGTCAGGCCATGCTGAGGCGGCGTCCCACACAGCAGAGCCAGAAGGACCTACAACTAGAATATACAACTATGTACTGGGGGGCTTTGGGGAGAAGAAGAAGAAGAAGAAGAAAAAGATTGGCAACAGATGTTAGCTCAGGTGCCAATCTTTCAATAAATAAATAATAAAATGTAATGCTATTTACAATAGCCTTTAAATTCAAATCCTAGGAATGAATGTAATGAAAGGTGTGCAGAGCCTTTATAGAAAAGTAGAAAAATTATTGAGATAAATTAATTTGTTAAATTCTTAAGTAAAATGTAAGGCTACATGAAGAGCATGGATTAGAAAATTCAATGTCATGATGTCACTTGTCTTCTAAATTGATTTATACATTCAATTAATTCCCAACGAAAATCTGAGCAGTTTTTTAGCATGTGTGGATATCAACAATCTGATTCTAAATGTTCTAAATGTCTGTGTGGAAATGCAAAGGGCCAAGGTAAGAATAGCCAATAATTTTAAAGACAACAACAAAATGAGAGGAACTTACTCCATTGGATATCCAGACTTATATCAAAGCTACAATAACTAAGACAGTGTAGTGTTGGAGTGAATATAAACAAATAGACTGATAAAATGAAGAGTTCAGAAACAGACCCACACATATACAGATGCCTGATTTACGAGAGCAGTGGAGACATATGACAGGAAGAGAAAGACAAAAGTAGGACTGTTGAGCTGCGAGAGAAAGCCCAAGCTGGGTCAGCTGGAATGCCATATGTGGAAAAAAATGAAACTGGATCCCTACCTCACTCTATATACAAAAATCAACTCCAGAGGGGTTGAAATACAAATGTAAAATATAAAACAATAAAGCTTCAAAAGATAACAGGAAAATATCTTGGCCTTGGGGTAGGAAATGCTTTCACTACAGACACACTAACACCACATATGAGGGAAAAAGATAAAGTGGACTGTATCAGAAGTTCTGCTATTCAAACACACTATTGAGAGAGCCAAAACACAAGCCATAAAGTGGAAGAGAATTGCAACACACATAACTGAAAAGGGTTTCTATTCAAAATATGCAAAGACCTACAAATCAATAAGAGAAGGACAAACCATATAAAAATGGGCAATATAAATGAACACAGTTCATAAAAAAGCATATCCACATGGCTAATAAACACATGAAAAGGTGCTCAATCTCATTTCTCATCAGGGAAATATAAATTAAAACCATGGTGAGGTACCATAACACACCCACTGGAATAGCAAAACATTTAAAAGACAATACCAAGTGTTGTGGAGGATGTAGAGTCTATTATTTTCTATTGATGCTGTAACAATTATTACAAATTAGTGGCTTAAAGCAACTCAAATTTATTATCTTACAGTTCTGTGGGTCTGAAGTTCATCACAGGTCTCAAGGGGCTAATATCAAGGTTTCAGCAGGGCTGTGTTCCTTTCTGGGGAGAAGAGAATGCGTTTCCTTGCCTTTTCTAGCTTCTAGCGATTGCCATGTTCCTCTACTCTTGTCCTTCTTCCTTCATCTTCACAGTAGCCATGTTGCATCTCTATGACCATCCCTCCACAGTCACATCTCCCTCTAACTCCCTTCTTTCTCTCTCTTCTACATTTAAGGACTCATGTGATGACACTGGGCCCACTGCTTTTTTTTTTTTTTTTTTTAAAGATTTTATTTTTCCTTTTTCTCCCAAAGCCCCCCAGTACATAGTTGTGTATTTTTAGTTGTGGGTCCTTCTAGTTGTGGCATGTGGGATGCCGCCTCAGCATGGCTTGATGAGTGGTGCCATGTCCACACCCAGAATTCGAACTGGTGAGACCCTGGGCCATAAAAGCAGAGCGTGCGAACTTAACCATTGGGCCACCCGGCCGGCCCCATAGGCCCACTTCTGTAATCCAGGACTATCTCTTTATGTCAAGATCCTTAATTTAATCATAGCTGCAAAGTCCCTTTTGCTGTGTAAAGTAACATATTCATAGGTTCTGGGAATTAGGATATGAATGTCTTTGGGGGGGAGGCATTATTCTGCCTACCGCATAAAGCAACACAACTTTCATACAATGCTCTTGGGAATGTAAATTGGTACAACTACTTTAGAAAATAAGCGGCAGTATTTACCAAAGCCAAACACAGCAGAACGCATGAGCCCGCAATCCAACTCCAAAAGTCACATAAATATTGACATTATTTGTAAAAAACCCAAGCTAGAAAAAATCCAAGTGTCCATCAACATTTAGAATGGAAAAATAGAATTCTAGTATATTCATATTATGGAAAACAATGTAGCAAAGAAAATGAATGAACTACTGAGATACACTATTCAATGAATGACTCTCATAGACATGACATTAACTGGAAGAAGCCAGACACTGAAGAATACATTCTGTGTGATTCCACCTGTACAAAATTTAAAAACAGGCAGAAGGAATCTTTGGTGTTAGAAGTCAGTGTAGAGGTTCCCTCTGGGGATGGTGGATGGTGCTCAGATGAGGACTCCAGCAGGGCTTCTGGGTGTTGGTACCATTCTACTTCTTAACCTGAGTGGAGGCTGCGAACATGTGAACCCTCTGTGATAATTTTTCATGCTGTATCTTATGATTTGGGCATTTTTTTTCTGTATGTATGTTTTACTTTTACTTTATAAAAGTTTATTAAGCATGTAAACAGTGTGAATATACTTAACACTATAGAGCTGTACACTTAAAAATGGTTAAGATGGGGCCGGCCTGGTGGTGCAGCGGTTAAGTGTGCACGTTCTGCTTCAGCGGCCTGGGGTTCACTGGTTCGGATCCCAGGTGCGGACATGGCACCGCTTGTCAAGCCATGCTGTGGTAGGCGTCCCACATATAAAGTGGAGGAAGATGGGCACGGATGTTAGCTCAGGGCCAGTCTTCCTCAGCAAAAAGAGGAGGATTGGCAGCAGTTAGCTCAGGCCTAACTTTCCTGAAAAACAAAAATAAAAAAGGTTAAGATGGTAAATTTAATACTGTGACTTTTTTTCCACAATTAAGAAAAATTAAGAGAAAAAAAGGAATTTGCCTTTTCTGGAAAAACCCGGGCGACAAAATCTAACCCAGCACTAGCACTTAAAAATTTCCAATACTCTGAATTTTTCTCTATATTATCTTTAGGGAGAAATGAGGAGGGAGGGGGAGGAGGAAGAAGAACAAGAAAAGGGAGGAAGAGGAAAGGAAAATTTTACCTGACTTACTTTATTTAATAATAAATTATTTTATGTTTTGAAACAAAGTGTTCTCCTATGAGCAAGGTAAACCTAGCATCTCCCTAGGCAAATGTGAGGAATCAGCATGCGCCCTTCTACCATTTCTCTCTTACCCTTCGTTCCTTCCCTCCTCTTTGAGTCTTCAATCCTCCTTCCCTTGGCTGCAAGTTTAGGGTTCTCATCTCTCCCTGCACCTCCAGGCCACCAGGGTGGCAAGCACTGGCGAAAGTCTCCAAGCCTGAAACCTGAGAAAAAAGGAAATCCTTGATGCCCGTCATGAGACAACCCCTCCATCTCCAAGACTCACACACGCCCAGGCAGTGTGGTCGAGTCTGCAGGGCCTGCGCTCTGGATCCTGGCTTTGCCACTCCGTGTCTGTGGATTTTGAGCAATTGCTTCACCTCTTTCGGATTGGGTTCCTATATTTGTGAAGTGGAAATAATAAAATAAAAGTGCCTTTCTCACTGCTGTGAAAGATTGAAGGAGTTGATACAAGTAAAGTGCTGAGACAGTAGCTGGCACATCCTAAGGACTCAATAAGTAAACTCAACAGAGAACTCATTGAATTATCATCTGTTCTGAGCACGCAAAATTACTGATGTAAGGAGTCATCTTAGTAGATCTAGCTGAATTCCAATTAACTTTGCCTCCAATTGCTTTCTATTTTTAGCTGTCACTGTTCTCCAGTCAATGGAAATGGCAGTCCCCCAATTTAATGGCATTTGGGTGGACTGGGCTCACCACGCTCACAGAGCTCTCATTTCTAGCTTTCTGCCATTTTAGAAATAAATAATACATATATTAGGGATGTAATGACATTTGACTTCAGCCTTAGTGCTCAGCCCAAATCTGCTTTTTAGCCTCCAGAAGCCTGATGCTCTCACTTCAACGTCATTTCTAGCATCCTGAGACTGTGTTGCTCAGTGACAGTGTGTGTGCACAGGCTCCCATTGCATCCAACAGTGTGACGATGTCAATAATAGGAATAGCTGTGGCATGGATTTGTCATTATTATCTGAAGGTAGTCTTTCAAATATAATTAAGCATTCTAAATACAACTTGGAGAAAAATCTCGTTATGTGCTTCCTACAATGAAATTCTGTCAATTAAAGTTCTATGTAAATTTATAATTGCCAGAATAAATGCTGCAACATTAATGAATATTGTGAAAGCCGTTTATTTGTTTATTTATTTGTTCACAGGAGAAGATTCCCCGCTAAGCTAACACCTACTGCCAGTCTTCCTCCTTTTTTTTCTTCCTTTTTTCCCTCCCTTAAAGCCCTCAGTACATAATTGTGTATAGTTGTAAGTTCTGATTCTTCTACGTGAGCTGCCACCACAGCATGGCTACTGACAGACGAGTGGTGTGGTTCCACCCCAGGGAACCAGGCCAGGGCCACCAAAGCAGGCATGCCAAACTTTAACCGCTGGGCCATCAGGGATGGCTTGTTATTTTCAAAGGAGTGTTTTAGATAGTTAATTTTAGAAAGAACAGTATATGCTTTTGGGGCTAATAAACTTTCATAAAAATTTAACTATTAACATAAGATAATAGAATAGTGATTATATCATGATTCCAATCTTTTCAGAATTGTTTGTTGTACTCGCAATTCCATCACTAAACAAAATGATCTGTAAGAATTGCATTTGGTTTTAAGTCTTTACACATTCACTTTAGGATAAGAATCTTTAAAAAGAAAAAGTCGTGTTTGAAAATTCTTTACATCTCATGACAGTGACATTAAAATCATAATGTCAATTTTGCCATCTCAATTTCATGAGGAAAAAATCCAAACAACATACAATAAATCCATAATGAACCATCTTTAATCCAAATAGATATATTAAAGTGTATAAACAGTAGGAAAAAAGAAATATTAGGGGAAAACTAGGCATCCCAAATACATTTTGTTCCTTCTAATAAACTCAAAAATAGATGCTACAAGAACACTTACAAGAAAACAATTCCATGTGGATTTGAGCCCATAGAAAGTAAACATTAAAATAAAAAGCATTAAACATTAAACATAAACATTAAAATAAAATAAAATAAAAAATAATCACTTTTTGTTAATTGAAAATATAAGGTATTTTTGAGATTTTCCTAGGTGCACTATTCCTTCGAGAAAATATGGTACTGAAAACCATTTTCCTGAATTATATTCTGTTATGCACAAAAGATTAGTGCCATCGTTCAATGTGCTAGTGACAATTTAGTCTTGTGAATGTGTGGTAGAGTGACTATAAAAGTGATTTCACAGATAACAATCTCAACAAATTTTGTTTCTATACTGTAATGTCAAACTTTAAAATATTGGTTACTAAATAAAATATTTAGGGGTAAACTTATAATCTTAACTAAATTTTTGATAACACGACATTTATTTCTGTACTCCAGAGGCTTAATCTGTGATGGTGATATTCAGCTTCTGCTTTAGCTTTGAATGAATTTGGAGCTTTCCAAGCTTTGGCTGAACATTGTTTTTAAGATTTGGTCATTTGGTGTTTGGCCATTATATGTATTTAGTGCACAGCTCATATGTACATAATGAATAAATATGGTATGTATATGCCTATTTACATGCATGTCACATGACTTATCTACAGTTTCTTCATATTTTTCCTCAACATCTCCCAAATCAATGTGGGTTGATAAGGGACACTAAGCTGTAGTAAGATGAAAATACATTTTGTATAAATTATAGAACTATAACAAATGAATTCCCTTGAATGACAGTAAAAATTGTCTTTTATACTTAATGGGCAAAGGACTTGAATAGACATTTCTCCAAAGAAGACATACAGATGGCCAATAAGTACATGAAAAGATGCTCAATATCAGTAATAATTAGGGAAATGCAAATCAAAACCACAGTGAGATACCACTTTATGCCCATTAGGATGGCCATTATTTAAAAAAGAAAGAAAATAACAAGCATGTGCAAGGATGTGGAGAAATTGGAACACTTGTGCATTGCTGGTGAGAAAAAAAAATGGTACAGTTGCTGTGGAAAACAGTATGGTGGTTCCTCAAAAAAATTAAACCTAGAATTACAATATAATCCAGCAATTCCACTTCTGGATATATACCCAAAAAAACTGAAAGCAGGGACTCAAACAGATATTTACACAACCACATTCATAGCAGCATTATTTACAGTAGCAAAAAGGTAGAATCAACCCAAGTGTCCACTGATGGATGAATGGATAAACAAAATGTGGTCTATACATACATGAAATACTATTTGGCGTTAAAAAGGAAAGAAATTCTGGCACATGCTACAGCATGGTTGAAGGTTGAGGACATTATGCTAAGTGAAATAAACCAGTCACAAAAGGACAAATACTGTGTGATTCCACTTCTAAGCGGTTCCTGGAGTAGTCAAATTCATAGAGACAGAAAGTAGAATGGTGGGTGCCAGGGGCTGGGGGGGATGCAGGAATGGGGAGTTAGTGTTTAATTGGTACAGAGTTTCAGTTTGGGAAGATGAAAAAGTTCTGGAGATGGATGGTGGTGATGGTTGCACAACAATGTACTTCATGTCACTGAGCTGTATATATAAAAATTGTAAATTTTATGTTATGTATATTTTGCCACAATAAAAAAATTATTTTATATTTTTAAAATGTATATGTAGTCTATATGTTTATTTGACTACAGTGGGCAGGGTGAGGATGGGGTACTTCTAAGGAAGTAAAAGGAGAAAGGAACATAGACTGAGGCAAAGCATTTTCCTCATGCACCAGTAGGATACAGTGGAACGAGGAGTTTCTTTGAGAGATCTTAATGCTCCCTATGGCCCAGCACTAGCCAGTGGACTAGGCCCAGGGTTCGGATTCAAGCTGGGACAAATACACTACTTTAGGTGATCCAAGACTGGGAGGTCTTGGGGGGTCTACACCAGAGCCTTCAAGGGGGACCCCAAGGTGAAAAACTGGGCCACATACAAATACCAAGGCCAAAAGGGCCTTGACTGAATCAAGGCTAAGAAGGAGTTAAATGGGGAACTAGATGGGAGATGGTAACAAGTCTCATCACGTCTAGGGTGTATGTCTGTGTCCTACTTCACTGTATGACTTTTTCTTCCCCTAGAAACATGGAAGATGCTGCGATCAATCCTTGGAACACAGCTAGGGTATTATGGGTGAAAGGGGTCTCATCAACATGGTTAGGGCATGTTGGAAAAGTCTTTTTTATTAGCTCTAGTCCTATATTCAGATGCAGTCCATCTTAGTGATGGATAGAGCTGCTGATAGTTGATCCAACTGAAAAAGCATGTAGAGGGGCCTGGTGGCATAGTAGTTAAGTTCAAATACTCCACTTCAGCAGCCCAGAGTTTGCAGGTTCAGATCCTGGGTGTGGACCTACACACTGCTTGTCAAGCCATGCTGTGGTGGCAACCCACATACAAAATAGAGGAAGATTGGCACAGATGTTAGCTCAGGGACAATCTTCCACACCAAAAGAAAAGAAGCATGTAGAGCACCTAACATCCGTTAGCACATAAGTGTTACGTGCATTTAGCTCGTTTAGGGAGCAGTAATAGGCTGGAGGCTTTAGGATCCCACCACGTGAAAGCAGGGCATGGAAAAGGCCCAGGCTCCCATGCTCTGCTTGAAGCTTTTCTGCCATCTGGCCTCCCTGGTCTTTGTCCCTCAGCTTGTACCTAGAGTCTTCCTTCCTGACTTACCTCTGGATGGATGATGCTTTGGCTGGTCTCCATGACTTTGTAAGGCACCTCTCAAGGATGCTGTATCTTGGGTCTCTGCAGGCCTCTGGACTCAGCCTCTGAAACACCAAACACCAATCCAGACCAGCATGCCCAGGACGCCACTCATCCTTATGCAGGGTTTAGCATCATTCTTCCTGTCAAATAGCACCAGATGCTGACGGACAAATAAACCCTCATCTTTATCTCAATTTATTCTCAGGAAGTCTTGGCCTCAGGTGGAGGCAAATGTCCGAGAAGCAGGCCTACTGTGTAAGTGTCATTCATCCCTTCAGAAAGCCATTTACTGAGTGCCTTCCGTGTGCTTCAACCGGCAGCCTTCTCATGAGGTTCTCCTGAAATTCAAAACAACTGTACAGCAAGGAGCAGTCAGTGAGGCACGGCCTGTGGTAGCCCCCGTCTTACAGACGAGGAAGCTGAAGCTGAGAAACCACATGTAACTAGCCTAAGGTCTTGTTGGCCGTACTATCCAGGGCCTAAAGCACAGCTGGAATTGGTAACTTCTCCAGGAGGGCGTTGCCTGGTGGCATAAGGACAGTGTTGCCTCTCTCTGCCTCTCCCAACAAAGACGACTCTCAAGATACCAACCTTCTGGGTTTCCCCAAATTACAAGCTTCGATGTCAAGAGAGCTGTAGCTGTATCAAAAAGTTAGGCAGTTTTTTGGAGTCACAGTCACCTGACGTTTTGAACAGGGGCGACGGGGGTGACTGAGGACTCCAAGCCAAGTTCAGATGAGCAAGGAGGACGAGAACAAAAAAGGCCTCCAGGCCCCCATGACAGTCGCCAGGTGCACATCTCGTCTTGTCAGATGTGCAGTGTGCTGTCTGGGCACACTCGGCTGACCTAAAGCAGAACTGGGCAGCCGGGAAGGATACAGATGCCATTTTCCGTCACACCTCCCACTTATTTAAAGACTCATTCATGGGCTTTATTTCCCTCATCTGCACGGTGGGAATGATACTGATATCAGGGCTGCTGTGATAATCAGACAACTTGGTTTATGCAAAGAGTTATGTAGCACCCGACACAAGGTAAGCGCTCAATAAAGGTTGGTTTCATATTCGTTTGCTTCTGTTCCTGCCGCCTCCCCAGTACTGGCTTCACAGCACCACCCAGGACACGGGCTTGCAACCTGGTCAGTAAGACCACGGTTTGGTTGCTGTCCTGTGTCCTCATTAGCTACCACTGGGCACCACCTACAAAGGACATTTGATAACTATGACTGCCTGGGTCCAGAACTGCCAGATACCCAATAAAATAATCTTTTTTTTCATTTTATGGTTTATAAAGTCCCTTTGTAAGTTATCTCAGTAGTTAATCAAAACAGTCTTGTGAGGGGTGCAGGCCCCGTGGCCGAGTGGTTAAGTTCAAGCGCTCCACTTCAGCAGCCCAAGCTTTCACTGGTTCAGATCCTGGGCACAGACCTAGCACTGCTCATCAGGCCATGCTGAGGTGGCGTCCCACATAGCAGAACTAGAAGGAGCTACAACTAGAATATACATCTATGTACTGGGGGGCTTTGGGGAGAAGAAAAAAAGAGGAAGATTGGCAACAGATGTTAGCTCAGGCTCAATCTTTAAAAACAAAAGTCCTGTGAAATCAAAGGGCTGGCACGAGCTTCAATTTGCCAATGATGGCCTGAAGCTTTGAACGGGAGAAACAGAGATTAGGCCGTGTGAGTGGTTGGTGGCAGTTGGCAGCCAGTCCTTCTGACTCGTCAGAAGTTATAAAGTAGATAATTTATTTTAAAGTAGGTACACAGGCAACGTTGAAGAAAAAAAGAACCTCATAATTTTGAAATTGAAATAATCGTCATCATTTCTAACTTACTTTCAATCTGTGTTTAATGTACACGGATCCATTTGTACATATATTGTTTTAGCATGATTTTTTCCACTTTTCATTTACATAAACATTTCTGTGTAAGCTAACTTAAAGAAACAGTGGAATTCGCTGAGGTCGAAGTTCTTTGCCTGGCTATAAACTTGCCTCTAGGGAAACCTGGTTTAGCTGGACGAACAGATTCCCTAGAAACACATTTCGATTCATTTACGACCACTGCTCAGCATCTCAGCCTATTGTGAAACGTTTATTGAAACAGCACACCTGGCGATTGTCTGCAGGTCTGGCCACTTAGTGAACAGGCCCGAATCGTCACCGCTCATGGCCTTGCGTTTCCGTGTCCAGCCCTGCATCTGCTGGCCACTCTGCCACTAACTATTCTATCCTGTCTGCCCTTGTCCAGAAGATAAGCACAAGAACGTGTGAACTATTTCTGTAGCAGACTTATTTAAATTGTATTTGTTGACTAAAGAGATGATATTTATTTAAGGACATAATGTATTTCAACAAGTATCATAATGAGAAAATTATATAACTGACATGCTTTAGTTTACTATGAATTCAATCAACCCTCTGAGTTAGGGAGTTTAGCTGCCTGCTGAGCGAGTTGCATCATCTTCTATTGGCGGTTCTCGAACTGTAGCTTGCTTCAGAATCTCCTGGAGGGCTTTTCAAAGCACAGGTAGCTGGGCCCCACTCCAAAGCTTCCGATTCAGCAGTTCTGGGGTGGGGTCTGAGAATGTGCACTTGGCCTATGCTGATCCTGCTGGCGTAGAGGCCACACTCTGAGGACAGTTGACATACACAAAGCTCGTGGTAGAAGCATGTACCAACCTCACAGATTTGCATTAATAACAGTTGCTTCTTTTCAAATTTTCATATTTTCTCTTCCTAAATAGAACACATATTACACTGCAGTGAAAAAGTTTATACAATCCCATTTACAATCATAACAGAAAGAATAAAATATCTAGTAATGAATTTAACCGAGGAGGTGAAAGACCTATACAATGAACGCTATAAGACATAGAAAGAAATCAATAATGACGTAAAGAAAGGAAAGGTATTCTATGCACATGGATTGAAAGAACAAACAGAGTTAAAACGTCCATACTACACAAGCAATCTACAGCTTCAACGCAATCCCAATCAGAATCCCAATGACATTCTTCACAGAAATAGAACAGAGAATCTTAGAATTTATACGGGGCAACAAAAGACCCTG
Organism: Equus caballus; assembly: GCF_041296265.1. NCBI lineage: Eukaryota > Metazoa > Chordata > Mammalia > Perissodactyla > Equidae > Equus > Equus caballus. Next base: position 42,839,148 of record NC_091691.1, read on the forward strand.
AATTGCTAAAGCAATCCTGAGAAAAAACAACAAAGCTGGAGGCATCACACTCCCTGACTTCAAAATGTATTACAAAGCCATAGTGATCAAAACAGCATGGTACTGGTACAAAAATAGGCACACAGATAAATGGAACAGAATTGAAAGCCCAGAAATAAAACCACACATCTAATCCACACAGACTGTCCACACAGACAGCTAATCTTCGACAGAGGTGCTAAGAACATACGATGGAGAAAGCAAAGTCTCTTCAATAAACGGTGTTGGGAAAACTGGACAGCCACATGCAAAAGAATGAAAGTAGACCACTATCTTTCACCATATCCAGAAATAAACTCAAAAAGGATTAAAGACTTGAATGTAGGACCTGGAACCATTAAACTTCTAGGAGAAAACAGGCAGTACGCTCTTCAACATCGGTCTTAGCAGCATATTTTCAAGTACCATGTCTGACCTGTCAAAGGAAACAATAGAAAAAATAAACAATGGGACTGCATCAAACTAAAAAGCTTCCACACAGCAAAGGAAACCATCAACAAAATGAAAAGACAACCTAACAATTGGGAGAAGATATTTGCAAACCATGTTTCTGATAAGGGCTTAACATCCAAAGCATACAAAGAACTCATACATCTCAACAACAACAAAACTAACAGCCCAATTGAAAAATGGGCAAAAGATCTGAATAGATATTTCTCCAAAGGATATACACAGATGGCCAACAGGCACATGAAAGGATGTTCAACATCATTAACTATCAGGGAAACGCAAATCAAAACTACAATGAGATATCACCTCACGCCCATCAGAATGGCTATAATTAACAAGACAGGAAACAAGTGTTGGAGAGGATGTGGTGAGAAGGGAACTCTCATACACTGCTGGTGGGAGTGCAAACCAGTGCAGCCACTGTGGAAAACAGTATGGAGATTCCTCAAAAAAATTAAGACTAGAATGGCCATACAATCCAGCTATTCCACTGCTGGGTATTTATCCAAAGAACATGATAACATGAATGCATAAATATACATATACCCCTATGTTCACTGCAGCATTATTCACAATAGCCAAGACTTGGAAGCAACCTAGGTGCCCATAAAGGGAGGAATGGATAAAGAAGATGTGGTATAGATACAAAATGGAATACCACTCAGCCACAAGAAACCAAGAAATCTGGCCATTTGTGACAACACGGATGGACCTTGAGGGTATTATGCTAAGTGAAATAAGTCAGACGGAGAAAGTCAAATACCATATGATCTCACTCATAAGTAGAAGATAAAAACAACAAACAAACACATAGCCACAGAGATTGGATTAGTGGTTACCAGAAGGGAAGTGCAGAGGGAGCCAGGCAAGAGGGATGGTTAGGCACATGTGTGTGGTAATGGATGGTAATTAGTCTTTGGGTGGTGAACATGATGTAATTGACACAAGAATGGAAATATATAACGATGTACACCTGAAATTTACATAATGTTATAAACAAATGTTACCGCAATAAAAAATAAGAAAAGTAAATAAATAAAAATAAACTCAAAATGGATCAAAGACTTGAAGGTAAGACCTGAAACCATAAAACTTCTAGAAGAAAATATAGGCAGTACACTCTTAAAAGGATCTTTTCGAATATAATGTCTACTCGGACAAGTGAAACAAAAGAAAAAATAAACATGTGGGACTTCATCAGAATAAAGAGCTTCTACAAGGCAAAGGAAACCAGGATCAAAACAAAAAAAAGACAACCCACCAACTGGGAAAAAATAGCTGCAAATCATATATCCAACAAGAGGTTAATCTCCATTCTATATAAAGAAGTGACACGACTCAACAACACAAAAATAAACAACCTATCAAAAAAATGAGCAGGGGATACGAACAGACATTTTTCCAAAGAAGATATACAGATGGCCAATAAGCACATGAAAAGATGTTCAACATCACTAATCATCAGGGAAACGCAAATCAAAATTACACTGAGACATCACCTTATACCCGTTAGAACGGGTATAATCACCAAAACAAAAAATAGCAAATGTTGGAGAGGTTGTGGAGAAAAGGGAGCCCTCATGCACTGCTGGTGGGAATGCAAATGGGTTTAGCCACTACGGAAAACAGTACGGAGATTTCTCAAAAAATTAAAAACAGAAACACCATATGACCCAGCTATCCCACTACTGGGTATTTAGCCAAAGAACTTGAAATCAACAATTCAAAGAGACTTATGCACCCCCATGTTCATTGCAGCATTATTCACAATAGCTAAGATGTGGAAGCAACCCAACTGCCCACTGACTGATGACTGGATAAAGAAGATGTGGTGTATATACCTACAACGGAATACTACTCAGCCATAAAAAAGACAAAATCTTCCATTGGCAACAACATGGATGGACCTTGAGGGTACGATGTTAAGTGGAATAAGTCAGACAGAGAAAGATAAACACCATATGATTCCACTCATAGGTGGAAGACAAACAAACACACAAAGGATATTTCAGTGGCTACTAGGAGAAGGGGGTTGGGGGCTGGGCGCAAAGGGTGAAGGGGCACACTTATATGGTAACTGACAAATAATAATGTACAACTAAAACTTCACAATGCTGTAAACTATTATGAGCTCAATTTAAAAAAAGTTTACAAAATAGAAGGGGTGGCACTTTGAGGGAGATTTTCAGAATTTCATGTATAAAAATATACGATTGTTTCTACAGAAGACGCCTTTGGATTGAAAGAAAAAGGAGCAATAAACCAAGAGGTCCCTGTTCAGAATCTCTTAAGACCATGCTAAGCAGCCCACAAGTCAAGGCTGGAGAGAGGCTGCGGGTCTGATCAGGGCAACGTGGCCACTCCCTTCTCCTTCCCTAAGTAGCAGCTTTTACGGCATTACATTCAGAATGCAAAGTAGATAAAGAAGACAGCAATTAAGAGACACTGAATTACAAGTCTAAAAAGCATCTGTAGCTTTGGGAATGCCGAGGTGACATGTAGGATATGGCTTTTCTGATCCTCTCTCCTTCCTTGCAGGGGAGGATAAAGAAATCTCTGTTTTTACAAACTTAAAGAACAACAATACTGATCTTTTCTGGTAAGGTTCAAGTGTGTGACACACACTATCTGAACGGAATCAAATCACTTGTGGGGTCTGTTCTTAAGTCAGTGGGGAGAAAAGTCCCTGGGAAGTGCCAAGGTGCTTGTCTTGTCTTTGATTAAAAGCCTGTCCTTGAGGGGCCAACCTAGTGGCGCAGTGGTTAAGTGTGCACGTTCTGCTTTGGTGGCCCGGGGTTCGCCAGTTCCGATCACGGGTGCGGACGTGGCACCACTTGGCACGCCATGCTGTGGTAGGTGTCCCACATATAATGTAGAGGAAGATGGGCACGGATGTTAGCTCAGGGCCAGTCTTCCTCAGCAAAAAAAGAGGAGGATTGGCAGCAGTTAGCTCAGGGCTAATCTTCTCCCCCGGCCCTCACACCCCCAAAAAAAGCCTGTCCTTGGAGTCCTACAGCTCAGGAATGGGACTGGTCTGTTTGCTGTTTAAATAAAAGACGCAACCTACTGATCTGCCCACATATAACAAACACAGAGCATGTGATGTGTGGGGTTAAAAGAGTAGTTGGGACCTAACCTTATCTCTGTGTGACCTTAACTCACTTATTCATTAATTTAGAAAACAATTACTATGGGCTCATTATCTGCCAGGCGCAGAGCTTACAAAAGGGTCTTAAAATGTTTCTTTTGTAAACTAGGGACCAGGCTAACTCACCTCCCTGTCGTTGGGACCACGTGCCGGGAACTCCAGGGACTTTGTGGATCTAGGGTCCTCTTCTCTCTCTTCTACTGATGATGAGCCACCCCACGAGACCCACTGCTGGGGCTCTTAGCTTATGCTATGCGGGGTCCAGTGATTGCAGCCTCCATTAGTGTGACCTTCGAAACATCAGGTGTTTTGAGAGCCGGAGGAAACGCAAAGTTGTGACAGGGCCTGGAAACTGCTTCCTCAGCGCTAAGGCAGCAAACACGTGACGCCATTTTGCAGAACTTCCCACACCTGGAGCACGCTGCATGCAGTGCTGGGCTCCTACACACGTTAGCTTATTTCATCTTCACCCTTGCTTTTTGCAATGAATCAGCTTGGCATTACTACAAAATTAAAGCCCTCTTTGCAGTCTTCACAAAGCCCCTAACAAAAGACCTTGCACTCAGTAGGAGCTCAACTTTATTGAATTGAACCAAACACCCTCAAATCTAATGCTTTTTTTTTTTTTTTTTTAATGTTATGATAGATTACAACCTTGTGAGATTTCAGTTGTACATTTTTGTTAGTCATGTTGTGGGTACACCACTTCCCCCTCCGTACCCTCCCCCCACCCCCCCTTTTCCCTGGTAACCACCGATCAGATCTCCTTATCAATATGCTAATTTCCACCTATGAGTGGAGTCATATAGAGTTCGTCTTTCTCTGACTGACTTATTTCGCTTAACATAATGCCCTCGAGGTCCATCCACATTGTTGTGAATGGGCCAATTTCGTCTTTTTTTATGGCTGAGTAGTATTCCATTGTGTATATATACCACATCTTCTTTATCCAATCATCAGTTTCTGGGCATGTAGGCTGGTTCCACGTCTTGGCTATTGTAAATAATGCTGCGATGAACATAGGGGTGCAACGGACTCTTGAGATATCTGATATCAGGTTCTTAGGATAGATACCCAGTAATGGGATGGCTGGGTCATAGGGTATTTCTATTTTTAACTTTTTGAGAAATCTCCATACTGTTTTCCATAGTGGCTGTACCAGTTTGCATTCCCACCAACAGTGTATGAGGGTTCCTCTTTCTCCACACCCTCTCCAACATTTGTCGTTCTTGGTTTTGGATGTTTTTGCCAATCTAACGGGGGTAAGGTGATATCTTAGTGTAGTTTTGATTTGCATTTCCCTGATGATTAGCGATGATGAACATCTTTTCATGTGTCTATTGGCCATATTCATATCTTCTTTTGAGAAATGTCTGTTCATGTCCTCTGCCCATTTTTTGATCGGGTTGTTTGTTTTTTTGTTGTTAAGCAGTGTGAGTTCTTTGTATATTATGGAGATTAACCCTTTGTCGGATAAGTGGCTTGTAAATATTTTTTCCCAATTAGTGAGCTGTTTTTTTGTTTCAATCCTGTTTTCCCTTGCCTTGAAGAAGCTCTTTAGTCTGATGAAGTCCCATTTGTTTATTCTTTCTATTGTTTCCCTCAAATGAGGAGTTACAGTGTCCGAAAAGATTCTTTTGAAACTGATGTCAAAGAGTGTACTGCCTATATTCTCTTCCAAAAGACTTATTGTCTCAGGCCTAATCTTTAGGTCTTTGATCCATTTTGAGTTTATTTTGGTGTGTGGTGAAAAAGAATGGTCAATTTTCAATCTTTTGCATGTGGCTGTCCAGTTTTCCCAGCACCATTTGTTGAAGAGACTTTCTTTTCTCCATTGTAGGCCCTCTGCTCCTTTGTCGAAGATTAGCTGTCCATAGATGTGTGGTTTTATCTCTGGGCTTTCAATTCTGTTCCATTGATCTGTGGACCTGTTTTTGTACCAGTACCATGCTGTTTTGATCACTGTAGCTTTGTAGTATGTTTTGAAATCGGGGATTGTGATTCCGCCGGCTTTGTTTTTCTTGCTCAGGATTGCTTTAGCAATTCGCGGTCTTTTGTTGCCCCATATGAATTTTAGGATTGTTTGTTCAATTTCTGTGAAGAATGTTCTTGGGATTCTGATTGGGATAGCATTGAACCTGTATATTGCTTTAGGTAGTATGGACATTTTAACTATGTTTATTCTTCCAATCCATGTGCAAGGAATGTTTTTCCATCTCTTTATGTCATCGCCTATTTCTTTCAAGAAAGTCTTGTAGTTTTCATTGTATAGATCCTTCACTTCCTTGGTTAAGTTTATCCCAAGGTATTTTATTCTTTTCGTTGCGATTGTGAATGGGATAGAGTTCTTGAGTTCTTTTTCTGTTAGTTTATTGTTAGTGTATAGAAATGCTACTGATTTATGCACGTTAATTTTATACCCTGCTACTTTGCTGTAGTTGTTGATTATTTCTAATAGTTTTTCTGTGGATTCTTTGGGGTTTTCTATGTATAAGATCATGTCGTCTGCAAACAACGAGAGTTTTACTTCTTCGTTACCTATTTGGATTCCTTTTATTTCTTTTTCCTGCCGAATTGCTCTGGCCAGCACCTCCAGAACTATGTTGAATAGGAGTGGTGAAAGTGGGCACCCTTGTCTTGTTCCTGTCCTCAGAGGGATGGCTTTCAGCTTTTGTCCATTGAGTATGATGTTGGCTGTGGGTCTATCATATATGGCCTTTATTATGTTGAGGTACTTTCCTTCTATACCCATTTTACTGAGGGTTTTTATCATAAATGGGTGTTGGATCTTGTCGAATGCTTTCTCTGCATCTATTGAGATGATCATGTGGTTTTTGGTTTTCATTTTGTTGATGTAGTGTATCACGTTGATTGACTTGCGGATGTTGAACCATCCCTGTGTCCCTGGTATAAATCCCACTTGATCATGGTGTATAATCTTTTTGATGTATTGCTGTAATCGGTTAGCCAAAATTTTGTTGAGGATTTTTGCATCTATGTTCATCAGTGATATCGGCCTGTAGTTCTCCTTCTTTGTGTTGTCCTTGTCAGGTTTGGGGATCAGAGTGATGTTGGCTTCATAGAATGTGTTAGGGAGTTCTCCATCTTTCTCAATTTTCTGGAACAGTTTGAGGAGAATAGGTATTAAGTCTTCTTTGAATGTTTGGTAGAATTCTCCAGAGAAGCCGTCTGGTCCTGGACTCTTATTTTTGGGGAGGTTTTTGATTACCGTTTCTATTTCCTTACTTGTGATTGGTCTATTCAGATTCTCCATTTCTTCCTGATTCAGTTTGGGGAGATTGTAGGAGTCTAGGAATTTGTCCATTTCTTCCAGGTTGTTCAATTTGTTGGCATATAGTTTTTCATAGTATTCTCTTATGATCTCTTGTATTTCATTGGTATCTGTTGTGATTTCTCCTCTGTCATTCCTGATTTTATTAATTTGCGATTTCTCTCTTCTTTTCTTGGTGAGTCTGGCTAGGGGTTTGTCAATTTTGTTAATTCTTTCGAAGAACCAACTCTTTGTTTCATTGATCCTTTCTATTGTCTTTTTTGTTTCAATATCGTTTATTTCTGCTCTTATTTTTATTATTTCCCTCCTTCTACTGACTCTGGGCCTTGTTTGTTCTTCTTTTTCGAGTTCTGTTAGGTGTCGTTTGAGGTTGCTTACGTGAGCTTTTTCTTGTTTAGTGAGGTGAGCCTGTATTGCGATGAATTTCCCTCTTAGGACTGCTTTTGCTGCATCCCAAATGATTTGGTATGTCGTGTTCTCATTTTCATTTGTCTCCAGATAATATTTGATTTCTTCTTTAATTTCTTCAATGATCCATTGTTTGTTGAGAAGCGTGTTGTTTAGTCTCCACATTTTTGCACCTTTCTCTGCTTTTTTCTTGTAGTTGATTTCTAGTTTAATAGCGTTATGATCAGAAAAGATGCTTGATATTATTTCAACTCTCTTGTATTTATTGATGTTTGCTTTGGTTCCCAAAATATGGTCAATCCTTGAGAATGTTCCATGTGCACTTGAGAAGAATGTGTAACCTGCTGTTTTTGGATGAAGTGTTCTATATATATCTATTAAGTCCATCTGGTCTAATTTTTCATTTAATTCTATTATTTCCTTGTTGATTTTCTGTCTGGATGTTCTGTCCATTGGTGTTAATGGTGTGTTGAGGTCCCCTACTATTATTGTATTGTTGTTGATGTCTTCTTTTAGTTCTATTAAGAGTTGCTTTACAAATTTTGGTGCTCCTGTGTTGGGTGCATATATATTTATAAGTGTTATGTCTTCTTGGTGGAGAGTCCCTTTTATCATTATATACTGTCCCTCTTTGTCTTTCTTTATCTGTTTTGCTTTGAAATCTACTTTGTCTGATATTAGTATAGCGACACCTGCTTTCTTTTGTTCATTATTAGCTTGGAGTATTGTTCTCCATCCCTTCACTCTGAGTCTGTGTTTGTCTTTGGGGCTGAGGTGTGTTTCCTGGAGGCAGCATATTGTTGGATCTTGTTCTTTGATCCATCCTGCCACTCTGTGTCTTTTGATTGGGGAGTTCAATCCATTTACATTTAGAGTGATTATTGAGACGTGGGGGCCTACCACTACCATTTTGTGTCTTGTTTTCCGGTTTTCTTCAGTTTCCTTTGTTTCTCGTCCCATGGTTTAATCTGTTCTGATGTAGAGCTGCTACTCTCTGTTGTTGTCCTTCTACTTATCTCCTCTGCTCTTGGTTTTGTAGCCCCTTTCCTTTTTTGGATTTTTCAGGAATGAGGGTTTTCCTGAGGATTTCCTGAAGAGGAGGTTTTGTGGCAATGAACTCCCTTAATTTTTGTTTATCTGGGAAAGTTTTTATTTCTCCATCGTATTTGAAGGATATTTTCGCTGGGTAGAGAATTCTCGGCTGTAGGTTTTTGTCCTTCAGATTTTTGAATGTATCATTCCACTCTCTTCTAGCCTGTAAAGTTTCTGCTGAGAAATCTGCTGATAGCCTGATGGGGGTTCCTTTGTAGGTTAGTTTCTTTTGCCTGGCTGTCCTTAATATTTTCTCCTTGTCGTTGACTTTTGCTAGCTTCACTACTATATGCCGTGGAGTTGGTCTTCTTGCATTGATAAAGTTTGGAGATCTATTGGCTTCTGTCACCTGAAGATCCATCTCCCTCACCAGATTTGGGAAGTTCTCAGCCATTATTTCTTTGAATAGGTTTTCTGCCCCTTTCTCCTTCTCTTCTCCCTCTGGTATACCTATAATCCTTACGTTGCATCTCCTAATTGTGTCTGATAATTCTCGGAGAGTTTCTTCATTTCTTTTAAGTCTTGCTTCTCTCTCCTCCTCTGCCTGCAACAATTCTATATTGCCATCTTCCAAATTGCTAATTCTTTCCTCCATATTATCGGCCCTACTGTTCAGAGCATCTAGATTTTTCTTAATCTCCTCTATTGTGTTCTTCATTTCCAATATTTCTGTTTGGTTCTTCTTTATCGTATCAAACTCTTTTGTGACATAGCTCCTGAACTCGTTGAGTTGTCGGTCAGAATTCTCTCTTAACTCAGTGAGTATTTTAATGATGGCTGTTTTGAAGTCATCATCATTTAGGTTATATATCTCATTTTCTTTGGGATTGTTTTCTGTGTATTTGTTACTTTCTTTCTGTTCTGGAGATTTAATGTATTTTTTCATATTGCTTGATGATGTTGATTTGTGCCTCCGCATGGAGATAGAGTTTAGTTGCTCCTTTCACTTGTTTCAGCTGCTGCGGTGGGGGGAGCAGCTGTTTATACTTCACCAACCAGGAACCCTGTCCGTAGTTGCTAACTGGGCCTGGGCCCCTCTTCGTAGCCACAGTGGCCCTTTGGATTCCCTCCTCTGCCGTGGGGGCCGTCACGGGGGGCTTCAGGCTGCAGGGGCCTACTGTTGTTGCCCACCTAGATGCGCTCTCTCCTTGGGGTCTGCAACGGTGTTATGGGCTTTTCCAGCGGCCAGGGGTGGGATCACTTATATTTGTCGCTCCGTTGCTGTCGGCACCCACCAAATCTCACTTGTCCTCTATGGGTCGCAGGAGAGCTATTGGCATCTTCTACAGTCTGTGGTTAGTACACCTAGCTATGCTGCTTTTGCCCTGGGGTCTTCCAGCCTTGTGGCTGGCGGCTGGGTGCCTTCTACTGGTGCTGTGCAGAGGCTTTCCCTAAGGCTTCTGTGAGCCTGTAGGGTTTCCCCCTAGGCTACTAAGCTGGGTCTCTGGAACTCTCTCCAGCCCCAGTCCTCTCCGAGATCTCCGGCAATCCCTAGCCTCACCGGGTGGGCAACGGCAGCTGGGGGTCGCCCCGTCCTCTGGGCTTCTCTCCGGGCCTCTGCCGGGAGCTCTGAATGCTCAGCGTGGCCCCTCTGCTACCGGCAGACAGAGAGTTTTGTCTGCTGCCTGGCGGAGCTCCGGCGCTTCCCCTCCGGGTCGCCGGACCCGCCTTTGAAAGTTCCCCCGCCCCGGTCCTCTCCGAGATCTCCGGCAATCCCTAGTCCCCCGGGGCGGGCAACGGCAGCTGGGGGTCGCCCCGCCCTCTGGGCTTCTCTCCGGGCCTCTGCCGGGAGCCCTGAGTGCTCAGCGTGGCCCCTCTGCTACCGGCAGACAGAGAGTTTTGTCTGCTGCCTGGCGGAGCTCCGGCGCTTCCCCACCGGGTCGCCGGACCCGCCTTTGAAAGTTCCCCCGCCCCGGTCCTCTCCGAGATCTCCGGCAATCCCTAGTCCCCCGGGGCGGGCGTCTCTCTGGGACCCTCCGGGCGCCCCGAGCACCAGGCTGGGTCTCCCCGCCAATGGCGGGGAGAGACTCTCCCCGCGGGCTCAGGTGTGCAACTCCAAAGTTTCCCTCTGCGTTTAGGAGTAATTGCAGGGGGTTTAAGTAGGGTTCTGGTCACCTGTTTCCACCGTCGCTCCTCTGTTGTGTTCTCGCTCCTGCCCTAGATGTGTGTGGATCCTCTGGGGGCGTCCGTTGGAAGAAAGCCGCTTGCGGGTACTAGGCTGCCCGTCGGGGTCGGAGAGTTTTCACCTATTTCCACATCCTCCCGGAGGAAAGTCCGTCCGCCTTCCGATGTATAGTCGCGTGGGTGTCTCAGACGTCCTGAGATGCTGTCTGGATATCCTTTGTCAAGCGATAAGTGTCCAAATAATTGTAGACTCGAAGGGCGAGAGACAAAGAGGACTACTCACGGCGCCATCTTGGAATCAAGTCTCTCAAATCTAATGCTTTTAAGCAATCGTTATCAAGAGGAATTTGCAATTGATTGCAAGAAGTACCTAATAATTTTCTCTCCTGTGGCATATTCCACCACTGCCTCCCCACCCTGATATTTGAAACAAAAAAATGCCTCTTGAATTCAGCATGGAATGAAATCTTGCATCTCATGCTGACTCCAAGTTTAGAAGTAAAAGTACAATTTATTTCCATAGAAAAGAAAATATCTGTAGAGGTACAGTTAAGGAGAAAGATGTGAAAGTCTAAATCCTTAAGTCCCAGAAATCACATCTTTTTCATAAATTCTTTTGTAATAGTAGTTAACTCAGCAGATTGGAGACTAGTTATAATCAAGCCAGAACACAGAGCCATACCCTCCCGGCGCTCCGTGCTAGAGTAGCCACAGATGTTTCTTTAACTCAAGCAGCTGTTGGTCACTGAAGGGGCCAGTCCAAAGCTCCAGCCTGCAGCCGTGCAGACCACCATGAGGGTTTGGAAAAAGGACCAAAGTTCCTTTTGCTGGCAGATTAGTAGCACTTTCTTTTTCATTCTCATAAGTGGAGCCTTATTCCTTTATTACAGAAAGTGATAGGATACGAGTTGTCTTCAAATAGTCAGTAGGTTATTCGGCCTTTTAGATGATGCAGCAAGAGGCAGAGAGCCCTTTGGATGAGAATCATAAGCACTACAGCCTGCCACAGCATGCCCAAAGTCTTCGTTAACAATGTATTTCCCGGCTTCTCAACTTCCCAAAACAAAAAGGCACTGACAAAGCTAAATGGCTAATTATTACAGGTAAGATTTCTCTGCAGAGACTCCAGGGTGATGGAGCAGAGCGAGAACATGGTTAACCTGAACGTCATCAAGTTTTGACATCTAACTTCCAGTTGACTGAAAATACGGGGGATAGAGGAGCAAGTTAAACAGCATCTCACAAAAACAGAGAATTCTAGAAAGCGGGAGATTAAACAGGCCAGCAGACCACTTCAATAAGTCAATGTCAAGATTAAAAGCAGGGGAAGAGGCGCACTGTTCTAGATTAAAAGAAAATTTTAGTTTTTTTAAACAACCAAATGTAAGGTGTAAGGTCAATTGGAGATTGGTTTGAATAAACCAGCTGTCAAAGGTAATTTGGTGCAACTGGGCACAGTTGAACACAGGCTGGTGTCGGCTGATGAGAGGGGAGTGACTACTAGTTAGCTTTGGTGTGACAGCACTACTATAGTTATGTAAGAAAATGTCCTTTTTTCTCAGAGGCACATTCTAAGTATTTAAAGATGAAATGACATGTCTATAACAGAAAATTTTCCAGAAAAAGATGAAGCAAATGTGTTGAATATTAATTGTTAAATTGAGGTAATGAGTAGATCGCATTATATTCTTCTCTGTACTTTTCTGATGCTTGAAATTTTTCAGAACAAAAGGTTAAAAACACGATGAATTTAAAAAATATGATAGATTTCAATTTTATGTTTAAACAATTTTCTGGCTTTCTCATTGATTAGCTGTACCTACACAAGTCATTTAAATTCTCTGAGCCTCTGACTCCTCATTTGTAAATTGATGATAACAGTAAATTCAAGATTGCATAAGAATTTAATACTATGTATGTGAAAATGCTTCATAAATGAGCAAAGGTCACAAGTTTTGCTTCTTCTTGTTTATGCACATGGCTTTTGAAAGTCTTGAAATAAACTCTGGCTTGCAAGAAGGTCCATCATCTCTCAAAGTGATGTAGGTGCTTTTATGCATCAAGGTTCTCCAGAGAAACAGAACCAATAGGATGGATAACTACATACGTACACATATTTACATACAAATAATAAATAAATAAATACACACACACACAGAAAGAGAGAGACAGACAGAGAGGGACAGGGAGACGGAGAGAGAGAAGCAGAGACAGAGATCTATTTTAAGGAATTGGCCATTGTGGAGGCTGGCAAATCCAAAATCTGCAAGGCTGGCAGGCTGGATGCCCAGGGAAGAGATGATGCTGCAGTTTGAGTTTGAAGGCAGAGTGCTGGCAGAATTCCCTCCTCTCCAGGGGACCTCAGTCTTTGTTGTGTTCAGGCCTTCAACTGATTGGATGAGGCCCACCCCATTTGAAGGGTAATCTGCTTTACTCAGTCTATTGATTTAAATGTTAATCTCAGGGGCCAGCCCTGTGGCCGAGTGGTTAAGTTTGTACGCTCCACTTCAGCAGCCTGAGGTTTCACTGGTTCCGATCCTGGGCATGGACATGGCACCGCTCATTGGGCCATGCTGAGGTGGCGTCCCACATGCCACAACTAGAAGAACTGACAACATACTGGGGGGATTTAGGGAGAAAAAGCAGGAACAAAAAAAAAGATTGGCAACAGTTGTTAGCTCAGGAGCCAATCTTTAAAAAAAAATGTTAATCTCATATAAAAAATACGTTTAGAGCAACATCTAGAATAATATTTGACCAAACATCTGGGTACTGTGGCCTAGCCAAGTTGACACATAAAATTAACCATCACAATGTTTATAAATAATTGATTGATGAACTATCTAGCGTTTTGCTCTGTAGAATTCTGTGCAGTTCACAAAAGCAACCTGCTATTGGTGTCATTCTGAGTTACTCAATGTCATAGCTTTCCAACCAGCAAGAAATATTTAGGGGTTTGAAAAGGAAAATACACCTAAATTTAATTAGTATCTTTCCTATAACTTCCTATCTAAAATTTACCCTCAAACAGAATATAGAAAATTCTTTATTTTCCATAAGAATAAGAATGTAAGACCCATGAGAACAGGGTCTTTCTGTCCCTTTTCCGCTGCGGCCTTGGTAACTAGGGCAGTGCCCGGCAGAGGTTGGGCACTCAGGAAATACTAACGAACGAATCCCTGACGGTGGAACTGAGCAGGTATCACAAGTGCCATGAGTGAAGTGTGATCAGGATATCACATGCATATATTCCATAATCACATTTAGCATCCATCCACAGGCACAGAAATTCCACTTCAGCTTAATCTGAAACGTCTTCCTTCTTGCCTGGACATTTGGAGACCAGGTTTATTGAAGCAGTGATTGTGAAGTACAATGTGAGGCTCTCGTCCAAATATGTTCTGCATGGAATCTTTCCTATGGGTGGAATGACATGCCAGACATTCAAATAGCGTAACTGTTTCTAGTAAGAATTCTCAGTGGAACCAGCTCTAGGGTTTACTAGCGGGCAACTGTACAGGGTGCCTTTCCCAAAATATCTCCCTGATTGTCATCTCAGGGCATAAAATGCCTGAAGTGCCACCATCTGGGGTGTATTCCTTCCAATCCTAACGGAATTTTAACTTTCCAGCATTCTCAATTAAAATGTAAATACCTCACTAAGGATGATATGTTAAAACTGTCATTTTAGGACTTCTGCGGGGATCAACTCAATCTATCAATCAACTCATCAATTAGTAGATGTCTCAGGTTTCTTTTCCTTAGTGGTGATTTTTTCCAATTTTGACAATTCAGAAATATCCGTAATCAATTCTGCCTTTATAACTATAGAGGAATCAAATCCCATGAAAGCCATAGAGCTTATTTTTAGTATTTTTCTCTCTTTCCCCCTCATACATATAGTTAGGTTTACATTAGGAACAACCTAATTATTTCCACATTTATGAAAGGGAAGAGCGGTGTTCCGAGCTCCTGATGCTGGGGGCGTGACGGCTGAGGAATGCCGCTGGGTGACTTTGTGCTGACATGGTCTTTGTGGTTGCTAGGGTGCTCACCCATATGTTTACACGCTTATATAAAAATGATCTAAGGGACAGAGAATGAGCAGAGGACTTCAGGGATCTGGTAATCATTTTCACAAACCTGTTAGATTTTCCTTTCATCAGTCCTTCTGTGTATTTGGAAGTCAAATATATGGACTTCCAAAGTCAAAACCATATATTTAACAGAACACATGACCACGGCATATATATATATACATTCACAGCTGCAGTGCTGGATTCTGATAGACTATTATTATTTGAGCAAATACTACGCTGGGAAATGTAATTTTAAAAATAATTAAGCCAAAAACCTATAGGAATAGTTTAATGTTCCCCAACTGTATGTTAAGGTCTTTTAGGAATGTATGTACCTCACAACACCCATCCTGCAAGTGATAACCTCAAGATGATACACAAAAGCTTGTATATTGACTAGAAAAACTCCTATTTGGTTTCCTTTCTTGGACAAAATTTTATAATATTATATCAGTAGTAAAATCACTCAAGATACAAATAGTTTAACAATGAGAAAGTCATATTCTCCAAGAGAAGACTTTCCATGCCCTCATTCTATTTTTCGGTAACAGAGACATTGGAAATCGACAAGTAGAAAGGAGTGCCTGATCTTTGCTACAGCCAAAAGCAGTACAACGCAGTCTCTGGGGCAGCTTCCAACCCCAGGCGGGGAGAGCTGCAGTGAAAGTTACGTGGAACAATGGGTTAAGGTTCCCAGCAAAATGCCTGGCATATTTTAGACACTCTCCAAGTATTAATTTCCTTTGTTTATCCTAAGGGATTTTAAATTTGTATATGGAAGATTTAAAAAATAAAATGATTATGTAGATGGGAATTTTTATGAATCAGGCAAAATTCTGCTATTATAGGCCAAGGAGTTTTCTTGTGTTTATATTTGAAACCAGATTAAATCAATTAAAACATTTTCTAGGAAGAGACTGAAACCCTCTCCCTCCCTCTTCTAAGGTGAGACTCTTCCAAGAAAGTACACTTGTGTTGTAGTGTTAAGATCATGTATGTGTTGCTGCCCTTTTGTCAAGATAAAGAACCCAGGACATACTGCGTGCTCAAGGGCATGTCTTTAAAGCAAAAGTGCCTACAATCAGCGTGACAAGCACTATCTGTCAGGCAGAAGTACAATAGTTTTTCCTCTAAACTGATATTCGGCTGTTTCAGGAGATGATGTGTTTTAGTAGTCTCATAAACCGCTCACAGAATTATGTATCCATTGTAAGTCAACAAGATTTTCTTTAAAAATTTAAAACAATTTTAGGGTGGAACAACAGGCTGCCTTGTTATAGAGACAAACTTACACAAAGCCACAGGCATTTGGGGAAATCTCTTGCCCTTTGGGGTTCTCTTCTCACATTTGCTTTTATACTAAATTTTTGGTGTGGCTCTGTTCTGACGGATATGGAGTCTCTTAAAAACCTACTCTGTGTTTCCTAAGAATTCATGTCGCTAAATAGGGTTTGAAACATTATTGGTCAACATGGTTTTGCCTCCTGTCCCGAGAACACTGAGCAATCAGCGCTCTCTTTCACAAATGACCATTGTTTCTCACAGACCAGCCCCCAACCTCTGCTTCCAGAATTCAGGCCCAAGAATGTGAGAACCGTACTTGCTGGTGGTTACCTAGGTAATTTCAAGATGCCCATCTTTTAGAATGTTCAAAAATGGAAGTTCTTCTTATGCGATTCTCGCAAATGACGGATAAAAAAAATTAGGCAAGATACCACCATCTCAATTTCTGTAAAATGAAACCTAGGCACTAGCACAGATGATAGCCTGGCACCAACGTGCTGTAACTTGGGACACCAAAAACAAGCCGTTTATACTATACATAAAAGAGTATTGACTCTTGCCACTTTAAAATGTCTGATACTATTTGGCATTCACAGTGATCTTTCTTGATTTGTCCTAGGTATTAAATTTTTCCTTTGACCTATTGCACTTGCTTATGCATCTTTGTCTCTTTTAAACCCTGGTTGATAACGGTTCTTTGCACAATTGTATCAGTTTTTTGCTGCTCCAATTGCATCAATAACTGAAGACTGCAAAAGTCTACTGAGCTTGGGCACCAAGGACAATTAAGTTGCTGGATATCTCTTGTGTCTTATTTACTCCATTCCAGCCAGGAGAACATAATTGCTTGGCACTAGTGTGCTCCAGGAAATTCCAGTCTGTTAGGAGCGGTACCAAAGTCCATTAGGCTGTGTCATGTATTGCTGTCCTGTGCAATCTCAAAGGCTAGGGCAAATAATATGAAGGAGCAACGTTGTTGCTCCCCCGTGTCTTATCAGAAAGTCAAACTTGAAGCAACTCAGAACTGGCAAAGAGCCGTAAGCGGGCCGGAGAACCTGAAGGGGCTGCTGGGAGTAAAGGGGAAGTCACTGCAGCTTTTTTTCAGTCCTCTCCTGGCTCCTACAAATAGCAACTTGTGCAAATGCAAAGAAAGAAGTGATTCTGGGCTGTCCACCACTTTTTGATACCCTGGAACCAAAGCTCTTTCCAGGCTAAAGATGCGGGGGGAAAAAAAACCCCACAAAGCTGGCTGCTGTAGAATGTGCAGTCCTGTTTTGGAATATGGATGTGGAGGGACAGGAATATCACTTGCTGAGCGTCTATCGTAACGCAGACTCTTCGCCATTGTATTTGTGCTCACGACAATCCTGGGGGGAAGTACTATCTCCAATGATACAAAATTGAACCTTAGACAGATCAGGTAGCTTACCCAAGGTTGCAGAATTAGCAAGAGCTAGAAGTAAGGTTCTCACCCAAATCCACCTGATTATGAAGGCTTTAACCTTGGCTAGGAGCATGACTGGGGTAATGGAAAAGGCAGGAGACCTCGGATGGACTAGTTTAGGTGGAACGCTAATCCTCTCTTCCACCATCCTCCCTTTTTCGCCTCTCTAACATTTATAGCACTAAACAAGACCTAGGGTTAGCCGCTCAAGTTTTCTGGGCCTGGCTTTCCTCATCTAGTATCTGAGGTAACGAAATGGTAGTACTGACCCAAGTGTGTGAGCCTGTCGTGATGGGGTCCACGCACAGCCCTGCTCTGATACGGCCAAGCTGTGCGCTCACACGCTCTGCAGCCCCCATTCTGGGTTTCCTGTTCTGATTTGACTGCACAGAGAGCCTCTCATAGGTCACTAACTGTAACCTTTGGAACACTGGATAATGTGATCTGAACTGGGGCGTTGTTTATCTAGCTCTTGTCACGTTCTTAAAAATTTATGGAATTTCTCTTCTTTAACAAGTGCCACTTCATTTCAGACCACTTAAAGCAAACGAATGTTCTGGTAATGGCATAAAGACAAAGTGATTCAGCCCTGTGGTTATGAGTCCTGTGGTGCCCTTATCTTGGCGTTATAACTACCCCTGAAACACACCTGTCCTTGTTCAAACTGTAGCGGGACGGTCCTCAGGCAAGGACCAGAACTCCCTGGGTTGTTTAAGATTGTTAATGAGTTATGAAAAAGAAATTAATTCTGCCAACTCCCCAGCGCGCCCGTGGGGATAAAAATTAGGGTACCCATTCCCTGTAGGAAAAACAGCGATTCCCTGTAAGAAAATTTTCCAATCTAAGATAATGACATAGACCAACATAAGCGCTCTTTTGTTTTTTAGTTTTTTGATGTTAGATTTTATTTAATCTTTTCACTTTTGATTTCATTTTGAAAGTTAAAGGAGTTACTCTTTTATTCTCAGCAGTTCAAGGGTTTCCAGGGCAACCTGACTCCAGGCCCGGTAGTAAAGATATTTAAATAGAATGGGGATACTGTCAGTTATGCTGATCAGTATTAAATCTCTGGTAGCTCATTTTTCCCGAGAGTGAATGAATAACTGATACACTGAGGCCTGTTTACTGTGAGGTCTTACATAATCTAGAATACTTATGCCTGAAGATTATCATCAGCCAACCAACATTTACTAAGCTTCCACTCTGTGCAAGCCCCAATGTCCATTACTATGGAGTATACAAAAAGTAGAGGTCATGATTCCTTCTTCAAGAAGCTTAACTTTCTTTGGGGGAAAAAAGGGAACAAAACAAGAGCCATCATAGTGACTATGTATGTAATTAACTATTAAAGGAAAAATGTAAACACATGATTTAGAAGTTCAGAAAAGAGATGGACCCCTGACAAATTTCATTCACTCAATCACCAATTCATTTATTCATTCAACCAATGAGTATTTAGGGGCTCTTATATTTAGGTGCTAAGAGGATTTCAAGACAAATAAGAAAGGGGCCTTCCCCTTGGACTTGTAGTAAAGTAGACAAGTTAAATCATGTACACGAATAACTACAAATCAAGGAAGAAAGTGATAAGTGCCATAAGAGGGGTAAAGATAAATGTGCTAGAATTTCAGAACATGAAGGGATAACTCAGCTTGGAGCCAACCGAGGAAGACTCATAAAGTAGATACTTAGACGGAACCTCGAAGAATGGGCAGGTCTGTACTTGAGGAGTAGATTAAAATCACTTCCATCAGTGGTGCACGGACAATTTCTTTTCAAGTTGACCGTTGGCATTTGGAACATATTTTGCATAGAAACAATATTCTATCTGGTCTTTGGTCTCCCTGATCTGTTCACAAGAGCTCATACACCCACAATGTACCTGAGGAATATCATAAATATACTCTTTCAACCATGCACACATATTATGTCAGGGTTCCTATGGGAAAATTCAGGCTGTTCAAATGTTTCAAGCTACGCACACAACTCCCTGCTGCCCCCCACCCTCCACCCGTCAGCTTTCCTCCCTGGCTGTAGCTCCTTCAGGTCTCAAGCCAACACCCAAGGATGGTGAAGACTTCTGTGATGGGGGAGATTTGCAAGGGTGGATCCAGGTTGTGGAGCCTGGAGCTTACATAACTTTGGTGGCTCTATTTAAGAAAAAGAATTCAGAAATCACTTAATTTGTCAATTTTGCCAAAACATAAGTCTGTGTGAATATATTGGTAGGGTGCTTCCAGAGCCTTGCAAGAGACTCAGCGAGTGAGAGACCCTGAAGTTTAAGCTTCATTAACTCTCTGGAAAATCAAACTCGGAGATTTGAAATCCCTGGAGATCAGGAATCTGTTTATTCTCTGTTCTTCACTAAAATATGGTGCAGTGTTTCGTACTAGGGGGTGAGAGACTAGAGTTCCAGGAGCCACCTCTTGCTGCCCTGGGGTGCAGGGAAGGGCGAAGGCGAGGAAGAAAGGCTGGAGTGAGATGAGGCACAGGCGTAGGAGCCAGACAGACCTGGGCTGGCATTCCAGAATGTTCCAAAGTTGATCCCGGAAAAATGACTCCACCTTTTTGATCCTGAGGTTTCTCATCTGTACAAAGTGCAAAATTGTCACTATCATTTGTAACAGTGCCAACTTCAGAGGACGATTTCAATGAAACAGCATTCTAAAATACCCAGCCCAATCCCCGACTCGCCACAGGTACGCAACAATGTGGAGGAACGAGTCATCTGGAAATTGTGATGCTACCCACTTCAAAGAGCTTTGCAAAAACCCACTTTCCTGTCTATAACTCTAGGTCATTTGTCTCTACACCTGCCATGAAGAGGGACCTGCAAGAAATGTTGCCAGTGTTGGCCGGAGTGTAAAGCATTCTGGGCACAATGGATGTACACATGGGCAAGCCCTTTGTAAATCGTAAAACCCCGAGCACATGGGAATTAGTGTCGATGTGACTTTGGCTGTCCAAGATGGCTCACAGACTTCCTAGGTGCTGGCCAATTATAGCGTTTCCAAAGGATGAAGGTAAGTCAGATGGCTGGGAAAGCAGCAACCAGAGAAGCAGATTGGGCAGAAGAGCTGAAACAATTTAGCGTGGGTATTTTTATTAAAAACTGGTCAGATAGAGTCCTTACCTCTTAGAGACAAATACTGGAATAGTTACAGATGAACTGATATGATGTCTGGGACTTGCTTCCCAGGGGACAAGAGTTGAGGGTACAGATAAAATTGGCCGTCTCTCTTCTTTCGTATAGGTCTGAAATTTTTCACAGTAAAAAGTTTAAAAAATGACCAGATAAATAAAATCACTTATTCTATCATTGGGCAAATGTCCAAATGTGTCCTTTGCTGTGGCCCCGCACTCCCCGGCAGCAAGGCTAACCTCACTAGCATTCTCCTAACACATCTCACCCAGTCCTACCTCTGTGCCCACGGAATGTCTCTTGATCCATCAGGGAGTGTGGAAGAGGCATCTTGGCTGAAATAGACTATCCCTTATTTTAAAGGCTTCCCTGTCTGCTGTCATTATCTTCTTCCTAGCTTCTGGCCCTGCCCTGAGCTTCAGGACTCCTGTATGATCTGGGTCCTGACACCTGCGTGGCCAACTGCCTTGCTGAGATCTCCAGTAGGCACGTGTTTCCAACCTTCTGAGTTCTCCTTTGAATTTGGAACCTGGTGTTTGAGCATCTCCCAGGTTCAACCGAGTTTCCTATGTGGTGCTTATTTTCCCACCTTCCTCTCAGTTTGGACACCTCGCCCTGTCTCTGTGATCGACTGGTGCTCGCAGCTCATTGTGACAGTGAAAGATGGAACAATTGCATTTTTCAACTTAAACGAATAACGTGCATTTCATTTCTCTGTAGTTTTATCTGGAATTTTTAATTTACTATTTCTTTTGCTTTAACTTTATCAGTTTCAGCCATCTTAATGAAATCATTCTAGTCACTCTCGGAAGAAGTAGATTACATACGGTCTACTGGTTTCCTATTGCTGCTGGTACAAATTACCACAAAACTAGTAGCTTAAAGACAACATACACTTCTCCTCCGGAGGTCAAAAGTCTGCAATGGGTCTGTCTTAGTTAGAATCCAGGCATCAGCAGGGCTTGGTTATCTGGAGGCTCTAGGGGAAGACCTGTGCCCTGGCCTTTTCCAGCTTTTAGAGGCCACCTGCCTCATGACCCATGGGCCCTGCCTCTATCTTCAAAGCCAGCAGTGTAGCATCGTCAAGTATCTCTCTGATTCTGATCCCTTCTGCCTCCTTCTTCCACTTTAGAGGACTCTTGTGATTACAATGGCCCCATCTGGATAACTGAGAATACTCTCCTTAAGGCCAGCTGATTAGCCATCTTAATTCCGTCTGTAGCCTCAATTCCCCCCAGCCATGAAACCTAACACATACCCAGCTGCCAGGGACGAGGATGTGGACATCTTTGGAGGGGTGGAGGCAGCATTATGTTGCCTACCACATACTATATTAGAGATGGAATGTCATTTTAAGGAGATTTAGAGAAAAAGTTACCCCAAGAATGAAATAGTTGGTTTAATAAAAAATATACAGATGACCAAGATATGGTTCAGTTAAATCTGTCTAAACAAACTGGTGATTGAACAACTCATGCTCCCAACACCACCAGTCTCCGCCTCAGCTTTTCCGTGGGCTCTAGATTTCCAGGAAGGGCACTTGGTGATTTCACGTGAACTCCCGATCCTTGTGATGCTGCCTTTTGGATAACAGAATAAATGACATACACTTATCATTTTTTGCTGTTGGCCCAGCACAACCCTGGACTTGTTCTCCGTGCAGCCCTACAGCACCAGCTGTGCCGCGTGAGGGCATGTGTCCCAGGGACATGACCTCAGTGTCCAACACGACTGGCACTGTGATGCGTGCAGGAGACGCACAGGCGGAGAGAGAATTCTGAAGCTGGAAGGGAACCTAGAGATCATCTATTTTTTTTCAGCTTATTTTAGAGATGAAGAAAGTGAGGCCTCAGGGTGCTAGGTGACTTTAAAAAGACATAGAGGTGGCATCAGAGAGCGGGACCAGAAACAGATCTTTGAGGGGCCCACAGAACCTGCTCTGTTTTCTTCCCAAATCACCACTGGTAACATCTGTAATTCTTTTGGAAGGATTCTTGTTTTCAACCAGAAGGTCAATGTCACTTATATGTTAGAAGACTAGAGCTCCATGATAACAGAAGAAGGAAAGTCCTTTGTTCCAAAAGTAAAAGGGAGATAAGATATGGTAAAATAAACAGAAGAAAAGTAACACAGTGATGATCATGGTTCATCCTGTATTCAAAATAAGCTACTTTCATGTGCTCACGTGAAGCCCAGGGAGGCGGTACATCCTCCTAAGAGTTCTCCCAGTTGTGGCAGTGGGGCCAAGGAGGGGCATATCCTCCCCCAGATCCCCGTCCGAGGTGGGGGACTCATGAGGCCAGCTGCACCCCAGCACTGGTAGTCCCAGCCTGCTGGCCCAAGGAAACAATGACACACAGACTGTCCAAGTACTTCATACCCTTGAAGTCATTCACTCATTCATTCTCAGTCAACAAATAACGTAATGTGTACCTGCTCTGAGAGTCAGTGCGGCAGGGACTGGAGAGAATGGAAAGATGAATAATCCTGTGGACGTTGACTTCACAGAGCCCACTCTCCCATCGAGCATTCACAGCATTAAACTTTCATCCATCCAAGTTCTGTCAAACAATCCATAGAGGGAAACAAATTGGGAAGTACTCTGGTTAGACACGTTTGAGTGTGCAGAAGGCCCTCCTGACGGAGAGCCCAGGAAGAAGGCAGGCACTCGGACAAGCACCCTGAGCGCAGACGGATTTAGACCGGGTCAGAGGCAGTAAGCGTCCATCAGATTTCGAGAGTGAAGTGAGTCGTGCTGCTCACGGCTATTTCATCATCCCCTGGAAACTATGGTAACAGCTCAATGGACCACTTACAATCTGTTCATTTCGGTCTTTCTAGCGAGTAGATCCTCCCAGTCAATACATATATGTCTATGGCTGTCTTGGGCCCTGAGCTTGGAGTGTGCAGGGTGCTTCCTTATTTAACAATTCCAGTTGTAAATTAACCCAAATCTTAACAAAAGGGGGAAAATGGTACACTTACCTTGTGACGTTTCTGA
Source organism: Equus caballus (assembly GCF_041296265.1). Lineage (NCBI taxonomy): Eukaryota > Metazoa > Chordata > Mammalia > Perissodactyla > Equidae > Equus > Equus caballus. The sequence continues at coordinate 42,862,651 of NC_091691.1, forward strand.
AGGGATAATTTGCGTTACAATTTGTCTTTTTAAATCACGTGTTTAATTGTGGGGCCTTCTCCCTCTCAGGGCCTGGCAGTGGGTTCAACAGCACCTTGTCAGTTGGCTCTTCCATGATCAGACAGACATCCGAGTAAGCTGAGTGTTATATGAGGAGAAATATGTTGCCTACATAAAGGATATTGAGATGATTTATACGTTTTTAATGCATAGAAGTGATGTCTAGTTAAACAATGAATCGTTTTGTGTATTAAATAATACAAAATAGATTCTGACAAATAGGTGTCAGATTTAAAAATATGTTTAATTCAGTTTTATATCGTTTGACCTTGACGTTCTAATTCATTGCCACCTAAAATGAGCTTTCATGAGGGGGACTGATTTATTACTGTTACATTTCTTCCTATTTCCTTTTTTGCCTTTCCTTTTTTATAGTATTCCTGAAATAGGACTACAGAGTTATTTTTAAAAACATAAGCCTTTATTTGTGTCTGATTAACCGCAAAATAATTTAGAATTTAAAAGAAAGTGAATTTGAGGGTCCTTATAAACCTCACCATGGAGACGGAGGAGGGAGCTGTTACCATGGAGACGGCTGTGCGTCCCCCGTGCCTGGAGGCGTGATTACCACACGGTCAGATATCAGCATGAATTGGGTAGGTATGTAAAACATTTTACGTTCCTCACTGAAAGCATGGTGATGAATGAAATTAATGTTAAACAGACTTCAGTGCACCCTGGTGCCTGCAGAGGAACTCTGCAGGCCCCAGACTGCACCCCAGTTCCTGATTCAGTTGGAGTGGAGGCCAAGCAATCCGTATTGTAAACTAGCTTCTCGGGAGACTTTGGGAACCAGCCCCACGTGGCAAGCTCACAAACAGGAGTTTCTGGGCAGGTAGTCACCAGGAATGGTGTCTTGGTTTGGTCTTGGTTAGATAAGAGTTTTTGCTGATCCTTCAGGGGTTTACTTTCATGTTAAAAATGAATTGCAATTAATTAAAACTCATAAAAAACTAGTTCTTTCTTAAACATTTACATTCAATACATGTGTCTTACTCTATTTACTAACTTGAAACATTTGAGCCGTCACTTTCTGAGGTGCTTTTACAACTTCAATTCCCTTACACATTTCAAACTCTTTGTATAATTATACTTCATTTCTTTAAGTACCTCAAACTTTAATGAAACAACATTCTCAAGTTCTCAAATAGCTAATAAAACTTGAAAAATTAAACTTATATTCTGTAATATTATAAAAACATACTGAGGTTTCAACTAAGTAGTCACAAATCAAATAGTTATACATTTTAAATTTCAATCACTATGCTAATTTCTCTGACTGTAGCAATAACCCAGTTATTAAAAACTTGGCAAGTATATACAATTCAAATTAGCAAATTCCATAACACAAAAATACATTTATTAATAAATACTCTACAGGTTTGATTTTCCTTAAACATTTCCAGACTTAATTCTAAATCTTCTCAGGGAGAAAATGTCCTTTTTGCTTACCAATCAGGCTTTTTGGAAGGGACACTGGTGGATGGGAGAAGCTGAGCAGGAGTTTTGGTCGCCATATATATAGAGATCTAGAGTTTTCACCCGGAGCTCTTAGAGGGCAGTCCTCCTTTGGCCAGTGATGATCACCATTGCCGAGGATGGCCATGTGGAGACCAGAGCCCAGGATCTGCATACAGCATCTCATAGTGGGGCTCTATGTCTGAGCCACCTGATCCAGGCATACAGGGTAGTATATGGGGTTATAACTTTTCAACATTATGTACATTTTATCTTTTTATTTGGAAATAATTTTAGACATACAGAAGTGGTACTGTCATTTTAAGCCAGAGCTCTTTAACATGGTCTTCCATCTGCATCCCTGCCTGGGGATTGAGATGGGGGAAAGCATGAAAAGGGGAGGAAGGCCACAGGACACTGGGAGTCTCACCTGGCAAATGTATCTTATAGGAGAGGGTAATCGTAAACAATTTCCCTAGAGGGAGAAGAGGCAGCTGGTTTCCAAATACTCAGGTCTGAGAAGTAGCTTCCCACTTGGATTTGGTGAAAGAGGGTCATAAGTTTATGAATTCACCTAATAGTGGTCTGCATTAGTTAGGATAAAGCCTAAGCTGCTATAACAAAGAGCCTCAAAATAGGACGGCTCTTCAAAAATAGAGGTTTATTTCACTCTCACTTAACGGCCCCGTGGGGAGGCTCTGCTCCACGTGGTCGTTCTGTGACCCAGGCGTCTCCATGCTGGTGCTCCACATCCCTCAGGGCTTGTCAGCCTGGGGCTCTCACACCTTCAAAGAGTCCATGGACGGAGTGCAGAGGCTCCATAAATTTGGACGGAAAAAAATCACGCCTCCATTTTATATTTAGCATTTCCTTCAAGTATGAATGTAGGCAACCATCCTAGTACTATTAGCAGTACTTATGAATTTGTCACCAATACAGATAATAGATCTTTATATCAATTTCAGTTGCCTTGAAATATCATTTATATTCATCATTACTTTGCAATTATGGTAGTTATTAGACTTGCTGCTACTTATTATTTAATGCATCACTAGAGAAGCATATAGATTACTATATCACAAATTAGTTTTTTAAACATTTACAATATTTTAACAATGTATTCCAATATAATTTCTTTATAATTTTGAGAACTTTATTTTCTATTTACTTATGTATTCTACTTTTTCACTGAGTTAGAATATATTCACAGTAAGGTGAATAAAATACACACAAATCTTAAGCATATGTCTAGCTGAAATTATACATTTTAATGGTATCAAAATATAGAACTTTTTCTTCACCCCAAAAGTTTCCTTGTGGTCCTTCCCAGTTCTTTTGAGGTGCCTCTTTTGAAAGGTAACTATTATTCGGATTTCTGTTACCATTAATTAGTGTTATCTGTTCTTGACATTTATATAAATGGAATAATATAGTGTGTATACTTTGTTTTAAGATTTTTTTTAGAGCAGTTTTAGGTTTACAACAAAATTAAGAGGGAGGTACAGATTTCCCATATGCCCTATGTTCCCACACATGCCTAGCCTCCCCTTATAAACATCACTTTCCAGAATGGTACAATTTTTACTGAGGATGAGGCCACATTGATACATCATAATCATCTTAAGTCCATAGTTTACGTTAAAGTTCACACTGGGTGTTGTACCTTCTATGGATTTGGACAAATGTACAATGACATGTATCTATCATTATAATATCATACAGAGTATTTTCACTGCCCTAAAAATCCACTGTGCCCTGCTTATTTATCTCTTCTCCTGACCTCAGAATATTTTTTTATTGAGATATAATTGACATATAATATTACATTAGTTTCAGGTGTACAACATAATGATTCCGTATTTGTACATGTTGTAAAATGATCACCACAATATGCCTAGTTAATGTGCACGCAATTCTGTGTTACTTCGTCCACTCAAGATAATGTCTGTGAAATTCATCCAAATTTTTGCGTGTACTAGCAATCCATTCCCTTTATTATGGTGTAGTATTTCATTTTATGAATAGAAACAATTGATTTGTCTATTCTCCTGCTGATGAACATATGAGTTGTTTCCTGGTTTTGACTGTTATAAATAAAGCCACTGAGAGCATTCTTGCATATATTTTTTCTGTGCCTGTGCACTCATTTCTCTTGGGTATAAACCTGTGGATGGGTTGCTGGAGCATGGGGTAAACACAGATTTGGCTTTAGCAGACACTGCCAGACTATTTTTCCGAGTGGTTGAGTGAGATTATACTCGAACTAGCAAGCAACGCATAAATGTTCTGCTGCTCTACGTTCTCACAAATATTAGGGGTTACCAGTCTTTTCAACTTTAGCCACTCTAGTGGGGGTTTGGGGTGTATTTTGTTTTGTGTACTTAAAAACATTTTTCTGAGAAGGGATCCACAGGTGTTACCAGACTCTTGAAGGGGTTCATGGCATAAACGGTTCTAAGACCTCTGCACAACATCACCTGGTCAAATGCCTGGTCAAAGCTGAGTACTTTGGTTTTCCAACTTAAGAGAAGGACAAAAAGCAGAAGTTCAGGATAAGCAATTTCCTTTCAAGCAACGAAGAGGAAGTTGCTCGTTGCTTAGTCTCTTAATAACTTAGCCACTTGGCCACACCTGGCCTCATGGGTATCTGGGAAATGTAGTCTCCAGCTGGGCAGCCATATGCTCAATCTAAACTTTATTAATATGGAAGAAAGACTGATTGACTACTAGCAGTCTCCACCACACGATGCTATTGACGGCCCTGGCGATATTTTGGTGGAGTAGACTTTTACAGAAGCGTAAATGGACCTCCACCCAGGGCGAGGAACTGCTGAATCACCTCGCTGCTCTGACTTGCCTTTTGGCAACATATTGCCAGGGCCTGGGCAGACTCCTGGGGAAATCAGGCTCTGGTTTCAGGCCCTCATGCCAAGCTTGCCCCTCAGGCAAATACGTAGGGTGATCAGGTCTCTAAGGTTCTCCAACAATGGATATGTAAGACACAGTATTTCAGATGTGTCATTAAGTAATTGCATGACCCAAGGGTGAGTAGGGTAGTTCTCTTTGGGTCTTGGAGAAGAATGCTGAAGGCGCTGGTGTAACGGTGGCCTGAGTCATGCCTTTCCAAATACCCTGTGTGGTACTTTACACTGCAACAGGATTGCCAAAATCATGTTGAGACTTTTCCGGGATGTTGTTATAGTGTCTCAACTAAGGGCTCTTGGGTCATCCATGAGTGTGGCTTTTACCCACTCCTCAGATTGCGTACAGTGGCTACCCAAAGGCATCTGTGCGCCTCTGAGTCAGCTGCCCCAACTTCTTCCCTCCACACACTTAAACGGCAGTTAGAGAGGGGAGCAAACGATGAGGTGGGAAGAAGTGAAAACATTTCTATTAGTGGAAATACATAGATGACATAAAAAATATGCAGTTGGATTACTCAGGAATTAGGAAAGGGTCCTTTGGTGTGGCTCCTGCTAAAGCAGAACTGATGGAAGAGGCTTTGCCATGTAATTTAAGGTCAGAGTGAAACCAATACTCTTATTTTCATAGTAAACTTACACATGCCAGCAGGGATTGGGATGGAGCTTTGAGTCCATATGAAAACCCTAAGAGAGCAATGATAAAGTGATTAACTCTTGCAGGGTGAGCTATGTGTAATTTAAAAAATATATACCTGGGGGGCCAGCCCAGTGGCGTAGCGATTAAGTGTGCACGTTCCGCTTCGGCAGCCCAGGTTCACCGGTTGGGATCCCGGGTGCAGACATGGCACCGCTTGGCAAGCCATGCTGTGGTAGGCGTCCCACATATAAAGTAGAGGAAGATGGGCACGGATGTCAGCTCGGGGCCAATCTTCCTCAGCAAAAAGAGGAGGATTGGCAGCAGATGTTACCTCAGGACTAATCCCCTCAAAAAAAAAACACATATATATGTACTTGGAAACAACCAAAGAAAAGCAAAAAGCCGAACTACGTCTGGGAAGTAGAGAATCACCCTAAACCTCTTCCTCCCCGCTTACCCCGCATCTGATCTCAGGCTCCTGTGTTTGTACCGCCCCTCTACTGGGCAGCAGATAAAGAGAGAGATGAGAAAAGCTTTGATTTACAACTCAAGGAGGGGACTGGGAAAATTTCTAAGATGTCAGAGAAGATTTGGGATCTGCTAACGTCTGGGGAGGAAGGGGGAATACGGTGCTAGAAAGAAATGGAGGAGGCAGGAATTTGTGGAGAAGAAAGGGAATTAAGACAAATGGCATTGGGGAAGGAAAGAGTGGTGCTCAGGAGAAAAGTACTTACCCGATGAGTTTCTATTAAGGAAAGTTTGGGACAGGAGACTGGACTATCTAGTGTGACACAAAGGGATGCATTAGTGAGAATAGAAGTCCCCAGTGGGGCTTTCTTACCCTCTCCTAATGCCTCCAAACTCTGTACCTTGTGGGTTTTAATGCTGGAGAACTTGAGTTGCTTGAGTCCTGCGTGACGTGTACAAATGCACTGAACATCCCGCGTTCCGCTTTCCCCAGCTCAGAAGGGCTAAGGATGTGGTCTGTGGGTTACACAGGTGTGCACGGTCCATCAAGAGGGCTTTGTGGAAAACCAAGCTCTCTGAATGTTATGGCTCCTCACTTGGTTACAGAAGTTGTTTAGACAGAACCTAAGCTTTGAACATGTGAATTCCATTCAGACCTGTTCAGAATTCTAGTTTGGGAAAAGTTATAAATAGGTTTCTCATGAACACTTATGAGGAAAAAACACTCAAGTGAAAACATATCCATTGGCTAAGTTTCTGCAGACAGATTTGAATAAAAACTTCTTGGTTGGCACAAAATACACTGGGGTCTTTTGACATAAGCCTCACGCCTGCAAAACACGGATGCTGACCATGCATTAAAAGGCACATTATCGTTACTTGGCAGTACACACAAAAAGTGTGCTTACTGGACAACGAAATTCTGACCTTAACTCAATACTCTTTTTTTCCCGACTCGTTGACAATATTTGGTTTATTAAGAACTGTAATTGTGAACGTTTTCTTGGCAAATTGGCAATAAACATGGACATCTGTATTGAATATAAAGTTCCATTTGGTATTTGGGGGCAAAGTTACCAGCTCATTAATGTATGAGTCAGTTTCTTGGAAAGTAAATGAGGGTCAGTGTTGGGATCAGACTTTTTCATAAACATGGTAACGTGCTGGGCTGGGCTGAAGGGGAGCAGCGAGGGAGGTGCTGGATAAAAACACTTGAAATGCCCACGCCTGGGGAGGAAATTGTTGATAGCATTGGAAATCCTTTCCAAGCCGTGGTTCATAGTGGTTCATCAGCAAACTTCCTCCAGCTGCAGAATTTGGGAAGAACACACCCTCCGTTTAAAATATAATGGAAGCATTGCAAATGAAAGGAGGAGGAGTGGCACAGTCAAGATGGCAATTGCTTCAGATCCTTCACTAAAACTAAGTTCATTAGTCAGAAATACAAAAGATTATAAGAGAATACAATGAAAGGCTATACGGCAACAAATTGGATAACCTAGAAGAAATGGATAAATTCTTAGAATCATACGACCTTCCAAAACTGAATCAAGAAGAAACAGAGAATTTGAATTGACCAATCACCAGTAAGGAGATCAAAAGAGTAATCAAAAACCTCCCCAAAAAATAAAAATCCAGGACCAGATGGCTCCCCTGGTGAATTCTACCAAACATTCAAAGAAGACTTAATCCCTATCCTTCTCAAACTCTTCCAAAAAATTGAAGAGGAGGGAAAGCTTCCTAACTCATTCCACAAAGCCAACATGACCCTGATACCAAACCAGACAGGGACAACACAAAAAAAGAAAATTACAGGGGGCCTAGCCTGGTGACATAGTGGTTAAGTTCACACACTCCTGGTGACATAGTGGTTAAGTTCGCACACTCCACTTCGGAAGCCCAGGTTCACTGGTTCAGATCTCTGGCGTGCACCTACATACCACTCATCAAGCCATACTGTGGTGGCATCCCACATAAAAATACTAGAGGAATATTGGCACAGATATTAGCTCAATGTTAATCTTCCTCAAGCAAAAAGAGGAAAATTGGCAACAGATGTTAGCTCAGAGCCAATCTTCCTCACCAAAAAAAAAAAGAAGAAGAAAAAAGAAAGAAAATTACAGGCCAATAGCACTGATGAACATCGATGCAAAAATCCTCAACAAAATATTGGCAAATCAAATAAAGCAATACATCAAAAGGATCATACACCAGGATCAAGTGGGATTCATTCCAGGGATGCAGAGATGGCTCAAAATCCGCAAATCAATCAACATGATGCACCACGTTAACAAAGTGAAGAATAAAAATCACATGATCATCTCAATAGACTCAGAGAAAGCATTTGACAAGATACAGCATCCACTTATGACTAAATGTATTTAATAATAAATACATAAATGTATTTGCAGATGACATGATTTTATATATAGAAAATCCTAAAGAATCTGCCAAAAATCTTTTAGACCTAATAAATGAATACAGTAGTACATTTATGATAAAAACTCTTAAAATGGGGATAGAAGGAAATTACCTCAACATAATAAAGGTCATATATGACAAGCCCACAGCCAGTCATACTCAATGGGGAAAAACTGAACGCCATCCCTCTAAGAACAGGAACAAGACAAGGATGCCCACTATCACCACTCTTATTCAACATGGTACTGGAGGTTTTGGCCAGAGCAACTAGGCAAGAGAAAGGGATAAAAGGAATCCAAATTGGGAGTGAAGAAGTGAACCTCTCTCTGTTTGCAGATGACATGATCTTACATATAGAAAACCCTAAAGAATCCATGGGAAAAGTATTAGAAATAATTAACAATTACAGTAAAGTTGCAAGGTACAAAATCGACATACAAAAATGAGTTGCATTTCTATACTCTAATAACAAACTTACAGAAAGAGAACTGAAGAATACAATTCCATTTACAACTACAACAAAAAGAATAAAATGTTTAGGAATAAATTTAACCAAGGAGGTGAAAGACCTGTACAATGAAAACTCCAAGACATTATTGAAAGAAATAGATAATGACATAAAGAGATAGAAAGAGATTCCACGCACATGGATCGGAAGAATAAACATAGTTAAAATGTCCGTGCTAACCAAAACAATCTACAGATTCAATGCAATCCCAATCAGAATCCCAATGACATTCTTCACGGAAATAGAACAAAGTATCCTAAAATTCATACGGGGCAACCAAAGACCCTGAATTGCTAAAGGAATGCTGAGAAAAAAGAACAAAGCTGGAGGCATCACAATCCCAGACTTCAAAATGTACTACCAAGCCATAGTAATCAAACAGCATGGTACTCGTACAAAAACAGGCACACAGATCAATGGGACAGAACTGAAAGCCCAGAAATAAAACCGCACATCTACAGACAGCTAATCTTCAACAAAGGCGCCAAGAACATACAATGGAGAAAAGACAGTCTCTTCAATAAACGGTGTTGGGAAATCTGGACAAGTACTTGCAAAAGAATGAAAGTAGACCATTATCTCAGGCCATACACAAAAATAAACTCAAAACGGATCCAAGACTTGAAGGTAAGTCCTGAAGCCATAAACCTCCTGGAAAATAATATAGGTAGTACACTCTTTGACATCCAACTTAAAAGGATCTTTTCAAATACCACGTCTTCTCAGACAAGGGAAAAAAAAGAAAAAATAAACAAGTGGGACTTGATCGGACTAAAGAGCTTCTGCAAGGCAAAAGAAACTGGGATCAAAACAAAATGACAACCCACCAGTTGGGAGAAAATATTTGCAAATCATATATCCCACAAGGGATTAATCTCCATAATATATAAGGAACTCACACAACTGAACAACAAAACAACAAACAACCCAATCAAAAAATGGGCAGAGGAGATGAACAGACATTTTTCCAAGAAGATATACAGGTGGCCAATAAACACATGAAAAGATGTTCAACATCACTAGTCATCAGGGAAATGGAAATCAAAACTACACTAAGATATCACCTAACACCTGTTAAAATGGCTATAATCACTAAGACTAAAAATAGCAAATGTTGGAGAGAGTGTGGAGAAAAGGGAACCCTCATCCACTGCTGGTGGAAACACAAACTGGTGCAGCCACTATGGAAAACAGTATGGAGATTCCTCAAAAAATAAAAACAGAACTACCATATGACCCAGGTATCCCACTACTGGGTATCTACCCAAACAACTTGAAATCAACAATCCAAAGCAACACGTGTACCCTTATGTTCATTGCAGCACTATTCACTACAGCAAAGACATGGAAGCAATCCAAGTGCCTATGGACCATTGACTGGATAAAGAAGATGTGTAAATGTATACAATGGAATACTACTCAACCATGAAAAAGACAAAATCATCCCATTTGCAACAACATGGATGGAACTGGAGGGTATTATGCTAAGCGAAATAAGCCAGACTGAGAAAGACAAACACCATATGATTTCACTCATATGTGGAAGATAAACTAACACATGGAAAGGAAAACAGTTCAGTGGTTACTAGGGGAAGAGGGGTGAGGGGGCCACACGGGGTGAAGGGAGCACTTATGTGGTGATGGACAAGAAATAATGTACAACTGAGATTCACAATGATGTAAACAATTATGAACTCAATAAAAAAAATAAGCAGAGAATATGAACAGACATTTTCCCAAAGAAGATATACAGATGGCCAACAGGCACATGAAAAGATGTTCAACATCACTCATTATTAGGGAAATGCAAACCAAAACTATAATGAGCTATCACATCACACCCATCAGAATGGCTATAATTAACAAGACAAAAAATAAAAATGTTGGAGAGGGTGTGGAGAAAAGGGAACCCTCATACACTGCTGGTGGGAATGCAAACTGATACAGCCACTACAGAAAACAGTATGGAGATTTCAAAAAATTAAAAATAGAAATACCATACTACCCAGCTATCCCACTACTGGGTATTTCTCCAAAGAACGTGAAATCAATTCAAAAAGATATATGCACCTCTATGTTCATTGCAGCATTATTCACAATAGCCAAGACTTGGAAACCAAAGTGCCCATCGAGTGATGAATGGATAAAGAAGATGTGGTATATATACACAATGGAATACTACTCAGCTAAAAAAAAAAAGATGAATTCATGCTATTTGTGACAATGTGGATGGACCTTGAGGGTATTATGCTAAGTGAAATAAGTCAGAGGGAGAAAGTCAAATACCATATGATCTCACTCATAAATAGAAGATAAAAACTACAAAACATAAATTTTACCATTTTAACCATTTCTAAGTATACAGTTCAATGACATCAAATACGTTCATATGTGCAGCCATCACCACCATCCATCTTCAGAACTCTTCCATCTTCCCAAACTGAAACTCTGTACCCATTAAACAACTCCCCATCCGTCCTCTTCCAGCCCCTGGCAACCACCATTCTACTTTCTGTCTCTATGAATTTGACTACTCTAGGCTCCTCATATAAGTGGAATCCTACAATATTTCTTTTTCATGACTGGCTTAGTTCACTTAGTATAATGTCCTTAAGGTTCATGTGTTGTAGCAGGTGTTAGAATTTTCTTCCTTTCTAAGGCTGAATAATATTCCATTGTATAGATATACCACAGTTTGTTTATCATTTCATCCATCAATGGAGAAACCCTTTTCTTAAATTGTAAATCTAATACATATTTATGTTTAGAAATCCAAACAATTGAGAAAAGCATAAGATGAAAAGTCAAAGTCCCTACTCCTCTTTCTCCTGTACTTTCACCACAGTGACTCTCGGTTAGCACTCAGCCACGCATCCTTCCGGAAGGGTTGTGTGGTTGCAGAAGCTCACCTCGTCCTTCCTCCTTCACTCACTAGTCTGTCCTCTACAGACTGGAATCCTGACAGCCTTGGCTTCAAAGCCCGCTGATGCAACCTGATTATAGGACAAGTTAGGCTTTGATACTGTTTGAGATGTATTAAAAAAAAACATTTGTGGGGTACTTGTCCTGATCAATCCAGGTCCCTGAATGTTTGCCCACTCTTGGTAAGAGTCAGAACTAGATCCAGCCGGCCTGTGAAAGGGAGGGCCCACGATGGCCAACTCTTTGGCAGAGCCTGAGGCCATAAGAAAAGGACTCACGTGGGGCTGCTCCTATTGTACCTGCTGGGAACCACAGCAGGCAGCAAGGATGGGGGAACCTCCAGCTGCTGGAAGGACGGAGGCTCCCTCCTCCACTGTCACTTTGCCCTGCACCTGCCTGAAGGGTGAGAGACTGTTTCTCTAAACTCCACTCTTGTGCTTTCTTTCCCTCTGGGTCACAGGAGAACAGGAACATCGAAGCCTGGTTGTGCCGAACCTACGCTCTGAAGGCCATGCTGTGAGTAGGGCTCCTCATTTCAAAGAAAACTAACCCGAAACTAGGTTAGTTCTGGAACGAGGCAGTAGGTCCTTAATCGTCACTGGCCCAAACAGTCACAGTGAAGCTCGCAGCAGGGCACAGGCATGGTTCCTTTGAGTAAAAGCTGAAGCCACCACAGAGCTTTTTTGGGCTTTTCACGCTCAAGGGCATTAGAATTTTTGCTGAAGACCTAGATCCTAAGTAAGCTCTGGGCCTCCTACCCAGAAAATTAACCCAACGAGTCACAACCAAGGGAAGGAGAGACTAGCCTATAGAAGAGGAGAATCCTGAATGCCAGCTCCATGCGTGTGCCAGGGCTGCTGGAACACAGCGCCACAGCTGGGTGGCTTAGAACGCAAAAATTCGATGCCTCAGTTGAGGCCAGAAGTCCGAAATCAAGGTGTCAGCAAGGCCGTGCTCGCCCCGCAGGCACTAGGGGAGGGGCTGTTCCAGATCTCTCTTCTTGGCTTGTAGATGGCCACCTTTTCCCAGCGCCTCTTCACGTCGTCTTCCCTCTGTGCATCGGTCTCTGTCCAAGTTTCCTCTTTTTATGAGGACACAGTCATTTTGGATTAGGGCCACCCTCATGACCTCATTTTAACTTGATTACCTTTGCAAAGACCCTATTTCCAAATCTGGTCATATTCTGAGGTACTGGGGGCAGGACCTCAATACATTTTTGTGAGGGGACACAATTCATTCCATGACACCAGTCCAAACTCATAACCAGTTGCAGAAAAATAAGTGAAGTGCTTCTGTCTGCATTTTATTGCTTATTGCCACAGTGAACCAATTATCATCCTTTTCCCTTTTAAAAAAGGTTATCATAATTTGTCCCTTGTTTTTTTTCTTTTCTTTCTTCTGCTTGATATTGGATTTGGTATTGTTGCCCGAATGTATCGATGTCTCTAAAGTGCAGAACACTGAAACAGGATCTCAGCAGAAGTGGAGACGTGTGGGCCTGGCCTGAGATCCTGGCCCTGGGGAATATGGCTCCGTGAAATGATGTCCACAGGCAGCTGCTGACTTTAACTCAGGATTATGTCCTCTTGGGGAAGAGCGCGTGCACAAGAGGTTAGTTCAGTTGAGTTAGACAGGGGCATCGTTAAAAGGACCGGGGAAGGGGTGTGTATATAAAATACAGAAGGCTCCTTCTCAAGGTCTTTTTCCAGTGGCCGTCTGAACTAAGTGATTTTGTATACCTGGACTAATCCATTTCCGTTCCTTTTGTGATTTTAGACTCGGAATGGAGAGACCTGATGTGCAGTGAAGAATTAACCCCACCCAAACAGAGGTCTGGCCTTTGCCCTCAGCTACTGGGAGGTGATCTCCTGGCTCTGGAGTGTCCTGCCTGATGGGAGTGTCTTTGTTCCCCTTGGAGTCTGGCCACTGGATAGTCTAACAATGTGATTTGTGATGGGGGCTTTGGGCTACAAGCTATCTGTTCTGCCTCTGGAAGGGACTGGAGACGAAAGGCATCAGCCCGCCCTCCAGGAGGGGCTAGAGACTAAAGGCTGGCCACGTGGACAGTGCATGATGGAGTCTTGATGAAAACGCTGGACGCCAAAGGCTCTGGTCAGCTTCCCTGGTTGACAGTACTCCACGCGTATTGTCCTGTCATGGCTGGGAGAAGTTAACACCGTCCACAACAAACACGGAGAAGATGGTCAGACAGAAGCTCTATGTTAGGACCCTCCTGCTCCTGGCTCTGCCCCATGCATCTCTGCCCATGGCCGATTTTAATCTGTTTCTTTTCTCTGTAATAAGCCATAACCATCAGTATTAGACAAGCTGAGGGTGGTCCTGGGAACTGACCAAACTTGCAATTGGTGTCAGAAGGAATGGCATTCTCTTGCGGGAGCTGTTCTCTCGGAGAGGACAGCGGGCTAACCTCCTGCGCCCAGGCTCTGGTGGTCAGTGTTGTTGAGTTCCATGAGCGGTGGCTCCAAGGAGAAAGTCTACCGCTGTCTGCTGCTGAGGTGTGCAGAGCTCGCCTGACTGCTGCTCTTTTTGTGTTAGTTCTTTGATTCTGCAAAATAACAAGGATCTTTCAAAAAAATCACATTTTTTTCTTAAGCTTTCCAAAATTGGATTCTGTTATTTGAAACCCAAAGAATTCTTAACTGCTGTGGAAGAAGTAATGCGTGTTATGAAAGCGCGTGGTAGGGGATTTGACCAACAGACTTTCCTGAAGAATTCCTCTGAAGGATAAATAAAAGACAACTTAAGTGAAAAGGGGACAGGAAAGAGAGAACAAGAAGTGAGATAGCCTTAAGTTTGATATAAAATCAATTTGTTATTTTTTAAATTGAGACATAAAGGGAAAGGGTCAAGCATTTATCCTGCTTCCCTGACGGGTTGATGGGAGAAGTTCTTCTAGAAGGATCAGTGGTTGTGGGGGCGGAGGGATACAGAATCAGACCACCAAGCACCTCCACTAACAGAAGAATGGATGCAGGCAACGAGGAATGGCCTTGGCCGGTGGGTGAACATTTGACGGGGAATGTTCCACTAACGGTCAGGCTGAGCGAACTGAACCCCTGATCAAGCTCCACATGACTGGCCACACAACCAGAGCTGAGGGCGGTTCCTCGTGAGATGCAGTAGGAAACGTCCAGCCCCACCTTTGAAGTATTTTTGATCCTGACCAAATTGAACCTGAATGTCAACAAACTTCTGGATCTAACCATCAGTTTACAGGAAATATGGGGCGTATTAAACTACCAACAAGAACTCAATCACCCAAAATCAGGTTGTGAGAAATTCTACGGAAAATTGTCACAACATCTTCAACAAATAAATGGCAGGAATAAAAAGGAGTGGAGAGGCTCCACTCACAGGTGGAAGTTAAACATGTAGACAAAGAGAACTGATTGTTGGTTACCAGGGGAAAAGGGGTGTGGGGGGAGGGCACAAAGGGTGAATCGGTGCACCTACAACGTGACTGATAATAACATACAACTGAAATTTCACAAGGTTGTAAAGTATCATAATCTTAATAAAAAGTTAAAAAAAGAAGGAGTGGAGAGGTAAACTGTTAAAGACTAAAGGAGTCTTGAGACTTAATCAAATGCATTAACTGGACTGAGTTGGAATCCTGATTTCAGCAAACTGATTGTAAAAAGACATTTGTAAGACAATCAAGGAAATTTAAACACTGACTCTGTATTTGATAATATTAAAACAACTTTATTTAAAGAGAAGATAATATATTATGGTTATGTTAAAGTAAAAAAAGAAGAATTTTCATCTGTTAGAGTCCACCCCAAAGTATTTCTGATGAAATGTTATGTCTTCTGGAGTGAAATGTTATATCAAATAGTCCAGTTGGGGCAGATGGGTGGGAGGGGTATAGATAAGACAAGATTGGTCAAATCTTTGTAATTGAAGCTGGGTAACAGGAAGTCATTCTACTCTGCATCTAAAATCAACTTTTGTGCATGTTTGAATATTTTCACAATAAAAATGACACTGGGAAAACTGGGTAACACACCTCACATTCTACACTGGGATAAATAAGGCTTAGTTGTAAAAACTGAAAAGAAAAAAGGCACTGGAAGAAGCCATCAGAGAATTGTTTTTGTAATCTCAAAATGCAGTAGGGTTTTCTGAAAATGCTTGACTTTCTGTTAGTCTTCTAATGGCATTGTATTCTATATGTTAATATTTTGCTCCTGGCATACGTGGTATTTGACGGTGGTTTACTTTTCTGTACTATTTTGTCAGGTTTTCATATTAGGGTTAGAATACCTTCATCAAATGAATGTAACCTTTTCCATCTTTTCTGAAGCTCAGGCTTAAAGTATGTTTTTGGAGACAGTTCTTCAACATCTTGTGCGTTTTTTCCAGTGGTATCCAATGACTTGTTGAGTGGCTTTCTTTCCCTCTTTCTCTTTTAGTATCATACTGAACTAATGAGTTTTTATATATACAACGTGTTTCGATCTTCCCTTCAGGTTGGTTCCTGTGTCCTTCGACATAACCCTCGAAGCCTCTGATAGCTTTCTTGCTTTCTGATATTTCAGATCTAAGAGGCTCATCTTGTACTTTTCCTGCCCTGGAGCTGTAAATATCCATTTCTCCAAGGAGCCCTGGTTCCTTTTAGTGGAAAACAGTCTTTAGCGACCACAGAATGGATGCCAGGTCAATGCTTCAAGGCCTTTTCAATTCAGAGCTAGGCAAAGCATATTAACTTTTTTTTTCCAAAAAAGAAAAATACATCATGAGTTCATATTTATTTTTAATTCAAATTAAATATCTCATGGACTTAACTTCTTGATTTTATGTTTGTATCTTTTTCCTCTTATGTTGAATAGCTTGGTTCTTAAAAAAATTAATATAATTACTTTATATATATATTACATATATATATACTATATACCCATATATATAGATAGATATATAATGTCTGTGTGTGTGAATGTGGGTATAGCGGTGGCTAATTATTTGTCAACTTGGCTAAACAGAACTACTTTTTCCAGAATTCCCTTCCCAGTACATCTCTGCTTAGGGTTGGACCCAAGAGAAATTTATGATTTCAAATCACTAAATTTCAAAATCGTGATTTTGAAGTAGCCCTGCTTACTCTGTGAAAGTCAGTGTAGGCTAGGCCCTGTTGGAGCTAGACCTGAATTGGCAGGCCCTGTCTGTTCTCTGGGTCTACTCATCATCACGGGGGTGGTTTCCCCAGTTATGGCCTCTCTATCTTGTTTTTTTTTAAGATTGGCACCTGAGCTAACAACTGTTGCCAATCTTCTTTGTTTTTAATTGCTTTTTCTCCCCAAATCCCCCTAGTACGTAGTTGTATATTTTAGTTCTGGGTCCTTCTAGTTGTGGCATGTGGGACGCCACCTCAGCATGGCCTGATGAGTGGTGCCATGTCGGCACCCAGGATCCGAACCAGTGCAACCCCGGGCCACTGAAGCAGAGTGCACAAACTTAACCACTCGGCCACGGGGCTGGCCCCTATGGCTTTGCATCTTTAATGGAATAACTGAGTTCTTAGAATTGGAGTTAATAATTGACATGCATTTTCCTAAGATGGTTTAGTCATAGCTCTGTCATATCGGTGTCTTCAGACCTGCACCACCTCTAAAACCACACCCTAGTGAGCCAAGAGGCCTTATAGTCAACAAGTCACGTGGTTCTTAGCTACCGAGGAAAGGTAATTAGACACTAATAATAGAACGATCTCACCCAAATGGCACTCTTTTGCTTGTTTGCGAGTATCAGGCTATTTTAGTGTATAATTCCTCAAGCAATCTAAACATTTCTCTCACGTGTGGTAAATGGATGTCAACCAGAAATAAAACTTCCTACTTGAGCAGTTTCATAAGGCAGTAAAAGACGTTTCTTTCATCTCTGAGTTTCTCTAACACAGACGCTTCCTTTTCACTGCTTAATACAAGCACGGTGGACCTACAAGGGCTTGTTGGCTTAGAGGCGCCGCCATCTGATGTAAGGGTTGGAAACCACATGGAGGCTGGTCCAACCCTTTTGCAAATGAAGAGCCGGTGAACTGCCCAAGGACACAGGGACTTCCGGGAAGAGGGCGGTTTGAATCCCAGATCTCCCAGCCTCTGGTCTGCCCGTAATGTCTCATTTCCTCACCTGTAAGCTAGGGCAGTCGCAGCGGTGGTAGATACTATTATTGTAAGTATTAACGGAGATAATATATTTTAAGTCCTTAGGGCAGCAATTGGTATACCACATTCAGTAAGTAAGTGTAGGCTTAAAATTTTAAACTTTTAACAGATACCTGGACATGTGGAATCTTCAACACTTCAATGGTCATGGTGTCCCTGGGTTCCTACAATTAGATGGTAAAGAAAATAGAGCAGTCTTGGATTGCAGAATTTTAGATACTTTTAACTTATCTCATGAAACCAACGGGCTGGCTGGAGCATTTCTACCTAAGAAATGTTTAGATGTAGCAATCTGGCTGAAATCAGAGCAGTACTTCACAGTAAGACCACAATTTTTGCTCTGCATCATATCTACTTGCACATCATTTAAGACAGCATAGATTTTACTCAGTTTATATAATATTGAGAAAAAGGTCAATTTTCCAGTCAAAAAAATGTCATTTTGTGAGTTAACCACTGGGGAGATACTCTCAAGGTCCTAGGGTACTTAGAGCCCTCTCCATGCAACTCTTTGCTTCCACCGCTGAACTTCAACTTGGTGATTTCTCTTAAAACAATTTGTTGATGCAAATAACCAATCACCATTCTATAGGTGCGAGAGCAGGTGAATTTTACTTGAGCTAAGCTCAGGGTTATAACCCAGGAGAGAAGCCTTCACAAAGGAGGAAAGAGCTCTGGAGAAGCTTGGTTTTCAGTACACTTTTATACCTTCTTAGAACAAAGAACATACATTAAACAGCCCAGGATACCTATTCATCAGTTTCAAAGAGATATTTAGTTGCAGATTAGCAGGGCAACATGACCCTGACATCCAGGAAAGGAAGCTTATCTTCAGGAGTACTGACACTGGCATGGTAGGAAAGGAAATACCAATCCTTATCTCCACAGAGTGCGTTATTTCACTTTGAGGTGATGGGTAGTGCCTTCCTTAATAGTTAATGCAGATGTCCAATGCATGTTTGCTAGCCCATAAGTCAGGCTTCTTTAGTTTAGGTCGAATCAAATTTAAACCAGAACAGCTCACATAGCTCAGTATGTAAAAATTGCTCATGAAATTCAAAACAGCAAACTTACCTACTTATTTATTTTTGGCAGGGGAAGAGTCACCCTAAGCTAACATCTGTTGCCGATCTTTCTCCTTCCTTCTTCCTTTCCCCTCCCCCAAAGCCCCAGTACACAGTTGTGTATGTTCTTCTGGTTCTTGTGTGTGAGCCATTGCCCAGTATGGCTACTGACAGATGAGTGGTGTGGTTCTGTGTCCGGGAACCGAACCTGGGCCACTGAAGCGGAGCATGCTGAAAACTCAACCGCTAGGCCATCACGGCTGGCTCTCAGCAAACTTATTTTTAATCAAAGCTTTAAATAAATTAAGCCCAGGTCCATAGTATTTATTTTCTATACTTCTCACCTCCAACATCAGGTCAGCAAGGGAATTTCCACATCAATGGGATAGGGTTTTTACCTTGGGGTAACCACTGGTGACTTTTCAATATTCGTTTGACAGAGAACATTTGAAAGCCCCAATTGGAGCAAAGATCAGTGGAATTTTTTGGCCCCGTGGAGTTTTCCTCTTCAAAAATAATAAAGGTGAAGGTCTGTTGACCATATTTGGGAAAAATGAATTCCAGCTGAAAAAGGAATGTTAGATGCTAGAAAGGGATACAGGTCCTATCCTGAAATGATAAGAAGTGGAAGACTTCTCAGGGAGTCTTGAAAAGCTTTTGAGTACCGCCTTCTGCTCCTTAAACTGGTCGCCCTGTGTGGCTCACCCTGATGCTCTTTTTCCACATAGATGAAACTCCAGAAGAGTTTGCCGCTAGTTTAGGCGTGAATGGGCAATGCTGTGCCTCCGTGGTTACGTCGGATGAATGGGCAATCTTGGCTGCTTATATTTTGGGTGGGAGGGAGGGGGAGTGGGCAGTAGATTTGGCAGATAAACCCCTGAATAGGAAAACCTGTCCTGCGTCTCCTCAATTTTGTGAGAAATTTTACTCATAGAATACTTCTGTACTCTCAGTAATACTTCACTTCTGATAATTCTGGTCTCCAAATGTGTGGGTGTTTTCCCCACATCAAATAATTCTACGACACCAGCTGGGTGTCCTAGAATTGAACTCAATTCTGACACCATCTACCTGGAGATAGCATCAGATCCCATAGGAGAGGGGCTCAGTCCCACAAGACTGCCTCTAGTTCAGACGCCAATCACAAGTCCAGATTGTCACCTGTGCTTCTGACGTACCAACTATAGGTTAGAGGTTCTCATGACCCCCTCCTCAGGTTTGATCATTTGCTAGACTGGCTCACAAAACTCAAGGAAACACTTTACTTACTGCTGCCGATTTATTGCAAAGAATATTTTAAAGGATACAAATGAACATCCAGATGGAAGAAATGCATAGGGCAATGTATGGGGGAAGAGGCAGAGAGCTTCCACGCCCTCTCCAGGCACACCACCCTCCCAGCACCTCCACGAGGTCACCAACCCAGAAGCTCTGAGGAACTCCATCCTTTTGGGTTTTTATGGAGATTTCATTACATAGGGATGCTTGATTAAATCACTGACCATTGATGATTAAGTCAACCTCCAGCCCCTCTCCGCTCCCCAGAAGTCAGGGGGGTGGGACTGAAAGTTCTAGTCCTCTAATCATATGGGTGGTTCCACTGGCACCGAGCCCCATCCTGTGGCTAGTTATCTAGGCTTCCCAAAAATGACCGCGCTAACACAAACTCAGGTGTGATTGAAAGGGGCTTGCTGTGAATAACAAGACTCACCTCTGTGGCTCTTGTCACTTACAAAATTTGAAAGGTCTTAGGAGCTCTGTGCCAGGAACAGAGACAAAGACCAAATATATATTCCTTATTATAAATTACAGTATCACAACCACAATTTGTTTATCCATTCACTTGTTGATGGACTTTGAAATGTTTCCTGTTTGGAGCAATTACAAATAAAGTGCTATAAATGTATATTTGCATTCCTCCTGGTAAACAGCTAAGAGTGGAATGTCTGGATCATAAGATAGGTGAGTGCGTAAGTTTTTAAGAAATTGCAAAACTCTTTCCCAAAAGGGTTGTAACACTTTACGTTGCCACCAGCAGTATATGAGGGTTCCAGTTGCTCCATATCTTCACCATCGCTTGGAATGATCAGTCTTAATTTTAGTCATTCTAATAGGTGGGTAGTGATATCTTATTGGGGTTTTGATTTGCATTTCCTCAATGTGTTATGATGTTGAATATTTTTTCATGTGCTTATTTGCTATTCATATCTTCTTTGGTGAATGTTTATTTGGGTCTTTTGCCCATTCTAAACTTGTTTTTCTTTTTCTTTTCTTTCTTTCTTTCTTTTTGGTGAGGAAGATTGGCCCTGAGCTAACATCTGTTGCCAATCTTCCTCTTTCTGCTTGAGGAAGACTGTCACTGAGCTAACATATGTGCCACTCTTCCTCTATTTTTATTTGTGGGATGCCACCACAACATGATTTGATGAGTGGTGTGTAGGTCTGTGCCCAGGATCTGAACCCGCGAATGTTGGGCTGCCAAAGCGGAGCATGCAAATTTAACCACTATGCCACTGAGCCAGCCCAAAATTTTTTGTTTTCTTATCATTGAGTTTTGAGAGTTCTTTATATAAGCTACATATAAGTACATATTTATCAAATATTTTCTCCCAGTCTGTAGCTTGTCTTTCATGTGTTTAAGTGTCTTTTGATCAGCAGAAATTTTTTTTTAATTTTAATTTTTTTCAATTTTATTTATTTATTTGTTTTTAATTGCATTAATGTTGGGTCATAACATTATATAGTTTTTGGATGTACATCATAATATATTTCGAATTCTGTGTAGATTACATCATGTTCACCACCCAAAAACTAATTATAGTCCATGCCCTCACATGTGAGCCTCTTCACCCCTTTTGCCCTCCCCCTGCTTCCCCCATGGTAACCACCAATCCAATCTCCACTGCTATGTGTTTGTTTGTTGTTGTTTTTATCTTCTACTAATGAGTGAGATCATACCGTGTTTGACTTTCTCCCTCTCACTTATTTCACTCAGTATAATACCCTCAAGATCCATCCATGTTGTCACAAATGGCCAGATTTCGTCATTTCTTATGGCTGAGTAGTGTTCCATTGTGTCCAAATACCACATCTTCTTTATCCATTTGTCCCTTGAGGGGAACCTAGGTTGCTTCCAAGTCTTGGCTATTGTGTGTAATGCTGGGGTGCAGGTATCTTTATGCCTTTGCATTTTCAGGTTCTTTGGATAAATACCCAGCAGTGGGATAGCTGGATCGTATGGTAGATCTATTCTTAATTTTCTGAGGATTCTCCATACTGCTTTCCATAGTGGCTGCACCAGTTTGCACTCCCACCAGCAGTGTACGAGGGTTCCCTTCTCTCCACGTCCTCTCCAACATTTGTTGTTTCCTGTCTTGCTAATTACAGCCATTCTGACCGGAGTCAGGTGATACCTCATTGTAGTTTGATTTGCATTTCCCTGAGAGTTAATGATGTTGAGCATCTTTTCCTATGCCTGTTGGCCATCTGTATATCTACTTTGGAGAAATCTCTGAACAGCAGAAATTTTCAATTTTGAAAAAATCTAATGTGTCAATTTTGTGATAGCTTAGTAGGTCACGCTTTTGATGTTATATCAAAAAACCCTTAATTAACTCAAAGTGACAAAAGTTTTCTTCTATTTGTTCCTAGAAGTTTAATTATTTTAGGTTTAACGTTTAGGTATATGACCATTTTGAGTAAATTTTTGTATATGATATGAGGTATGAAATGAAGTTCTTTTCTTTTTAATTTGGATATCTGACTGTTTCAATACCACTTATTGAGAAGATTATTTTCTTCTCTTAATTGCCTTTGTATCTTTGTAAAAAATCTGTTGTCCATTTATGTGTGGGTCTATTTCTGGACTCTCTATTTTGTTTTAAAGAACTATTTTTCTATCTTTATGCCAGTACCATGCTGTTTTTGTTGCTGTAGCTGTAAAAGAAGTCTTCAAATCAAG
This sequence comes from Equus caballus, assembly GCF_041296265.1. Taxonomy (NCBI): domain Eukaryota; kingdom Metazoa; phylum Chordata; class Mammalia; order Perissodactyla; family Equidae; genus Equus; species Equus caballus. The sequence continues at coordinate 42,885,256 of NC_091691.1, forward strand.
TAGTGTTAGACCTACAACTTTCTTTTTCTTTTTCCAAGTTGTTTTGGCCACATAGGTTCTTTGTATTTCCATGTGAATTTTAGAATCATCTTGTCAATTCCTACAAAGAAGTCTGCTGGGATTTTGATTGGGATTATGTTGAATCTATAAATTAATTTGAGGAAGATTAACATTTCAATGATGTTGAGTCTTCTGGCCAATGAACAAAATATGTCTCTCCGTTTATTTGGTTCTTATTTAATTTCTCTCAGCAATGTTTTGTGGCTTTCAGTGTATAGGTCTTACACATCTTTTGTCAGATTTATCTTCAAGAATTTTATAATTTTTGATGTTTATTGTGAATAAGTATTTTAAAATTTCAATTTCCGATTGTTGCTAGTACAGAGAAATACAATTGATTTTTTAATATTGATATTGCATCTTGCAGCCTTGCTGAACTTACTGATTAGTTCTAGTAGACTCCTTCCAATTTTCTACCTAGACAATCAAATCATTTGTAAAGAAAAAGTTTTGCTTGTTCTTTTCCAATCTGGCTATGCTTATTTTTATTTTTTTAGATTGGCACCTGAGCTGACATCTGTTGCAAATCTTCTATTTTTCTTCCTTCTTCTTCTCCTCAAAGTCCCCCGGTACACAGTTGTATATTTTAGCTTAGGTCCCTCTGTTTGTGCTATGTGGGACACTGCCTCAGCATGGTTTGATGAGCGGTGCCATGTCCGTGCCCAGGATGTGAACTGGTGAAATCCTGGGCTGCCAAAGCGGAGCACGCAAACTTAATCACTTCGCCATGTGGCTGGCCCTTATGTTTATTTTTATTTTATATCTTTCTTTTATCACACTAGCTTGAATCTCAATATACTTGTTGAATAGAATTTCTAAAAGCATAAATCCTTGTTTTGTCCCTAATCTTAGGGGGAAAACCTTCAGTCTTTCCCACCACTAAGTATGATGTTAGTTGTAGGTTTTTGTAGATGTCATTTATTAGGTTGAGGACATTTCTTTCTATTCCTAGTTTACCAAGAGTTTTTCTCAGGAATGGATGTGATATATTATTACATGAAAGTGGACTGTGATGGATTAAATATGTCAAGTTGGTTGGTTGTGTTTTTCGAGTCTTCCATATCCTTACTGATTTTCTGTTTACTTGTTCTATCATTTATTGAGAGAGGATTGTTGGAATCTCTGACTATAATTCTGAATTTGTCTATTTCACCTTACAATTCTATTAATTTTTATTTCATGTATCTTTCAGCTCTGTTATTATGGGGCTAACATTTAAGATTATTCTGTTCTCTTTATAAATTGACCCCTTTATCATTATGAAATGACTTTCTTTATCCCTGGTAATATTCTTTGCTCTGAAATCGACTTTGTCTAATATTAATATAGCCACTCCATCTTTCTTTTGACTAACATAGCACATCTTTTTGCATTATTTTACTTTTAACTCTTTCTGTTTTTATATTTAAAGCGTGTTTCTGGGGCCGGCCCTGTGGCTGAGTGGTTAAGTTTGCGTGCTCTGCTTTGGTGGCCCAGGGTTTTGCTGGTTTGGATCCTGGGTGCAGACATGTCATCACTCATTGGTCCATGCTGGAGCAGCGTCCCACATGCCACAACTGGAAGGACCCACAACTAAAAATATACAATTGTGTACTGGGGAGCTTTGTGGAGAAAAAGGAAAAATAAAATCTTAAAAATAAATAAATAAATAAAGTGTGTTTCTTATAGACAGCATATAGGTGAATCTTGATTTTTTATCCAATCTGAAAACCTCTGCCTTTGAATTAGGGTGTTTAGGCCATTTACATTTAATGTGATTATTGAAATGATTTGGTTAAATTTATCATCTTGCTATTTGTTTTCTATTTGACTCATTTTTCTTTGTTTCTTTTCCCCTCTTTTCTGCCTTTTTTAAAAAATTACTTTTTATTATTCCATTTTATCTCATTTGTTGGTTTATTACCTATAACTCTAGCTGTATTATTTAAGTAATTGCTTTAGGATTTGTGGTATACAGCTTTAACTTATCACAATCCATCTTCAAGTGATATTGTACCACTGTGTGTACAGTATTACAATGATATATTTCTATTTTTCCCCTCTCAATCTTTGTGCCATTATTGTCATACATTTCGCTTTTATATATATTATATTCCCTGCACTATATTGTTCTTATTTTTCTTTAAATAGTCAATTATCTTTAAAATATATTTAAGTACTAAGAAAAAATTATGTAATAAACTGTAGCTGGTACTCCTTATTCTTTTATGTAGATCCAAATTTCTACCTGGTATCAGTTTGGTTCTTATTTTACTTTAAAAAAACTTTTCATTGTGGAAAATTTCACAGAGTAAAAAAAGGAGAGAAGAGAATAGCTAACCCCTGTGTATCCATTACCCAGCTTTAATGATTATCAACTTTTTTGTACCATTTATGTTTTCTAGCATGTGCATGTGTTATATGTTAAGACAAATAAATAAAATTACAAACATAAAATATATGTGTTCAAGCCATACCACAGAATTATGGAGACAAAATCTTTGGGTTGGGGCCCAGAATCTGCATTTTAACAAACTTCTTGCCTAACTGGTATAATTTTCCTTCTGCTTGAAGGACATTTACCATTTAAACATTTCTTGTACTGCAAATATGCTACTGATGAAGTCTTTCAGCTTTTGTATGTCTGAAGATGTCTTTATTTCATCTTCATTTTAGAAAGATATTATCACTGAGTATAGACTTCCAGGTTGATAACTTTTTCTTTCAGTAAGTTAGACATCACTCAATTTTCTTCTTGCTCACATTGTTTACCACAAAATCTGCTGCTCTTCTGTTCTTGCTTGTTCTGTAGGGAATATGTCTTCTTTTCTTTTGGCTGTTTTACCTTTTCCTCTTTATTTCTGGTTTGATCAATTTTATTATGTTGTGCATTGGTATAGAAACTATCGCCTAACCCAAGGACACAAAGATTCACTTCTACATTTTCTTCTAAGAGTTTTATAACTTTAGCTCTTACATTTAAGTGTATGATATATTTTGAGTACATTTTTGTGTATGGTATGAAGAAGGGATCCAATTTCATTCTTTTGCACATGGATATCCAGTTGTCTCAGGACCATTTGTCAAAAAGACTATTCTTTCCCTATTGAGTTATCTTAGTACCCTTGTTGAAAATCAGTTGACCATGAAAATGAGAGTTTATTTCTTGATTCTGAATTCTATTCTATTGATGTATATGTCTATCCTTATGCTAGTGCACATTGTCTTAATTTCTATAGCATTGTAGTAAGTTTTAGAACTGGGAAGTGAGACTGCTCCAAAATTATTCTTTTTCTTCTTTTCAAGATTATTTTGGATATTCTGGGGTCCTTTGAATTTCCATATGAATTTTAGAATCACTATGTTAATTTCAGCAAAAATTTTGATAGAGATTGTGTTGAATATATAGACCAATTTTTGGGATAATTTCTCTTTATTTATATTCTCTATTTGATGACACACAGTCATCATACTTTACTTCTTTAAGTGTGGTATCCTTTAGCTCTTTGAATATGTTTGTAATGGCTGCTATGAAGTTTTTTTCTGTTAAGTCTGATGTCTGGGCCTTCTCACAGCTAGTTTCTGTTGTCTGCTTTACTTTCCAGTGAATGATCCATACGTCACTGTTTCTTTGCACGTATTACAATTTTTGTGTGTGTGAGGAAGATTCGCCCTGAGCTAACATCTGTGCCAATCTTCCTCTATTTTTTTGTATGGGGGATGCCACCACAGCATGGCTTGACAAGTAGTGTAGCTCCCTGCCCAGGATCCAAACCCACGAACCCCTGGCTAATGAAGCAGAGTGCACGAACTTAACCAGTACGCCACTGGGCCAGTCCCATGCACATATTATAATTTTTTATTGAAAAAATTGACTCTTTAGATATTGTAACAACTCTGGATACTGAGTCCTCCTTTCACTTCTCCACCCGCAGGCTTATTGCTGTTTGCTCACTCATTTGTCTGGCGCTTTGGTTGTGCTATTTTAGTGAAGTCTATTTTGCCCACAGTGTGAAGCTTCTTTGGAGGGTGCAGCTTTGGGTATGTGCACCATAACCCTGGGATGACCGGTTTTAGCAGCACTCTCTGCCTCTTTCCTTAAGCTTTCTGTTAAGCTGTCTGCTTCTGTTGGAATCACAACCAACTCTTTGGCTCTACTGATTGCCAGTTGATTGTTCTCTTCATTTCAATAGCACCCTGAGGATTAATTGCTCCACTGGCCGATCAAATTAAGTTCAGGCTCCTTTGCAGGGGTAGTTTTTGAGGCCAGTCTTTGAGGTTTGTTCTGACCCCAGGAAGGTTCTTAGCTGTCTCTTTTTTTAGTCCTCTCTAGTAAACTAGCTGGCCTGTAGTTTGCTTGTTGCTGTCACAGAGCTACCAGCCTTCTCTTAATTGCTTACTACCAAAATCTCCATTGTTCTCAAGTATGTTCTTAAACTTGAACTTCTCCATATTGTGTTCCAAATAAAGTTAGTTCCCTTGGGAAGAGATTCAGAGTTCTCCATCCTTATGGCCTGACCGTTCCCCTGAGCAGATCTCAATGCCTGCTCCAGAGCCAGGGGGAGGAACAGTGGTCACTTTCTTTGGAGTAACACCTCTGCTTTATGAGCAGGTTGCTGAACAGGGGTGGTCACCTCTGGTCTTCTCAGCTTGCATCTTGGCATCAAACCTCTGTCCTATGAACAAACAAGGGCAGGAACAACAGGGACCTTGGTGTTCTCAGCCTGCCATGCCTCGGGTAGAGTCTCCGTGCTGTAAGTGGGGATCGGGTGGAGCAAGGGAGCCCCTGACCTCTTGACTGCATTCACTGGGAATTTTGCCTTTGCAACATGGCTCTAGCGGGGAAGGGATGAGAAATGCTGGCAACCTTCCCCTCCCAGAGAAATGCCATTGCCCTTGACTGGGAGTTCTTGGTCACATCTGCTCAGAGTAGAGCTTCCGTCACACTGAGCTGAGGGGAAGGGAGGGAACAGGTTGTGGCTCAAATGCCATGGCCTCTGATGGTTCTTACTGAGATTTACTGGATTTTCTTGACTGTTTCTTTTTTTTGAGGTTGTGCTGGCTTATAACATTGTGTAATTTAAGGTATACATTATTATGTTTCAGTATCTGTATAGACTGCATCACATTCACCACCAATAGTTTAGTTTTTATCTGTCACCATACATATGTGCCCCTTTACCTCTTTACCCCTCCCCACACCCCCTTCCCCTCTGGGAAGCACTAATCTGTTCTCCTTATCTATAAGTTTATTTGTCTGTTTATCTTAAACATTAGAGTGAAATCATACGGTATTTGTCTTTCTCTGTCTGACTTATTTCGCTTAGCATAATACCCTGAAGTTCCATCCATCTTATCACCTATGGCATGATTTTGTCTTTCTTTACAGTTGAGTAATATTCCATTGTATATATATACATCTTCTTTATCCACTCATCCATTGATGGGCACTTGGGTTGCTTCTGTCTTAGATATTGTGACTAATCCTGCAATGAACATAGGGTGCATATATCTTTTTGAATTATTGATTTCATGTTCTTTGGAGAAATACCTGGTAATGAGATAGCTGAATCATATGCTATTTCTATGTTTAATGTTTTGAGAAATCTTCATACTGTTTTCCACAGTGGCTGTACCAGTTTGCATTCCCACCAGCAGTGTAGGAGGGTTCCCTTTTCTCCACATCCTCTCCAATGCTTATTATTTTTTGTCTTCTTAATTACAGCTATTCTGATGGGTGTGAGGTGATATCTCATTTTAGTTTTGATTTTCATTTCCCTAGTAATTAGTGATGTTGAACATCTTTTTGTGTGCCTGTTGGCCATCTGTATATCTTCTTTGGAAAAATGTCTGTTCATATCCTCTGCTCATTTTTTGATCTGGTGGTTTGTCTTTTGGTGTTGAGTTGTATGAGTTATTTAAATATTTTGGAGATTAACCCCTTGTCAGATATATGATTTGCTAACATTTTCTCCCAGTTGGTGAGTTGTCTTTTCGTTTTATTCCTGGTTTCCTTTGTCTTGCAGAAGCTCTTTAGTATGATGTAGTCCCATTTGTTTATTTTTGCTTGTGTTTCCCATGCTTGAGTAGACACGGTTTTCGAAAAGATGCTGCTAAGACCAATGTCAAAGAGTGTACTGCCTATATCTTCTTCTAGGAGTTTCATGGTTTCAGGTCTTACATTCAAGTCTTTAATCCATTTTGAGTTAATTTTTGTGCATGGTGAAAGATAATGGTCTACTTTCATTCATTTACATGTGGCCATCCAGTGCTCCCCACACCATTTATTGAAGAGACTTTCCGTTCTCCATTGTATATTCTAGGCTTCTTTGTTGAAGACTAGCTGTCCATAGATAAGTAGTTTTATTTCTGGGCTTTCAGTTTGTTCCATTGATCTGTGTGTCTGTTTTTGTGCCAGTACCATGCTGGGTTTGGTTTTTTTTTTTTTTGGAAGATTAGCCCTGAGCTAGCATTTGCTGCCAATCCTCCTCTTTTTGCTGAGGAAGACTGGCCCTGACCTAACATCCATGCCCATTGTCCTCTACTTTATATGTGGGATGCCTGACACAGCATGGCTTGACAAGCAGTGTGTAGGTCCACACCTGAGATCCGAACTGGCAAACCTCAGGCCACTGAAATGGAATGTGCGAACTTAACTGTTGTGCCACTGGGCTGGCTCCATGCTGTTTTGCTTACTATAGTTTGTAGGATATTTTGAAATCAGGGATTGTGATACTTCCAGCTTTGTTCTTTTTCCTTAGGATTGCTCTGGCTATTCAGCGTCTTTCGTTGTTCCATATAAATTTTAGGATTCTTTGTTCTATTTCTACGAAGAATGTCATTGGGATTCTGATTGTGATTGCGTTGAATCTGTAGATTGCTTTAGATAATATGGACACTTTAACTATGTTTATTCTTCCAATCCACAAACATGGACTATCTTTTCATCGCTTTATGCCTTCTTCAATTTCTTTCAATAATGTCTTATACTTTTCAGTGTATAGGTGTTTCACCTCCTTGGTTAAATTTATTCCTAAATATTTTATTCTTTTTGTTGCAAGTGTAAATGGGATTATATTCTTGATTTCTCTTTCCACTTGTTCATTATTAGTGTACAGAAATGCAAGTGATTTTTGTATCTTGATTTTGTACCCTGCAACTTTACTGTAATTGTTAATTATTTCTAGTAGTTTTTTGGTGGATTCTTTAGGGTTTTCTCTATATAGAATCATGTCATCCAGAAATAGTGACATTTTTACTTCTTTCTTTCCAATTTGTATCCATTTTGTCTCTTTTTTTGTCCAGTTGCTCTGGCTAAAACTTCCAGTACCGTGTTGAATGAGAGTGGTGATGGTGGGCATCCTTGTCTTGCTCTTGTTCTCAGGGGGATGGTGTTCAGTTTTTCACCGTTGAGTATGATGGTGGCTGTGGGTTTGTCATCTATGGCCTTTATTATGTTGAGGTACTTTCCTTCTATACCTATTTTATTGAGATTTTTAAAATCATAAATGGATGCTGGATCTTGTCAAATACTTTCTCTGCTTGGCTGTTTCTTAATTTGCTGTATGCCCTTAAGACAATTTTCAGACTTTAAATGGTCATGGAAAACAATAATTTTCCCTAGTTATGGTTGTTTCAGTAGGGAGTAGATCCATGGAGCTCCTCGTGTCACCATTCTGGGAGTCATGCCGCTATGTTCATTTTTTAAAATTCCTTTTCTCCTGGTTTCATTTTTGATAGTTTCTATTGCTATGTATATATATATAGTAATGTTCTTTTATGTATAAATAGGAAAAGCATCTGGAGACACACATTATTTAAAGACATTAAAAATAAAATGCAAATAGCTGCTCCAGATCAATGCTAACCTCTCCAGTGGGCTGCACTCTGCAGAAAAATCTCCACAGCCAAAGGAACAAAAGAGACCTAGGGATCACCTAAAACATTCAGGAAGGACATGCCCAACTGTCTCAAGTTCCACTTCATTCGTGGTGTGTTCTCTCTCTCTCTTTCTCTCTCCTTCTCTTCTTTCTCCCTCCTTCCCTCTAAAATTGCAATATCTGGAACTGGCTTTAGAGCAAAAAGGAAGACTAAAGGGTTTATGTTAGCAGTTGAAAATTTGGTTTTACTTAAAGAGTACCCCTTTAAGTAAAATAATAATATGAAAGAATAACATACTCAGTATTTCAAAATGTTCCTACTTCAAAACCCAAACAAAAGTCTTTTAATACTCAACTTTTATAGTTCTGTTTTTACCAGACACTGGAAAACATTGAAACCAAACCAATCCCTCAAAAATGTGTTCCTAACCACAACTCCATGTAGGCAGACAGACAGAATTTATGTCAGTTCCTGGAAAAGAAGGGCTTAGGAGCCACATTTAACCCTTTCATCTTTTTTGTTCGTTTGTTCTCTGTCTTCTTCAGAGGCGGTGAAGGCCAAGTGTCAGGCATGTCAGTTCTCCTCCTGCTTCTGTTCTGCTTGTGCTTCTGGGTTCTCACTGGTCTGCCCTAGATTTCCTGGAGGCCTTTCTCTGGCTCCTTACCCCTTCCCAACTATGCCCAGAAAATTTGAGTCTCCCTAGGTTCTTTCCATTACAACCTGATTCAAGCTGGGACAGAGGCTGTTGAGTAGGCAAACTGTTGCCTTCGCATTGTATCTGGGGACTCCTCTCTCAACGTCCCCAGTTCTTGGTGTCCTCTGCTGTAATCGTCCCATTCTAGAGGATGCCTTCTTTCAGCAAAGCCAACTTGCAGTGCAGGGGAAGTTGAGGACCAGCCTCAGCTTGTGTGTGGCTATCGCTGTAACAGGTAAATTTCAGGGATGTGCTGGTCAGGTCCTGCCATGTGGATGGGACAGCCAGAGAAGTCCAGCCTGCAGACGGAAAGGAAAAAAAGAGCAGATGTGCCGACAAAAGCAAAAAGGAAGGTCCGGATGACTTTGCTCTTCCAAGTCCAGCCCCTTCCTGAGTCCCTCATGTGTTTCCCCTCTTGACCTTATGAAATATCCCCAAAGCTGTTCAATCACTATCTCCGGCTAACCACCAGTTTTTTCTGGCCTAGGCCAAGCTCCCGAGTTGGTTCCTGTTACGTAACACATAACTGCTCCCAGATCTGTTTCGCTTCAGTGTGATCTTGGATTATTAAAAAAAAAAAAAATCCATGCTAATTGCTTGGGAATGTTATTTTCATATTTTGAAAGTTATGTGTTAGAGAACTTGTGTCCAATAAAGATAGAATGTGAACTACGTATGTAATTTTAAATTATCTAGTAGCTACATTTGAAAAAGTAGAAGAAACATGTTAAATTTATTTATTTATTTATTTATTTATTTATTTATTTATTTGAGGAAGACTGGCTCTGAGCTAACATCCATGCCGATCTTCCTCTACTTTATATGTGGGATGCCTGCCACAGCGTGGCTTGATATGCAGTGCATAGGTCCACACCCACCTAGGATCTGAACCGGCAAACCCTGGGCCGCGGAAGCAGAGCACGTGAACTTAACTGCTGTGCCACTGGGCCGGCCCCTAAATTTATTTTAATAATATATTTTATTTAAGCCACTATATCCAAGATATTATCATTTCAACATGTAATCAATAAAAAAAATTAATGAAATATTTTGAATTTTTTTCACACTAAGTCTTCAGACCTTGTGTATTTTCCACTTACGGCACATCTCAGTTTGGACGAGCCACATTTCATGTACTCCACAGCCACGTGTGGTTAGTGGCTTCTAGACAGGATAGCTCTGGTGGCTTTAATTAACAGGAATGACTAATAGTGGGAGTATAAAATGCCATAGCAAATTGATAGACATTATTCCAGGGGAAGTGGAGCCCTATGGTAGCCTTCATATGATACCATATAACAAAGGAAGGCACCTCTGCTCCTTCATAAGGTGGGCCCTCTAAAAGAAGAGGACTTCTCCAAAACTAAGAAGATAACCAATGATAGCAATGAGGGTACTCATTATTGATTAAAAAAAAAAATCAATTTTGTGTCTCTTATCTAGGACTATGCCCAGAGCTGAAGTTATAAAAATAGAAACATTTTCCCACATTCATGGCCACTACCGTCTCTTGAGGGAGAGAAATATTTATCAGAATCACACAATAAACGTGCCAAGTGTTATGGAGGAAAGGCATTGAGAGTGATGAGAGCAGATGTTGAGACTTGATCTCATCTGGAGTTTGGGAAAGCTTCTTTGGGGAAAGGATGTTTGAGCTGACATTTGAAAGATGTGTAAGTGATTACAGGCCAAAAGGAGGGGAAAACATCCCAGAAGAAGAACGAGCCTGAATGCAGGTAGCAGGAAGTGCGGCACATTCAGACATCTGAAAGAAGAGCTGTGGGGCTGAAGGGTAGAATGAGAGACAGGGGCGGAGCATGGGGTAGAAGAGGTGGGCAAGGCCAGATCATGCCACATGTAAGACCGGGTCACAAATGTTGGTCTTTATCCCAAGAACAACGAGAAACCATTGCTAGGTTTTAAGAGAGGTGCTGTAATCAGGTTTCAGTTTGGAAAGTGTGGAAAGTGCCCAAGGAGGGCAAGATGTGCCTGTGGGGAGACAGCCAGGATGTTAGTGCAGTCATCTCAGCAGGAGACCACGCTGGCCCCCATTACAGCGGTGGCAATAGAGATGGAGAGAAGTGGATGACTTGGAGAAATGTCAGGAAGGTAAAGAGACAGATCTTTGTCGAGGGGTGTGGGGAGGTTCCAATCATTGCACTAGGACAAGCATAAAGAAGACCAGCCTCGGAGAGGAAGCTCACGGAGAGCTTTAGGGTCCAACAGACATCCAAAGTGGACATGTTGATAGGTAGTTAGACATCAGAGTCTGGAGCTCAGAGGACAGGTCAAAAACGAAGATGATTTTGAAATCATCTGTGTAAACTCCATTTTCCAGCCACCCTGGCCTTTGAGCTCCTCAGAGATTTCACTGTCCAGTGCCTTTGCATATGTTGCTCCTCTGCCCCAAATCCTTTTCCTTCTCCCCTTTGCCTAGTGATCCCCTACCTCTCCTTTGGATTCCAGATCAATTATCGCTTCTTCAGGGTTACTTTTCCTGCCCCCATGCCTATCATAAACCCTCAGAGCACCAAATACCTCACTTTTGTGGCACTTGCAGCAATTATCGAATGTAGTTTTACATTTATTTGCATCCTTATTTGATTGACAACTGTCTCTGTCATTAGAATGTAAGAACAGGACCAAGTCTTTTCTTTTCTTTATTAGAATAGATTTTATTTTTTAGAGTAATTTTAGATTCACAGAAAAATTGAGCATAAAGTACAGAGAGTTCCCATATGCCTCCTCCCCCCACTACATACACGGCCTTCTCCACCGTCATATCCCACAGCTGAGTGGTACATTTGTCACAATCGATGAATTAACACTGACACATCATTATCACCCAAGGTACACAGTTTATATTAGTGTTCACTCTTGGTTTGTACATGTTTTGGGTTTGGACAAATGCATAATGACATGTATCCATCATTATAGTATCACACAGAGTAGTTTCACTGCCCTAAAAATCCCACATGTTCCACCTACTCATCCCTCCCTCTCCTCAACCCCTGGCAACTGATCTTTGTAATGTCTCCATAGTTTTGCCTTTAGCAGAATACCACATGGTTGGGATCATACAGTATGCAGCCCTTCAGATTGGCATCTTCCACTTAGTAATATGCGTTTAAGTTTCCTTCATGTCTTTTCATGACTTGACAGCTCATTTCTTTTTAGTGTTGAATAATATTCCATTGCCTGGATGTGACACAGGTTATCTATCCATTCACCTACTGAAAAACATCTTAGTTGCTTCCAAGTTTTGGCACTTACGAATGAAGCTGCTATAAACTCGCACGTGCAGATTTTTTGTGTGAATAGGAGTTTTCAACTCCTTTGGGTAAATACCAAGGAGCACAATTGTTGGATCATGTGGCAAGAGTATGTTTAATTTTGTAAGAAACCGCCAAACTGTCTTCCAAAGTGGCCATACCATTTTGCATTCCCAGCAGCAATGTGCGTTCCTGCTGCTCCACATCCTCACCAGCATTTGGTGTTGACGGTGTTTTGAATTTTAGTTATTCTAATAGGCGGGTTGTGGTACCTCATTGTTTTAATTTGCAATTTCCTGATAATGTATGATGTTGAGACTCTTTTCATATGCCTATTTGCCATCTGCATATCTTCTTTGGTGGGGTGTCTGTTCAGGTCTTTTACTCATTCTTAAATCGGGTAGTTCATTTTTTTACTGTTGAGTGTTAAGGGTTCTTTGCAGATTCCAGGTCTGTTTTTGTTCACCACTGTGTACTCAGTGCTGAGGATTATACCTAGTAAGAGTTGAGTAAATGTATACTGAGTGAATGAAGAAGTGAAAGCAAAAGGGCAGATAATTCAAGCTGTGGATAAAGATTAGTTATTGGAATAGAGAGTATAACAGTGAGATGAGAAGAGATTCTCCAGGCCAAGATTTTGAGGATTTCCCTTATTTAATGGCTGGATAGAAAACACAACCGAAATGGCCGGAGAACACAAGGAGAGAGGCTCAAACTCGTTAGTCATTAGAGAAATGCAGATTAAAACCACAACAAAATACTCCACACCCACCAGAATGGCTAAAATTCTTGAAAAGAATGGAAATACCAAGTGCTGGCAAGGATGTGGAGAAACTGGAATGCTCATCCTCTACTAGGAGAACTGTAAATTCACACAACCAACTTGGAAAATTGGTGGCATCAACTAAAGCTGAATGTATTCATATTTTATGACCCAGCAATGCCACTATTAGGTATATATCCAAACGACCGATACAGAGAACTTTATAGTTCTATTTATATAAAATTCAAAAGCAGGCAAAATGGATCTATTGCATTAAAAGCCAGGGTAGTCATTACCTTTGGAGAGAGGTAGTGACTTGGAGGAGGACCAAGGTGGGGATGAGTCTAAGGCTCTGGTATTTCCTGATCTGGGTGTTGATTACATGAGTGTGTTCAATTTGTGATGATTCATCCCTTTATGATTTGTGGGCTTTCCTGCATGCATGTTTATACCTTAATTAAAAATTTGTTTAAAAAGGAAAAGACAAGAGTCTATTTGCAGTCCTCCAAAAGAAATAGCAAAGCTCTTTTTCCATCCTTTCAGTGTCCCAAATTGTGAGTCTATGGCCATAGTGAAAGCAAAGGAACCTGTTTATAATTTTAAACGTTGATCTTTTAACTTGGAACCTAATACTATGGTCAAGAAGAAACTTAATTGAGGGTCATGGAATGATAAAAATATTTTGGAAATAGTCTAGGATATTTAACGGGTCATGAGGGAAAACACTTGGACCTTCAAACTGGGTTCTACTACTGATTCTTATGTAACACCGTTACATAAAAAACGTAAATTTTTTTAGCCAAGACAATGATAACGTGTAGGTGAAAAGATTTATTTGCCTGGAGACTTACTTTGGTTTTTAAAAATCCATTGTTCTTGACGAATGTGAGTCATGAGTAGCTCTCAGCTGAGCTTTAGGTAATTGCTTGGAAATGCTGTGATGGTTTCCGCTACTGAGACAGAGTTGAACATGGAAGGTTGTCCATAGAGCTGGTCAGTTTCTCATAAGCTCTCTCTTCACTCCTGGATAGAGGCCACTAGGTGATTGCTACTGCCTTGAATTGTGGAATTGGGATAAAATAATCAATTCTACACTAGGAAGAAGTGATTTAGTAGAGTTAAAAGAATATCAGAATTCTAGTTAGAAGAAGCTGTTTGTATCCTAGTCCTGCTGCTTCCTGTGTGACTATGGGTAATTACTGCACCTCAGTGTTCTCATCTATAACATGGGGCTGATTCACCGGCTTGCTGGGAGAGGTAATGACTCACCATTTGAAAGCATTTAGCATGTGGTACGTGCTCAGAAAACATTCTCCTCATTCTTGTCAAGATAACTGAGAAGTGAGAAAAAACACATGCTATAATCTATTTTTCAGTAAACATAAACTTTTCTTTAATAGAGTTGTTGAAATAATATATATTCTGTGCCGTAATTTAGTGAAAAGTGCTTCAACCTCAACAACTCTATGTGAACACAAGGACCTTGGTTCAAATCCTGCTTGCCATTTGCTAAATATTTGACCTTTTTATTATTTAAAAATAAACTAGTTCCGGTATCAGAATTTAGTTTTCTCATCACAAAAAAGCAAAATGTTACTAGTTTCTCTACACGCTATTGTGAAGGTTAAGAGTGATGTATGTAATAGTTAGAGGTCTTTGTTTGCGAATGAAACTCAGCTCCACCTAGCTTAAGCCATAAGCAGAATTTATTGGCTCTTGCTGCCAAATTTAGGAAAGGGCGGAGGTGATCTGGTCTTGGGGAGTCGCAGCCTTGGACTTAGACACTTTAAGTCTCTCTGTCTCTTAGATCAATGTTGGCACTTCTGTTCTTCTAAAACAGATACCAAGAAAGAGGCCCAACCTAGGTTCTCCAGGCTTGAAATCTTAATTACAAATGATGTGTCCTTTGAGAGTTTCAGGGTCACCTTACTAGGCTTCTCAAAGGTAACTTTGTGACCCTGTGCCATCTTTCTTCTCTTCCACTGTGAGTGTTGGCACGGTCATGAGCTCTTTCCCAGCTCTCTGAAATGGGGACATTGAGGCAATCTTGAGACTTCTTGGACAGACTTGGATACTTCTATTCTTTTTCCCTTAAGGGTGAGTTCTTTCCCAAAAAATGCTTTGCTGAGAGACTAAGATAAGGGGTACCTTTGGTGGCTCTTGGTATTGGAGATTGGCCATCAGTCCCAATGCATTCAGTCATGCTCTCTCCTGAATGCAGATAAATCCAAGTCAACCTGTTCATTTTCCCTTATGCATACAAGAAAAAATACGTATATGCATGTAATTATGTTATTTATAAAGGCATAGTGAATAGTTTTTCTGTGGGCTCCTTAAAATTCCTGAAATTCTTATCAATCTTTATTAATTTTTATTATTCCTTGAAGCATATCATGTTATTTAAAAGCACAAGCTTTGGGTCTAGGAAAAATGTGGCCAATGTTTTCAATTGGTGAATCGAGGTGAAGGGTATCTGAATGATTTGTTCTAGTCTTTCAACTTTTCTGTAGGTTTGAAAAATTTCAAAATAAAAAGTTTGAGGCAAGTCTCCACAGACACTTTCAGCGTAACACTATAAATTCCCCCTTCTGGCAGCAGCTCGGTTAGAACATTAGAACAAGTCAAGACAGGTACTAGAGAGAGACCATGTTGCTTTCCTCTGCTTGTCCACATAAGGTGTTAAGACAGATTGTAAAGTTTGTTGGGAATAAAGTTCAATCCTAGGGTCATAGAATCTGTAGTTGGAAGGGGCTTCAAGTCATATAGCTCAGTACTTTCAGACTCTTGGATTTCATGGACCAATATAAATTAAAAAACAAAAATATACACACACATACAGAACAAAAGAAAACAAAAGATGGGGAAACTGACATAAAGTTGCTAACTTTGTATTTTGTCTAGTAAAAACATATAAAAAATTCAAAAACTCATCTATTATTCCATCTGTTATCATACTTAGGTCATTAAAAACATCTTTTTACCCCAAAGAAAAAGGCAGTCTATCGTCTCAGAGTGAAATTTTTTTAATTGGCCATTTTCAACCATGTGAACACACATGTTGTTCTTGTTCTCAGTGGACAAGTGAAGGTGGTGGCAGGCTGGCGTGAGTTACAGGACAGACACTGGCGACCACTCCAGGGTCCAGCCACCTCCTGGGGGGGAATTGCCTCACTAATGTTCTTGCAGGCGGCCTCTGCTTGGAGCCTTCAGGGGAGAGAGGAGGACAGCTACCTCCTTGCTCCAGAACCTAGTCACCCTAGACAACTCTGTCAAGAGTTCAGCTCCTCCTTTAGGTGAGCTGATGTGGGCCGCTCTGACGCTTCCACTCTTTCTTACTTGGCCACCTGGAGCACCTCAGATTTTAGCCACCTTGTTTTTTTCTTCTCAAATGAGGTAAGATATGAATCTAAAAAGAAATAAACTGGGAACGAATCTTTCCTCTATTTTCATGAATGTGTTTGTGAGACTTGGAGGTTGCTGACATGTTTTTCCTAATCATCCTGGATCTAACACATTTACCTTTCAAACATCCTTCTTAAGCTATTGGTTGGTAACTTGATTTGTTCACTATTTCTTGAGCTTCCACTGGTTGGTAGGACTAGTGTTTTGCCAGTGTGTCTGTGGGGCCCTGTGAAGGTTCCTTCTATTCTAGTCACGGAAGGCTGGTTTGCCCTCTTGGGACACCAGAATCTTGACTGGGATTGCCATTTGGGGTTGGGTGTGCCTGAAAGGGTCTGCCTTTGTCGAATTTCTTTGGGCTATAAGAAACTGCACCTCACTCCCCACTCACTTGAATGAGGAGGGGGAATACATTAGGTTTCATGGTAGTTCAAAGACCCAAGTCAGGGAACGTGGCTACCCTCACAAGAAACTGGACCCAGGAATTGGAGGGCTGACCGGGACGGAGACAGCCATTTCCTAGACATTCTCTCCCCTTGAGACATGGTCAAAACCTGTTTGTCCCTCTACAGATTGGCTTCACACCCTCGTCTACCTCAGGCATGTGGCTTATGCCATAGCACCTGAGTTTATATCGCCTTCGTTCCAGTCGCACATTGAAACTGAATAGAGTCTTAGGGCCTCGATTTACTCTCGGGTGGTACAAAGATAGCTGCCCGGCCCTCCTGGTTTTTGTTTTGTTTTGTTTTGGTAGAGGGAGCATTCCTTAGAGGAAAGAGCCTTTCTGAACTGGGCAGAGTTTCTAAAATTGCGTCTGCTATAGGACTCTTTAACTTATTCATGACTTTGTAAATATAGCAGTAGGAATAAATGAGAAAACCTGAACTCACTTTGGCAGGAGCTGTGTTGAGTTTATCATCAGTTAACTCAAACATAGATACCATAAACTACAGCTCCCTCGCCAGTCAAGGCTGGGGACACCTTCCCGGCTCCTCCCGCTCCTCCTGAACTTGGCTCTTGCTTGTTCGGTCTCTAGTGGGGCTTAATACACTGATCTCTGCTGGGATGGGCCCACGGAGTAGGGTTTCCTTTTAAAACCAGTCTCAGGGATTTCACAGACATTCCATCTGTAGTTTCTCAAGGTGAAACTTTGAGTACTCAACAGTTGTTTCTATAGCTCTAGTTAGTGTGTGTGTGCGTGTGTCTGCACATGCATGAGTTAATAACACTGCAAGGCTGGAATGTAGGAGGTTTGTATGTAGGAGGTTTGCTTTCCTTCAAAATGCCTTCCACAGTGGCTGTTGCACACCCTCATTGCCCGGGCACTGGGGCTCCCTGTCTGTGCTTCCTCTCGCTCTTTCTTAGCTGAGCTCTCTGATCTCTGAGCTGTGGCTCTGAGGCATTTGCAGCAGACACTGACATTTGGGAGGGGAGAGCAGCTTTGAAGTTGAATATGGCTCGGCTATGGCTCCTGAACTATGCAGAAGCCAGGAACTCCTGGACAGTTCCGGGGTGAGGCTGCCACACGCCTCTCTGCCTGCAGCTCCTCCAAAGCCCATTGTCTTTACAGGCCAGCGGTTCCCAGACAGAGCAGTAAAATTTGAATATCCTGCATCTGATAATAGACTTGTATGCAACAAGAAAAAACAAATATAATCCCAAATCCAAACATTCCCTCTATTACCACTACCATTCATAAAAGAAAAGACATTATAATACCCACAAAATAGAAAAGTCATAATCTCAGCATAACACAGTTGGATACTTTAGCGTAAAGGAGGACTTATTACATTATCCTTTTTCCTTTCTCATTTGACTGTAGATTGGTGGAAGTCTGTCACATGTAACCCAGGAGCCACGCTTTCAGTTGCAATATGCAATGAAAGACACAAAAAGTGTCCGACCAGGGGTCGGCCCCGTGGCCGAGCGGTTAGGTTCTTGTGCTCCGCTTCGGCGGCCCAGGGTTTCACCAGTTCGGATCCTGGGCGTGGACATGGCACCACTCATCAGGCCATGCTGAGGCGGTGTCCAACACAGCACAACTAGAAGGACCCACAACTGAAAATACACAACTATGTACTGGGGGACTTTAGGGGGAGAAAAGGAGAAAAATAAAATCTTAAAAAAAAAAAAAAGTGCCCGGCCTGCAGTTGGGAGCTCATGCCTGGAATCTCAAATGGGGACATCCTTCAAATTCATCTTGCCCAACCTCCTTCTCAGTGTTTAGAAGAAATAAATGACACAGCAAGCTCTAACAATGGAGATATGACTACAACACAGTGTAAAAAATGAGCAGTCCTCTCAAAGAGGTATCATAATGTCCAGCGGGAGGTAAGAGGAGAGAGGAAGCAGGAAGGTCAGGGACCAGGCGTGTGAACCAGACTTCGAGGAAGGCCGTGCTTCAGCCCAGTGGTTCTCAAACGTCAGGATACGTCAGAGTCACCGGGGGGCTTGTTAAAACAAGGAGCTAGTATTTGATTCAGCCGTGTGGCAAGGGCCTAGAAGGTACAGCTGACTTCACAGGTGACGCTGATGAAAATTTAAAAAAAGAAAAGAAAAATTATTCTTTATTTTTTAAAAGATTTTATTTTTCCTTTTTCTCCCCTGGTACATAGTTGCGTATTTTTAGTTGTGGGTCCTTCTAGTTGTGGTATGTGGGACTCCGCCTCAGCATGGCCTGAAGAGCGGTGCCATGTCCGCGCCCAGGATCCAAACCAGCGAAACCCTGGGCTGCCAAAGCAGAGCGCACGAACTTAACTACTCAGCCATGGGGCTGGCCCCTAAGGTTTCCTTTTTCGATTGTTTTTTTTTGAGGAAAATTAGCCCTGAGCTAGCATCTGCTGCTAATCCTCTTTTTGCTGAGGAAGCCTGGCCCTAAGTTAACATCCGTGCCCATCTTCCTCTACTTTATACGTGGGATGCCTACCACAGCATGGCTTGCCAAGCGGTGCCATGTCCGCACCAGGGATCCAAACTGGCGAACATCAGGCTGCCAAAGTGGAATGTGTGAACCCAACCACTGCATCACTGGCCAGCTGGTTTCCTTTTGAGGTGATGAAAATGTTCTAGAATTAGATAGTGGTGATAGTTGCACAACATTGTGAACGTGCTAAATGTCACTAATGGCAAATTTCATGTTATGTGGTGTGTATTTTACTATAATAAAAAAACTCCAGTCTCATATTTCTTACAAAATTAGGTTATATCACGAGAAAATATTTTGGATATAATGTTAACAGATAAAAGATGCAAAATCACATATGTAGAAAGGTTATAACGATTTCAGATGCAACTTTCTATACACAAAAAGGATCAGAAATAACTTATTATTAGCTGTGTGTATGTGTGTGTTTTGGACAGTGAAAATAACGTGATTTCCTCCCTGTTAGAGTTTTTCTTAATTTTCAATAAATAATGAGATCGTACTTACATAATTTTTTTAAATGTTTTAAAAGATGAGGAAAAGGAGAGCGCCAGCTCTATCGTTCCTCCAAGAACACCTGCGCGTTACTGGAAAGGGGGTGCAGAGCGTCTCTGGCCCCGATTCCAACGTGTGTGTGGAGGCTCCCCACACCTGCAAGCAGCACTCGGATGCCAATAGCATCTCTGAGGATTCACTCAGTTCTGACACTGTCCACCTGGAGACAGCATCAGATTCCACAGGGAAGGGCCCAGTCCCACAGGGGCTCCACTTCAGACGCCAGTCTCAAGCCCAGGTTGTTACTTGTTCTTCTGACCGACTGGCTATAAATCAGAGGTTCCCACGACTCCCTCCTCAAATTCAATTAATTTGCCAGAACGGCTCACAGAACTCAGAAAATAAGTTTACTTACTAGATTAACAATTTATTACAAAGGATATTAAAGGATACAAATCAACAGCCAGATGAAGAGATATGTAGGGCGAGATCCTGAACAGAGGAGCTTCTGTCCTCGTGGAGCTTGGGGCTGGGCACAGTGGCTCTTGGAGGCATTCTGGTTGTCTAACATGGAAGCTCTCTGAAAAAACGAGGTCCCACGAGCTGTCCTCTTGGTTTTTATGGAGGCTTCATTACATCGTCATGATTGACTAAGTCATTGGCCGTTGGCAGTTACTCAACCTCAAGCTCCTCCCTCCTCCCCCCGGAAATCAGGGGGTGCAACTGAAAGTTCTAATCCTCTGATCACATGGCTGGTTCTCCTGGCAACCAGCCCTCATCCTTGGGTAGGGTCCAAAAGTCACCTTCATTAACATTAATACGATATGCGCTTCACCTTTATGGCCCTGAGGCGTTTTCAGGAACTGAGGACGAGAGACCAAATATTATAACAAAAGATGCTCCCATTGTCTCAACGCTCAGGAAATTCCACGTGTTTTAGGAGCTGTGAGCCAAGTACAGTGAATGAAGACCAAATCTATCTGAGAAATATATTTTGGTCATCTGAATAATCAAATATACGTATTTCTTGTAAATCACAATATCACAGGCAGGATTGAGCCTGAGCTTTGGGACAGATCTGCGTCTCAGACATTGGGACTGACCTGATAGATGCAGGAGGGCACCAGCATCAGGAGACAAGGTGTCTCCAAGCAGAGGTGGTAACTGTCCACTCCCCGCCCAAGAGCACTGCACCTTCCTCTGGAGACCGCCTCCTTGATACACAGCCCTCCGCTTTTACTTCCCTTTGTTTTTCTTCCTTCATTCAGCTGTCAGTGTGTCCCACGGATTTCATTCGTTATCCATTCATTGTCTCAACAAGTCTTTATGGAGCATCTACCATGGGCCCCGGGACAGCACGTGTAGCGTGCAGCTCCGGTACAAGCAGACACGCTCGCTATGCTGGCCAGCTGGGGCTGGTTAACACACCAGACATTTATACTGTTTCTCTCGTCCATTTTCTGAACACAACTGTTTTCTATTTCTGGTCTGGCCTGCGGCCCTCTCTCAACTCCCTTGGATGGGGAGGAAGTAATGCCTTTTTTGTTTCACTTCTCTGCATCGTGCCCTTGAGTCAGGCTAGATATTGCAGTCCAGACAAGCTTCCCGACACCCTGACGATGTGGTGGGTGAAACCTTCCCCCAGTGGTGCCTTCTCCTTCTTGGCCCTCCCCCCTTGCAGTGGCCTGGCTGTTTTATTCTGAACCACCACCTTCAGCACTGACTCGTCTCTGCTTCTCTACCAGCTCCTTCTCTCTAGTTCTGCCATTTCTTGGTCACCAGCTTAAACCTTACAGATCACATCTTTTCTGCTTTGGACCTGGATCTATTATCTCCAATTTTTATTTTTATTTTTTAATCATTATTGCTCTCTCCTCCAATCTTGATATGGCCCAATCCTACATTTATATTCGTGGATTCTCACCTTGTGGCCACAGCCATGGAGGTTTGGGAAATAGTCTATTTCTTCCAAGGGTCACAGTCACAGGTAAGTTCAGGCTGCAGTCTTCCTGATGCCAGGGCTCCTTGTTGACATTTTGCATCTCTAGCTCCTGGGCTTGTGCCTGGCACACAGTGGGTGCCCGATTAATATTTGGGGAAACAGAGTTGGGACCAATATATATGCACACTAGGTGGTGAATTCAGGACAAGGAAAAAGTTAGCAGAATATTGTATTAGTCAGTGTTCCCAGAGAAACAGAACCGCTAGGATGTGTATATATGTACATATAGAGAGATTTATTTTAAGGAGTCGGCTTAAGTGGTTGTGGGGGCCGTCAAATCCAAAATCTGTAGGTCAGGCTGGCAGGCAGGAGGCTCAGGGAAGAGTTACAGTTCAAGGGTGAAGGCGGTTGCTAGCAGAATTCCTTCTTCTCCGTGGAGGTCAGTCTTTTTCTGTTGAGGCTTTTAACCGATTGGATGAGGGCCACCGACAGTATGAAGGGTAATCTGTTTGACTCAAAGTCCACTGATTTAAATGTTAATCTCGTCTAAAAATACCTTCACAGAAACATCTGGAATAATGTTTGACCAAATATCTGCGTACATGGCCTAGCCAAGTTGACATAGAAAATTAACCATCACAAGTGTTATTGTCAGGTTTGTTGTTTGCTCTCTAAGTGAGAACTCTAGGACATTAAGAATAACAGAGTTGAGTGGAAAATGTTGTATTTCATAGACATGATCTCATGTATTCAATAGGTATTTGTTACTTTTACTCTTTGGGAGAGACTCCTTGGGCCTGCAGAGAATGCCAGCATGTTCAGGATACTGTCCTGGACCACCAGGAGCTTCCCGTCAGCAGGGAGGAGTAGGATCTGCACAGATGGGGGGTGACTGTGCACGCCAGCGCTGACTCTCTCCTCTCTCCGCTGACTCTGGATTCTCTGCATCCAGCTCCCGTATTTTACTTCCCACCGTGCTCATTGTTTCTATAGATCCCTACCAATGCCTCAAACTAAAAATCAAGGAAAGTTAAACCCATCATGCCGTAGTTGAAGTGCTCGCTGACTAGTTACAGAGTCTGGGCTGGAATCTTGGCCGTGGCCCATAAAGGCAGACTTCTGCAGAGAACTTTGTGCCTCAGTTTCAAGAACAATAGCACCTTCTTCTAAGCAGAGGACAGTGACATCACCGGTATAAGATGCTTGGCAGGGTGGTACCTGGTACCCAGCTAGCAATTAACACTCATTAGAGTTTGCTCTCATTAAGAGTCCTTCTCCCTCCCAGACTTCATATTGAAAGAGGAGATTATCACTAGTTATCTTGACCTAAACCTCCTAGGCCCTTTTTCTTCTCCTCATTATCCTCTAGATGCAAATACTGTATATTTGGCAAAGAGCAGAGAGCTTTCAGATTCCTTATCCCCCCCTCCCACCAGAACCTGAAGATAAACTTGATAAGAGTCTGCAGTTGCTCATGGAGAGTAAAACGGAAAATAAACAAACAATGTGTCAGAGAAAAGACGAGCGAAGGCACCTACACGACAGAATGGCTGTGAGGATACTCACATACATAAAAAAAGAACGTGTGACTCCAAAAAAGACAAAGCAGTTGGCAGTCTGCCCAGCCCGCGAGCGTCCCCTTCCCGCCCCGCTCACAGCAGCACCCAGCTTTAGGGTTTAGGACTTCGCTAATTTGATAAGTGGAAAAAAGTTGTTTCTTGATGCTTTAATCTATATTTTTACTTGTGAAATTGAATACTGTCTTCATACATTCATTTCCTACTGGTGAATTGCCTGATTGTGTCTGCTCACTTTTTTCAAAGATTTTTTTAGAGCAGTTTTAGGTTCACAGTAAAGTTGAGAGAAGGAACAGAGATTTCCCATATACTCCCGGCCCCCACACGTGCACAGCCTCCCCCATTACAAAAATCCCTCACCTGGGGGTACATTTGTTACAATAATAATCAACACTGACACATCATAGTCACCCAAACTCTATAGTTTATGTTAGGGTTCGCTCTTGGTGTTGTACATTCTAGGGGTTTGGACAAATGTATAATGACATGTATGTATCATTACAGTATCATACAGAGTATTTTCACTGCCCTAAAAATCCTCTGTGCTCTGTCTGTTCATCCCTTTCCTCTGACTCCTAACCCTTCGCAACCACTGATCTTTTTACTGTCTCCATGGTTTTGCCTTTTCCAGAATGTCATACAATTGGAATCATACAGTGTGTAGTTTTTCATTTATTTTTCATTTTTTTTTTTTTGAGGAAGATTAGCCCTGAGCTAACTACTGCCAATCCTCTTCTTTTTGCTGAGGAAGACTGGCCCTGAGCTAACATCTGTGTCCATCTTCCTCTACTTTATATGTGGGGCGCTGTAGGGGAGGAAGACATTTCCTCTACCCTCTCTGGGTTCGTCTGGCTGGAGAACGAATTAAATTCACATGAGACAGAATAGCAGGAGAAAATTAAACAAAGCTTTATAACATGTATACATGGGAGAGGTCAGGCAAGCTGAGCAACTCGCCAAAATGGCTGAAGCCCTCACTTAAATATCATCTTCAGCTAAAGACAAAGGAGGATGTTGGGGGTAGGGGGGAGTCAGTTACAGGAGGTTACCAGACAAGCACAATAAACAAATGCAGATTTAAGTCCTTGCCTTCCCCACTGATTAAGAGTTTCTAGAGATAAGGTCATCCTCCCTTCTTTCTGGTAAGAGAGGGAGATATCTTTACAGATGGAGGTTTCCTTTACAATGTAAATGTCTCTTACAAAGGGTAAGTAAATTCTACCTTTCAGTTGCTTTCCTGTCTGCAAAGCAACCAGCCCTAAATAATCATCATGCCAAAGAGACATATCTTGGGGTGGCCAATTCCAGGCCCCCACAGCGCCTACCACAGCATGGCTTGCCAAGTAATGCCATGTCCACACCCGGAATTGGAACTGGTGAACCCTGGACTGCCAAGAAGTGGAACATGTGAACTTAACCACTGCACCACTGGGCTGGCCCCTTGTGTAATTTTTCAGATTGGCTTTTTCACTGCATTTAAGGTTCCTCCACACCTTTCATGACTTGATAGCTCATTTCTTTTTAGCACGGAATAATATTCCATTGTCTGGGTGCACTGCAGTTTATTTATCCATTAGCCTACCGAAGGACATCTTGGTTGCTTCCAAGTTTTGGCAATCATGAGTAAAGCCACTATAAACATTTGTGAGCAGGTTTTTGTGTGGACATAAGTTTTGGATTCCTTTGGGTAAATATGAAGAGAACGATTTTGGATTGTATGGTAAGAGGATGTTTAGTTTTGTAAGAAACTGCCGAACTGTCTTCCAAAGTGGCTGAACCATTTTGCATCCCCGCCAGCAGTGAATGAGAGTTCCTGTTGCTCCACAGCCTCCTCAGCATTTGGTGTGGTCAGTATTCTGGATTTTGGCCATTCTAGCAGGTGTGTAGTAGCAGTACCATACAATCCAGAAAATTTTACAATCCAGCAAGATATCCTTCAGTAGGCAAATGGATAAATGAACTATGATACATCCAGACAATGGAATATTATTCAGCACTAAAAAATACAAGCTAACGTGAGCTGTCTCATTGTTGTTTTAATTTGCAGTTCCCTAACTGACATACGATGTTGAACATCTTTTCATCTTTATGAATTTATGGCTTATTTGCCATGTGTATATCTTCTTTGGTGAGGTGTTTGTTAAGCCCTTGGTCCATTTTTTAATTGAGTTGTTTGTTTTCTTATTATTGAGGGTTTTTAAAATTTTTGTGAGGAAGACTGGCCCTGAGCTAACATCCATGCCCATCTTCCTCTATTTTATATGTGGGATGCCTGCCACCGTATGGCTTGATAAGTGGTGCATAAGTCCACACCCCGGATCTGAACTGGAGAACCCCGGGCCACCAAAGTGGAGAGTGTGAACTTGACCACTGCTCCCCCGGCTGCCCCTCTCATTATTGAGTTTAAAGTGTTCTTTGTATATTTTGGACTTTGGGCCTTTATCAGATGTGTCTTTTGCAAATATTTTCTCTCAGTCTGTGGCTTGTCTTTTAATTCTCCTGACATTGTCTTTTGTAGAGCTGCAGTTTTTAATTTTAACGAAGTTCAGCTTATCAATTATTTTTTTCATGGATTTTGCCTTTGGTATTGTATCTAAAATGTCATTGTCATATCCAAAGTCATCTAGGTTTCCTTCTGTTATCTTCTAGGAGTTTTATAGTTGTGCACTTTATATTTAGGTGTGTAATACATTTTGAGTTAGTTTTTGTGAAAAGTGTAAGGTGTGTGTCTAGATTCCTTTTTTTGCAGGTGGATGTCCAGTTATTCCAACACCATTTATTAAAGAGGCTATCTTTGCTCTATCGTATTGCCTTTGCTACTTTGTCAAAGATCAGTTCACTATGTTTTGGGGGGGTCATTTCTGGGTTCTGTATTCTGTTCTGTTGATCTATTTGTCTATTGCTTCACCAATACCACACTGTTTTGATTACTGTAGCTTTACAGAACGTCTTGAAGTGGTGTCAGTCCTCCAACTTCGTTCTTCTCTCTGAATTTTGTGTTGTCTATTCTGGGTCTTTTGTCTCTCCATATAAGTTTGCCGATATCCAGAAAATACCTTGCTGGAATTTTGATTGGAATTGAGTTGACTCTATAGATCAAGTTGGAAAAAACTGACATCTTGACAACATTGAGTCTTCCTGTCCGTGAACATGAAATATCTCTCCATTTATTTAGTTCTTTGATTCCATTCATCAGAGTTTTGTGGTTTTCCTCATATAGATCTTATGCTTATTTTGC
The DNA here is from genome assembly GCF_041296265.1 of Equus caballus. Classification (NCBI taxonomy): domain Eukaryota; kingdom Metazoa; phylum Chordata; class Mammalia; order Perissodactyla; family Equidae; genus Equus; species Equus caballus. The sequence goes on from NC_091691.1 coordinate 42,911,479, forward strand.
TAGATTTATACCTAAGTATTTCATTTTTTTTTTGCTGCTAATGTAAATGGTGTTGTGTTTTTCATTTCAAATTCCACTTGTTCATTCCTGGTATATATGTAAGAGATTGACTTTTGTATATCAACCTTGTATCCTGAGATGGGCTTCAGGGCAGGTTTCCCCAAGATGCTCCACTCTGGTATGTAGATTATCTTGAGCTGAAGTCAATAAGGGCTTGGAAGAATCAGGAAGAACATTTGGCCTTCCCCTAAATTGCCTAAAAGAATTTAAGATAGAAGGCCTGATCCAGGAAGAAGCTAACACCATGAGATAACCATAGTATAATGTAAAATAGGTGTGATAAGAAACGCACCAACAAGCCCGTCTTATGGAAATTCTGTCTCTTGGGCCACATTCTCTACAGGGGGCCCAGCAAACAGATGTCTAACAAGCATTTGCTTTTCCATCTCCATGTGAATTGCCTTCTTCCCCTTTGAAGTCCCAGACCACTACCCCCAACATCCTGCTTTGTCTTTAGTTGAGATGATATTTAAAGTGGTAACTTTGGCCATTGTGGTGTCTCTCAGTTTTCCTGGGTTTCTCCCATGTATACATGTTATTAAACTTTGTTTTATTTTCTCCTGCTAATCTGCCTTTCTATTTTTTTTTTTTTTTTTGAGGAAGATTAGCCCTGAGCTAACATCTGCTGCCAATCGTCCTCTTTTTGCTGAGGAAGACTGGCTCTGAGCCAACATCCGTGCCCATCTTCCTCTACCTTATATGTGGGACGCCTACCACAGCATGGCTTGCCAAATGGTGCCATGTCTGGACCCGGGATCCGAACTGGCGAACCCTGGGCCGCCTAAGTGGAACGTGCGAATTTAACTGCTGAGCCACCGGGCCAGCCCCTAACCTGCCTTTCTAATTATTTGACCAGTCATAAGAACCTTAAGGGAAAGGGAGCGGGGGAGAATTCTCCCTCTTCCCATACACCTGCAACCTTGCCGTAATCTCTCCTACTAGTTTCAGGCTTTGTGTGTATGTGTCGATTCTTTCAGATTTTCTACACAGACAATCATGTCATCTGCCAACAAGACAGTTTTATGTCTTCCTTCCCAATCTGTTTTATTGCATTAGCAAGGACCTCCAATTTGATAGTGGAGAGTAGTGACGAGAGGGGACATCCTGGCTTTCCACCTGACCTTATTGGGAGTATCTGCTCATTTTTTCTATGGGACCTTAGTTTCTTCTTTTATTTTTTAATATTTTAATTCTTTCTATATCAAGAGCATTAACTGAGTCATATTTATGCCAAATATTCTTCTAGATTGCAGTTTTAAAAAATCGTTTATAATATTTCCTCCATAAAGTAGGTGTTAACTTTTACGTGTTCCAATTTATGTCTTTCTCTTTGTGATTTCTGAAAGTAAATCTGCATTTTCCTTTCTCCATTTAGGAGTAGAGCCAGAGCCCCTCCCTGCTCAGCCTCTCTGCAGGGCACCACCAATGGTCTTGACACACCGCTTGTGAAAAATGGCTGACAGCAGAACCAAGAAAGGTTCTCTAGCCGGAGGCTCAGGGATCCACATGCAGGCTGCGGAAACAGGAAGGTCAACCTCCCAGAATATTTACCCCAGAAAAAATTCTGCCTTAAAATCCCCTCCCCCCGAGCTATGATGGACTGGCTCTGAAGGAAAGTTTCATTTTGACGAAAGAATATAACACTGAGACACGTGTGTGTGCTGAGGGGAAGGGGTCAAGTGAGAATCCAGAATGAGAGAGAGAGAGAGAGTTAGAGCAAGTTGTGAACGATCCAAAGGGGGAAGGGGCCTCAACCAGCGGGCTGGAAAACTAAGCAATCTTTTCTTACTTCCTGTTTTTTTTTTTTTTCAAAACCTGGTATGTCCTTCAGTGAAACAGTTGTTATTTAGCTGAAGTTATAATTTGCATGTTTAAGCCTTTCATGTGAACTGAGTGTAAGATGGTGAGAGATTATAGGCAATTTCAATGCTTATAGCTCTGTGTAAAGTATTGGTGCTGTTTTCCAAGTCTAGAGTCTTTTCTACATTCAGAGCTGAAAAACTGAGGCAGGAAGTGAGGATGTTTGGGAGTTAACACTTCCTTTTTAAGGGGTAGTAGCAAGCCAGAAACCGTTTTACAGGCTCAGGGAAGGGAATAGGGTGACCAACCAGCACGGTTTACCTGAGACTGAGGGGTCTCCCAGGACTCAGGACTTCCAGTGTTCAAACCTGGACGGTCCCATGCAAACTGGGGTGGTTAGTCATCTCTCTCTCTCTCTCACACACACACACAGACACACACACACACAGACACACACACACGAATCCAATTTAGTCCCCCCTCAAAATAATGCAACAGCCTTTTTATACCCATCTTTTACAGAGCACGTAGGGAAGGTCTAAGAGATTCAGGAACTTCCTTAAATTAACACAAAGTGGGGAGGAAGGAGCCTGGATTTAAACTTTGTTCTGTCGGATGTCAAAGTGCTCTTTCCACCACACCACACTCGAGATTATCTGTTATGCTGATATGCTCACTCTCTCATCCACTCACTCAAACATTTTCAGAGTGCCCAATGTGTGTCGTGCTGAGGACTGGATTACACATGATTTATGGCAGGCTCTGTCATAGTGGTAAGCCAAGCAAGTCAATGAATAACAGCGAGAGTAATATTTCAATAATAATAACCACAACAATAGAAACAATTTGCAAGAGTTCCAGGGTAATTGGAGCCTTCAGGCAACTCAGTTAACTGTTAAACTAGACACCTAGGTCTTCCGAGAGGCACTTGGAATTGCGGGATAGCTACCATTTGGCTCTTCCTAGTCTAAGGCAGTGTTGGGAATTCAGACAGAGTAAAGATCTCTGTCTCTCCGTCTGTCTGTCTGTCTGTCTCTGTGGTCTATATGCATGTGTGTGTGTCTTTCTTTCTCTCTCTCACACACACACTCTCTCTTTCTCTCTGTCTCTCTCTGTCACCTTGTGGTTGACTAGGTTCAAACTCTAGCCATCTTGATCATCTTCCCCCTTACTTGGGGGCTGGATTCGACTGAATTCAAGGTTTGCTGACTCTGGAAGTTATACTTATTTTCTTAACTGGAAGAGTGAAAATAACGAAGCAAGTGTACTGACCCTCAAACATTTAATAGCATAATATAGTTGGCTATTTATCTGTTTGCCTGTTTCCATTGTTTGCTCCCTGCCAGCGAGTGTCCTGTCACGGTTGCCTTCCCAGTGTCTAGCATAGTCAGCATTTACTATTTCTTGAATGAGTGTGTAAACAATTAAAACCAGAAATTCCTGAAGATATGAGGATTGTTTCCAACATCCAAAATCAGTAGTTTGATAACAAGTAATGTTAAATACAACCTCTCTTAAGAAAAGGGAGCCAGCTCCGTGGCCGAGTGGTTAAGTTCGTGCGCTCCGCTGCAGCGGCCCAGGGTTCGGATCCTGGGCGCGGACATGGCACCATTCGTCAGACCACGTTGAGGCAGCGTCCCACATCCCACAACTAGAGGGACGTGTAACTAAGATATACAACTGTGTACAGAGGTGGGTTGGGGAGATAAAGCAGAAAAAAAAAAAAAGATTGGCAACAGTCGTTAGCCCAGGTGCCAACCTTTGGAAAAAAAAAATCCTAAACTTCATAGTACTACTTTAAGCAATTGTAGGAAACTTACACATCTAGCCAGAAAGAACAACCTACTGATGCCCTAAGGAATGAAACCAGGCTGGGTTGACTTTGGTCTGCATCATTGTAATTTCATTTGCCAGTTTTACAAGTAAGCAATGAAAATGAACAAGTCTGACTGGGTTACATGTTGTTTATGGCTTTTGGGAGGTGGTCTCCCAGCTGAATCCATTCCTTTACATTTTGTGGGAGGTGTTAATACATATCTTGTATCTTCTTTTTTTTTTTTTAAAGATTTTATTTTTTCCTTTTTCTCCCCAAAGCCCCCCGTACATAGTTGTATAGTCTTCGTTGTGGGTCCTTCTAGTTGTGGCATGTGGGACGCTGCCTCAGCATGGCTTGATGAGCAGTGCCATGTCCGCGCCCAGGATTCGAACCAACGAAACACTGGGCCGCCTGCAGCGGAGCGCGCAAACTTAACCACTCGGCCACGGGGCTAGCCCCTCTTGTATCTTCTTTTAACTCAATCCTTTCAGCTCAACCAGGGATTGGAAAGACAGTACAGGCTGATGGCAGGAGTGTCCTGGAAGAGGCCAGTTAGATGAGAAGGCTGGCATGTGCCCAGTGTTGAGACTCAGGAAGGTGTATCCGGAAAATCTAAAAATTACTGCCCGACACCAACCCTTTGTGAGAGCCCAAGAGAGAACTCTGTAGTTTTAAGCAAGGATGATCTGCTTGTTCTTGAGCATTTCTGAGTACTCCCATTCAGGTGCTGATGGAGGAAATGAAGAGGGCAGGTCCCCACCCTCCTCTGCTCTCATCCATCTGTCCTGAGCTGACGCTCATTGACTTCTCCAGCTCTTACTCCTGAGCTTCTAAGTGATGTCACTGTCCTTTCCACATAAAGAGAAAGACAACTGGGCTGGCCAAGAGAGGACAATCACTCACAAAGGGGTTAGTATCCATTTACCTATGACACCCTTTGCCACGCTGCCCTATTCCTGGTGACTGGGGACCATCTCCTCCCCACCACTGGAGACTCCTTCTGTTCTCAGGCAGCCCCAGCAACTTGGAATCCCTTACAGGCTGCCTTCTCCTTCTCACAGTCTGTGGTGAGTTGTGGGGTCCATTCACCTCTGCTTTCCTAAACCCCTCAAATTCCTCTCTTAATCTACTGTGTCTGGGATTCAGCTTCTCAAAATTTGCTTAAAGGGTCTGAATTACAAGTAAGAGAAGGCAGCACAAGCTAGTTAGAAAGTTTGTGAAATTTAAGGAAGAGAGGAAGGAAAGAGAGAAGGAAGAAAGAAAGGAAAGAGTGGTTCAGAAAATGAGAAATACTAAGAGGATTTTTAACTGATATTGCAAACACTAAAGTTCCATAAAAAAGATATAATTATTAAAAGCAGCATTCATAAACATTTTTATTTTTCCTTAACTGCCCCTTGAGCAGACCAGATGACTCCCCAGTGGTCTGATGAGATGAGCCTGCAGTCTGGGGAGCTGTAACAAGTTCGCAGGCCTTACACTGTTTAACATGTAGCTTAGTGTCATGTTATTCTCACAGAAACTTCTTTCCTATAAACTTGACTATAAATCTACACCTCTCATTTAATACCTAAGTGACATGCACCACTGTCTACCATTAAATATACCCCAATAAAGACACCAGAGTTGTCCCCAAATGTTACCCCTAAGTCATCCCCAAATGTTAAGAGATTTCAGTGGTTTCCCCTTTAGTTACAATTAGTGCAGCCATAGTCCTTTATCTCAGTAGAGACAGTTTTTGTTTCTCTAACGTATTTCTTTGTCTCTTTATCTGCATGTTTGTGCACAAATAGGCAGGCTCTATATTTGTTCATTTTTCTCTGGTTGTTTCTATGTTATTGTCCAAAAAATGACTTGCTGGATCAAAAACCATGATCGGTTTTATGGCTATTATTGGCTTTTGACAGATTTTAAAAAAAGAATGAGGCGGTTTTTTCAGTACTTTCTAGTCACTTGGTAGACTCACACTAAATACTTGTTGGTGAATTACTCTTTCCTTTTAAAAGAAATCTCCAGAGAGAACCTTCCAAGATGAAGTCAAGGGTGAGGAGGAGTATTCCAGGCTCAACCAACCTATTGTGTGGATAACCCCTGGATGCTGGGGCCATATCGTAAAGACGACTCTGTGGTCTCCCAAACCTAGAGACCCACAAAATAGTAGTCTTGTTTGAATAGCATAAAAGGCCAAAGATCCCTCTGGAAAAAAGCCCTAGGTAGAGTGAGATAAAAAGATTCATTACGGTCACTTTTCTTTTTTAAAAATTTCTAGTTGTTTTTAAACCCTGGTGATACAGAAACGATCCTTGCTTAATCTACGGGTACCTGTCATTTAGACAGATAATTACATTTGTGTATCTGTTTAGACTCCGACTTGTTATGAAAGGGATTTAGTTGCTAATTACTTTATTTACGTTGAGTAAATGCTAAGAGAATTGTGAGCAGAGCACATGCAAGTTCAGGGGGAGATTCTACTCAGGAGCTGAAACTGGAGCAAGTCCTTGAAGGACAATGGGTTTCACCCCGTGGGCGGAGAAGAGGCTGCTTTGGGCATGGCATTGCAAGAAGTGCCGAAGCGTGTGGATTTCATCTTGTATGGTGCTGTTGAAGACGTGAAAATAGCAGAAAAGTGCAAGTCTGAATTAGTACAATGACCTTTTACTTTACAAGGGTCTCATAAGAAAAACTTGCGTGTTCTATTTTTTTATTTGCTAAATTCTCAGCTTTGTGCTATTAAATTTTTATCCCTGCTTAAGTTATATCAGAACCTCTTCATATTTGCAGAAAATTCCAGAGGAGTCAGGACAGGTCCTTAGTACAGTAACCCTAGAGTATAATAAGAGCATTCATAGAGGACATAATACCTTTTAAAAGTTGGGAGCTGCCCGGGACCTGTCCCTCCCAGCTACGTCTCCTGGCAGTCACCGCCCTCCTTCCTGGGTGAAGGCCTTATGCATCACCCTGGGTCGATCATAGGCACCGGGTTTTCATGAGGCCAGTTTTGAGGTCCCCAAGGCTGACCTTGTTGAGGAGGGGATATAAACCCATGAATGTGGTCCTGCTGCTGGACTAGAATTGCCACTTTGAAAAGCAGAGTGCTCGGCCAGATCAGAATGAGACACAGAAGAGGCAATTTTTGATGGGGTTAGAGGTGGGGAGAAGGATAAACAGACTGGGTCATTCGCAGTGGGGCAGGGCCTGGATAAAGGCTATTTTAGGAGAGCCTAGAAACCACACCAGCATCCCAGACACCCAGGCTAGTGGAGAAGATGGTGGAATGAGAAGACTCTTGAAGAAGAGTAAGGGAATGGAAGAGAAATTTTGTCAGCTCATTTTTGTCTGGGGGTGGTCCTGCCCTCAGCGACCTATTTGCAATTTTATGAATTATCACTCATTCCAAAGGGTGGAGGAAGTGGAAAAGGCTTCCGCTCTGGTTTGACCAGCTTTTGGCAAGTGAGGAGAAAGGCCAAAGGGAAGTGCTTCTACATGGAGATTCAAGTCATCCGCCAGGGCTGGCCTCCAAGCTAAGGGAGGCTGCTGAAGGCTTTGCCAAGGAGTTGCTTTATCGCCATGTGTTTCTGCAACTGTGTAGCAGTTGCTCTCTGCTTAGCAAACCTGAGAACAGTGAGGTATTGTGACCAGGGCTCTGTAATTCCGGACAGGCCTCTTTCTCCCTGCCCAAATAGAAGACTGTCCTTGGGACAGTAAACCAAGGACAGATGCTGACACAATAATCTCCATGTTGAATAGGACTTGTATCTTCTCCATGGCTACTCTCAGAACAATTTAGTCCAGATTTGTGCGAGTGAGTATCTCCCACAAGCCTGCACCTGCCTAGGAGAAGCTCCTGCTGCTATGGGGAATTTAATTGCCAGTTGTCTGTTCTGGGGCCTGTTTCAACTCCAGAGTTCTAGGATTTTTTTTTCTCTGGAGGCCCTGATTCGGAAATCCCCATTGTATGGGGCTACTTGGGTGCTGGGGAGCTTCAACATGGCTTCAGTAGGAACAAAGCCAGATAATCAAGGTGGGTGGTTCACTGGGGGAATGGAACTATTGATCAAAACTGGCAAGTCAGGGGAGAGGCCTGAGAGTTTGGGATAGAGGATGAAGTTTAAAAAATCCTGAAATGTCAGTGCATTATTCAGGTCGATATGTTCAAAAGACTGACATTTCTATAGCAGCTACAAATGAAGTCGTCTGAGTGGATGAGGTACACTGGGCCAAGGATGGGGACGGGAGCAGGGCAGTCCCCACAAGCCTCCCTGACTGTCTGGAGCCAGAGCCTCTCCTTATTTCCTGGTTAAGCAGAGAGGCAGAAGTTCTGCCGGGAGCTGTGCATTTCTAGCTACAGTGCTGAGGGCTGCGTGTCTGCCCAGGCAAGTTGGAGCATTTTCTATACTGAGCACCGCTGCTTCCTCTCTTCAACGCGGCTTTCCTTCCTCAGACATGGACGCGCCTGTTTTGGAGGGAGGAATAGATCGTCGCTTCTATAACCATTTTCAACCAGATATAGAAAAATCAGAGTGCAGAGCTGCACGGGAGTAAATTGAAGCCCCGGCATTAGGAACTGCAGTGGAAGGCGGGCTGCAATGTTAACCCCTCCCTCTCATCCCCACTGCTGTCTCTCGAGCGGCTTCGTTTCTGCCGGGAACCTAGGGCGTCTTTTAACGATGGGTCTACGCAGACTTCCAAGTGCTCCCATATAAATGACCCCGGCTGATGGAGAATGGAATCCTCAGTGACGCAGCCAGTCGTGGGGCCAGGTCTCCCCGGGGCCGGTCCTATCCTCTGCCCACCCCACGGGGCGTTTCAGCCGGGCGGGGCGGGAGGGGCAGATGCCAGGGGGGGCTCTGTCGTGTCGGGTCCAGTTGCTGAGCTGGTCTGAGGCAGGAGGCGCTCTGCCAGGACGCCGCAGGTCCCGGGGCGGCTGACGCCGTCCGGGGCGTTCCTGGGAGCTGGGGGCCGGCGAGGTTAGACCCGAAGCCCGGGAGGAGCCGGCCGGCGGCCACGTGACCGACCGCGGCGGGGCCCAGAAATAGCAGCGGCGGCGGTCCCGCCCGCGGGCGGCCGCGAGGGAGAGGCGGAGACTGGGGGCCGCCGGCTCGGCGCGGGCGCGGCCCCGGAGGATGCTCAGCTCCTGCCCGGCCCGACCCCGAGCACATGATGGCGATACGGGAGCTCAAAGTGTGTCTTCTCGGGGTGAGTCCTGCGCCGCCATGCCGGGGACCTCCTCGTCCCCCTAGTCCGTGCGCCTCCCACGTCCCCCGCGCCCCTCCGTGTCCCCCCCTCGTCCCCCCTGGCGTCCCCTACACTCCTCTGGTCCGTGCGCCCCCCTGGTCTCCCGCGCCCTCCCTGGTCCATGCGCCCCGCTCGTCCCCGCGCCCCTGGGACCGCCCCCCGTCCCAGCCCTGCCGGGGTCTGGTTCCAAGCCTGCTCCAGGGCTTTCTCTATTCCTTCCACCCCCTCGCCGGCCGGCCGGTTTCCCGGGGTCCGGTCGGGCCTCGCCGCGCCCGGGGCAGGGCAGGGCAGGGCAGGGCAGCGCAGGGCGCCGGGACCCTCCGCGGGGGCGAGAAGAGCGGCGGCCGTCCCGGCCCCGGCCCCTCCGCTCGGAGGGCTTTCTCCTTCGCTTTGATAATTTCCTTCCGGCGGAAACTTCAAGTTACTCAGCCAAGGCGCCGAATCCTTTTTGCCTCCCGGGAGCGATTGGTTTATTCACTTTTCTTTAAAGAAAGCCCAGCCAAGGGTGAGAAAACGCGAGGCGATGACCGACTGGAAGGTGAAGAAAGTGGACTATAGAGCGTTGCGCCTGGAAAACTTTAGTGCCGCGGGTGAAGGCGGGATGAGAAAGGCCCCCTCCCACCACTTCCCTCCCAAAGCGGGCCGTTCTGAGCCCGAAGAAACGCGAAAGAAGCCAGAAACGAACACCCGGGCCGGGGGAGAACACCCGGGCCGGGGGACGCAGGGCAGCCCCTCGGAAACCGCCCCGGGGCATTCAGGAACGGAAGAGTCATTTTCTTGTGGGTGCCCAAATCAAATTCCAGAATCACCTCTTTTGGAGGAGCTGGTTTTAAGCGGGGTTTTCAGCAGCCTTTGGCGTCGATGCCTAGTGTACTGCCCTTGGCAAAGCTGGTCCCCTAAGAAAACCGTCTCCTGAACAAAGGGCAGCAAGTGGGTAGTTCTTGTTTGTCTCAAAGAAATACTGACTGGCCTGTCAAGATGGATGTACAAGAAGCAGATAAAGAGGAAATGGTTCTAGGTTAGGACTGAATTGTACGGGACCAAGGACACCCTGCCCCCCACCCCGGGCTCTTCTGGAACCTTTGGCAGGACAATGTTCTTGACTGTCTCCCATCACCGTCCTTTGCCAGAGCTCCGTTTACACTAGATTGGCTGGTTGTCTGGTTCATCTGAATTCTGGGGCACCTGGCAAAGGCCCTGCCTTCCCTGTTACCTCGGCTCACACTGCCCAGGGGGTGTGTGTGCTCCTGCCTCCATGGCTTGCTCAGCCACAGCTGGGGTCGGGATAGGATGCTGCTCTGGTCTTCTTCTGCGGACCTTTACCAGTGTTGCAGGAGCGGGTTTCATCATCTGCCAGACTCTCCAACATAGTCCAGATGTAAATTCCAGGAGTCCTCCGTTTTCCTTGTGAGGAGTTATTTCGGCCTCGGAAGGCTTTCAAAGGCTCAGAAGGAATGGCCTGTCACCAGGACTGGCCTTGGGAATAAATGGAGGAGGACATATTTGGCCTTTTCCCCCTCTGTGTTCTTTCCTTTGTCATCTCCTTAGGTGGCACTGGCCCTGCCCCATCACATGAGTTATTTTCAGTTTCCCTGCTTTGAGATGAGTCTCTCTATCCTTCCACGAGGAAACGGATCAGGTGGAAAGAGCCCCGAGTCAGGAGGTAGCAAACCCGGGTTCTCGTTCTTTCCCACTCACTAGCTGTGCAGTTTTGGACAGCTACCTCGGTCGCCTCACCTATAAAATGGAAGTAATAACATCTGATTTTTTAAGGCAGAGGACTATACCAGATGATCTAAGGTACCAGGTACCGTTTCCTGCTAACCTATGATTCCAGGGTGACAGTTAGTAAGCCTGGGAGATGAGAAAGCTGGAGGAAATCCTGTACGTCCTTTTCTCTTGTCTCTCAGAGTGAAACACACTCTTTTCGTGGCTCCCTGGACACGGTGCCTCACCTTGTTGGCTAGTTCCTTGCAGCGGCTCTGCTGGTAGGAGGTTGGACCGGAAGAAGAACAGTGCCAAAGCAGAGCAAGACGGCGTCTCTGGGCAGACCGAGGCTTTGAAGCATCAATCATATCACACCACATTCGTGGCCGCCTGTTTTTGAGTGCCTCTAGGCTTTAGTCTTACTGAAGTCAGAGGATATCTTCTTTGAAAGGGCCAATAACCTCACTATCCACACTGAGTAATATTTCTTAAGTCCCCTGTTTGGCTGGTCCTGTCCCGGGCAAGATGTGTGTGACAGGCTGTATTCTCAGCTGCTCATGCAAATAAGGTGATTCTCTGGGTGAAGTAGAACCTGGGCGAGGCCAAAGTCAGTTTAACTGCCTTGGGTTTCCTCTCCTGGTCTGAGAGAGAAGCCTGTGGGTCAGTGGCTGGAGGAGGCAGTCAATGCCAAATCGAAAAGTCCTCTCAACATTTTAACGGGAGCCCGGAGCTCCTTTGTTCTTTGTGTCAGGAGCTCTGTCTTTTCTGGATAAAGTCTTGCGTACAGCTAGCCCTCAGCTTCCTGTTTTTTAGCCAGCACCACACCTCCCTGAAGTCTCAGTATGACCAATACCCTAACAGCCACGCCCTCTGTTGGGATCACTTTCTCTTGGGCCCCTAGAGAAGGTGACAGAGAAGGCGGACCTCTTAACTCAAGTCTTGCTGTCTCACTGGAGAGGCTGAGGGGCTCGCCTTCTGGTGCCCGGTGTTTGCCTGATTGTTGGGGGTTTCTTGGGGCCGTGCTTCCCATCGAAGGCAGAAGGTGGTTTTAGGCATGGGCAGTGCAGACTTTTATCCTGCTTGGCTGCAGTCTCCTGACAGGAGGGTCATTTGCAAAGGTGGACGCGAGAGTGGGCCGGATGGCACATCTTTTCTACCTGTCCCTGTACCTTTCAGAACCTTGATGTTAGGCTTGTCTGGTCTTATTTCTTTTGGTGAGTGCTCCCAGATGGGATTGACAAACAGTCTGTGGAACATTCTCTGAATGCCTTGTGCTCTTGGAAAAAACCCAGGACCCGAGAGCACGGGGGTTTAGTTTGGCTACCTGTTATCAATTCTCAACCCTTGTTGTTTTCATGGGTGGACTTTCTCATGTTGATCCCAAGCCTTTGTGAACTTTCTCAACTGGGCTAAGCTGGGCCGACCCCATGAGTCTTGTTCTTGCCAATAAAGTGCCAATATTCCTCCTTTGCAGTTGTTACTAGTATTATGAAACATGTAGCTTAAAAACAACACCCTTAAAAACAGCAAAGTATGTCAAAAAAAAACTAACAAAAACAATGTTGAGGCAGCAGCTGTTCCAACCCCAAAGGTGGAAAGCTTCCCAGTGTGCGTTTTAACCCACATCACCACGTGGCAGAAAGCAAGGGGAGGGAGAGGGGGTGGGGAGAGCAGCGGGAGGACGGGAGGGGACGATGTTTTATTATTTCCCCTGGGTGTGTGTGTGCGCGCACACTTAAAAACCGCTTGTGGATGGAATCCCAAAGAGATTGATATTTGGACTTTGGTTGTCTTGACAACAGTTTGGAGATTTCTGCCACTTCCTCAACAGCTGAGTGACAGGACTAAAAGATCGCGGAGGGCGTCCCTGCCTCTGGTTAAGGAGCTGGGTGAAGCCTCTCCTTTCGGTCTCTGATAGGATGTGTGTGGTGCTTAAACACAGAGCAGTCAGATACCTGGGATGCGGTGTGACATCTGGGCAGTGGGGACTTCAGATACACGCAGGGCCTTTACATGGAAGGGCTGTGTGATCCCTGACGACACTAGGACCCAAGAGGGGGATGGACTTCTGCTCATAGTGAGGCAGATCAGTCAGAGCTGTGGACCCCCACGTGGACTGCTTGGAGAGATAGTGAGCACCCCGTTACTGGAAGTATTCAGTAAAGTGATATGAATCTGTTAGGGTTATTGTGGAAGGACGAATGCGTAGGATGGGGAGGAGTGGGTGAGGCACCCATCAAAATTGCTTCCCAAGTCTGAGATTTGGTTAGCACACACATTTTTTTTTCTTTCCCAGAAACTAGCATATCTCTTGCGGCTGTGCAGGGAGGCTGGCAACACAATTTATTTCTTACCAAACCTGATTCCTCTAGTGAATTGAACCCCTTGTGGAGCGTGTGCTTCAGTGTTGGTGTCTCTGGGTAGAGAATGAGTATAAATGACGCAGTGGGCTGTCTCCAGCAGCGCCCAGGCCAGTTGATGGAACCCCTCAGGACCCCTTTGTTCCGGGCCAGCATGCCTGCGTCCCTCTCTCAGCTTTCAGAGCTCAGCGCCTCTGGGTGTCTCAGAATTGTTTGTGGAGCATTTTCACCTTCCAGTGGTCCCCCCCCACCCTCATCTGTAGCTCTCAGGCTGTGCCCACCTCTGCCCCGGCCCAGCATCCCTGCTATAATGACTGTGTCAGGTCTGCCTCAAGGCCATAGCCATTGGAAAATAGAAAACTTTACGTTTTAAGCTGCTAGGCCATAAAAAGATTTTGAGCTCATGCATTAGAAAAGGTCTTCAATTTAATTGTGTCCAACAGGTTAAACTAATTTGGATGCTTGCATGTCTATGCAAATATTCCACTTTCTTTTGTCTTCGTTTTTATAATTTATAATATGTGTTTGAAAATGGAATAGCCATTCATTCACTCAACCATTCACTAGTTATCGAGCGCTTCTTTCGTGCTGGGAGCTACGGGTGGCTACAGGTGGGCAGGACAGCGTGATCCTCGTCTTCAAGGGGTGCCCTGCCTTTCCTGGGACGTGGACACACCAGCAGTGAACTAACCGACATCGCTTGTGTTGTGGGACTGCACTTACCACCGAGCCACGCACAACAGAAGTGACAGAGTGTGATGATGATAAATATTGACTGTTGTCCATCTTACCAGACGTGAGGGACAGAAATTTTTTGCACAAGGTCTGTTTTAAGTACCTGCTGTGGATAGGTGCTGTGCTAGCTCTGCTGGAGATGGAAAGTGGGGGGGAGAGGGGGGCGCGTTTCTTGTCCCTGCTCAGAGGAAAGGCTCTTGGTTGGGCAGGAAAGACAGGCATGAGCACAGGAACAAGCATCTGCAGCGATGGGGGTGAGTGGGATGCTGCAGACACCATGTGGCCTGGGGAAGACAGTGGAGGTTGAATTAAATACAACGCGGGCTGGGAAGGGAGCAATCTGGAAAGGTCTCTTGGAGTGGGAAGGATTTGAACAGCCCCCCCGGCTGGAGTAAGGCTTTGACATGAGAGGAAAGGCTGGCGTGGACCCCGGGCGCCAGGGGAGCAGGCTGGGTCTCAGGTATTTCCTGGAAGGCTGGGGCAGGGAGAGTGAGGAGCACAGCTGTGCTGTCCCTTTGATGCCTCGGCCCTCTAGCTTGGGGGCTTTTACTTTTAACTCCCTTTTCCCCATGTTCTCTTTCGAAGACTTTCAACCTTACAAAACAGTTGAAAGAGTACAGTGAATGTCTAGACCCTTTACCCAGATCAGGAGGGATAACATTTTGCTACTCTTGCTTTATCTTTCTGTCGCTAATGTATGTAAATACTAAATTTTTTCCCCGAACCATCTGAAAGCAAATTGCAGACATTATGACACTTCACTCCTAAGTACTTCAGTATGTATTTTTTAGGAAAAAGGACATTCTCCTGCACAACTGGAATATCCTTATCTTACGCCCAAAATTGAACACAGATAAGACAGTAGTATCAAGCCTACGGTTCATTTCAGTTTTTCCAGTTGTCCCCGGATGTCCTTTACAGCTGTTTAAAAAATCCAGGATCTACTCAGAGATCATGTATTACATTTCCTTGTCATGCCTCTCATCTAAAAGAGTTCCCCTCCTTTTTCCCTCCACGACACTGGCGTTTTTGAGGAATCCAGGCCAGCTGTCTTGTAGAAAGTCCCAAGATCTCCCTTTGTCTGATTGCTTCCTCATTGCTTCTTCCGGGTTAAGCGTTTGGGCGAGAACACAACATAGGTGATGTTAAGTGGTCTTATTTTTCATGTGCTCATGTATAATGTAAAAATATTCCTTCCCATTTACCTTGATGACACTCATTCAAAACATATGTCCTCGCTGCTACCAGTGCCAGGCAGCGCTGTGTCTCAACAAAACGCACACAGGGCTGTGACCTTGTGGAGCTTATGCTGGAGCAGGAAGGTGGGAAAAGTAAATTCTACGGCCTGTTAGAATGTGGTAAGTGTTACATGGGAAAAAAGACACAACACAGAGCCAACGCAGAGCTGGACGAGGGGTGTGGGAGCTCTGGGGGTCGGGGAGCAGGTTGGTGGGTGCTGGAGGGTTTGTCTCTGTCAGTGAAGGGGGGTGGGGGTGCAGCGGCATCTGCCTCTCACTTCCCCAGGGGTTGACTTTGCTTCTGCAGCTTCAGTCCCAGGCGTGGCCCCTGAGCTGCTGAGAGGAGCTTCTGTCCTGAGGAGCCACAGTTGACTTTCTTGCTGCCTAACTTGGCCAGCAGAAATAAGGAAAAGAAAAGTGGGATTTAACATCGGGGTCACTGAACGAGTTTCTCATTGTGGAATCTTCTGTTTCGATGAGTCTTTTTCTGATGCACTTCCTTGTTCCTGATGCCTCAGACCTGCTCTGATTCCTCTAGAGGTCATGAATGTGGCTTCTCCTTGCTCAGAATTTCACCCAGAAGGGAGCCTGGGGCTACTTTCAGTTCCCCCCAGAGGCCCCCAGAAGACTTGGGTTCTCGGCAAATGGAATGGGCCCTGCAGGAGGGCAAGCAGACCTAGGGGAAATCATTTCCCTCCCATTTTCTCTTCTTTCAACAAGATACCAGAGGGCTGGATCCCTTTGTATCAACAGTAGATTTCTTCTAGAAGAAAAAGGTACCTGAATTCTCCAGAATTCCTTCCTTTCTGCCCTCGTGGATTCACTATTCTAACTAGGATCTCAAATAAAATGCGTAGTCCTGAAAACTGCCTCTCCTGAAGACTCCACTGGGAGGGAGGGAGAGAGAAGAGAGAGGGAGTTGGGGGCACTGGCGTGTTTGCCCGGGGGAAAGAGCAAACTGTTCCTGGTTTTTTTCTTCTAGTCAAACTATTGGCCAGGGTATTTGCATTTATGACAAGCTTAATTAAAAAAGTCTTTTTTTATTTAAAAAAAGAACATCGCATAGCATCAATACTACATACTTCATAGATACTTCATTTTAGCAGCTAAAATATTTTTTAAACTTTTTCATAACAAACTTCTAAAAAGCTATTTTTTTCCTCGTTACAAAGTAATCCATACTTGTTTTAATTAAATTTTGAATCTACTTATGAGGTAGGGGAAATGATTAAGTAGTGAAATGATAAATGTTGATTTTGGTTTGAGATCATAAAGACCGGGATACGGGATGGTCCCTTAACCTCATTTCTTTATAATGACGGATGATCGTACTGACCTGCTGATGGCTTGTTTTCCTCTAGGTCGTTTGAAATCCTGCAGGTGTGAAGACATCATCCTGCCTGCGTCCCTCTACCTCCTGGCTCACCTGCTGGCTCTTCTTTCCCTGATTTTTGTTTTATATTCACACAGCTGCTTTTCTACGTTATGATCAACACCGAGCTCACCATCCTGCTCCATATCTCTTCGGTTATGTCTCTGTCCTTTTCTGCCCCAGCAGCAGCATTTTCTTCCATCATTTGGTTGTTTTATTTTTGCCGCTTCTCATTGAGGAATCCTCGGCCCATCCTCCTTTGGAGAGGTGTCCAGGCCTTAGTTAGCTCCTAGAGGAGGATGCTTCTGGCTCTGCTTTTCCCTCGCAGCCCCCCTCGGCCCCTGCGGAGGGGCAGAGTGCCGAGTGCGTCAAGCTTTCCCCCTGCTGCAAAAGCAGGCCCGAAAACCGGCCAGGCTTACCCTTTGGAGAGTAATGCAGGCATTTTTTGGGTCTTATTTTGGTTCTAAAAACAACAAAATGTAAGGTGTATAAAGTAAATGAGGATTTGACTACTGGGTCTTGTGCTGTGAGGGATGAATAGACATACTTACTGGAGAGGTGTCGCGCGGCTGCTCTGCGGTAGGAAGGAGGGGACTCCGCCCCTGACGTTTGCAGTCCAGCAGTGCACTTGGTCTGATAGGTTAAGTAGCAACACTGGACAACCCCGTGGGATGTCATGTGATGCGTGATTGCCAGATGTTTGCAAGGTAAGGGCCGGGGGAGTTTGGGAGTGCCAGGGAGGGCGCGTGGGTGCCTGCTGATGAGCCGGAGGGAAGTGTACTGTTGGGCGGGTGCAGGGGAGGGCAGTGTTTGGGAGGGAATGGGAGTGGCTCTGTGCACATTATACACGCAGGTACAGGAAGAGGCTCCGAAAGACTCGGGTATCAAGGCGGTTATCCGCGGGGAGTGCTGATTTGCGCTTATAAATAACTTATTCTTTCCCTTTTCTTCTTACTGGCTTATTTAGTGAGCACCAAAAATTTACGGCAGGGCCCAAGGACATGTTTGACCCGTTAGAGATCTATTGGTTGTTACTGGAAATAACTGATAATGCAATTGGAAAGTAAATTTGGGTCAGACTGTGAAGGGGCCTTGAAATGTGAAAGTTTGTGCCTTAAAATGGTGAAATGAGAGGTTTGTCATTGCGGGGACTGACTCTGATTGGCTTATCAGGGCTGTGCTTTTATTTTTCAATGTTTAAAAAAGATTATTTTATTGAGGTCATATTGGTTTATAACATTGTGTAATTTCAGATGTACAGTATGTCGATGCAAATAATCCATAATCAGTCTATCAATCAAAATTGGGGCAAGTTTATTATGGGTCTCATCTGAGGACTAGCCCCGGGCCTTCGTTCCCCAAGGAAGGAGGGGCGTCAAAGAAGTGGGGTGGACAGAGTGGTTATATACTGTCTTGGGACAAAGAGCATCCATCACATATGACAGGAATGTCCCTTTTACAATAGTCAGGTGATGCTTAACTGGCACAGCAGGTTGGTGGTCAGCAGATCAATGGTCACAAGGTGAGCATGGCAGGTCAGCAATTAATCCTTAGTGTCTGGGAAGAGATGCTTATCCTTAAAGAAATGCCGATATGGGGGACGCTATATCCTTAACTTTAAGGGCAGCATTCTGTCTTTGGGGCACAGTAAATGTTTAAAGCAGATGTACAATGCCTGCTCAAAAGGCCGCGTCAGGCCCTTTTGGAAAAAGAAGGCCAGACTGAATTAGTTTTAACCCAAATGTCTTCCTCATATACTCCAGTATATCCTATTGCTTGTCACTTATTTATCAATCATTTTATATATCAGTTTCTGTATAGACTGCGTCATGCTCACCACCAGTAGGCTAAGTTTTATCCGTCACCATACATATGTGTCCCTTCACCCCTTTTGCCCACCTCCCCCCCAACCCCCTTCCCCTCTGGTAACCAGTAATCTGTTCTCCTTATCTATGTGTTTGTTTACCTTCCACTTATGAGTGAACTCCTATGGTGTTTGGCTTTTATTTACCCAGGTTGTTACTCAGGCTCCTTCTTCCACGAGGGAGGCAGCCACCGCCTTTGGGGGCCAGTGAGGGACCTCTTCTGTGGAGGGCACAGTCTGCCAATCTGTTCTGTGGGGTCTGCAGATTTTCTGTGCCTGTTCATTTTGATGCTGTTCTTTAAAAAATAAACAGAATTACATTCTAGATCTCAGATGGTCATCCTGTAACAAAAGTCTGTGTTATAACTTCAATGACCATTAAAACTGGCTGATGAGAAAAGAGCCGAGGCAGCGTTAGTGCAGAAGTAATGCACTGGGGCCACCTGAAGACGGAGTGATTCCATAGCGAAGGCCTCAGGTGTTTACTGGGTGCCTGCCATGTGCGCTGTTGTAGGGGGCGGGCATACAGCAGGTAACAAAACGAACCCATGGCCCCTGACCTCATGGAGCTGACATTCTAGCAGGGGTGACCAACACACATCCATTCCTAGCATGACAGATAGTGGTGAGTGCGGTGGAGAGACAGAAAGCAAGGAGGGGGCTTGCGAGTGCTGGTTAAGAGTGGTGGCTTTAAGTAGGCGCTTGAGAAGGGGCTCACTGAGAAGACTTTTAAGTTAAGATAAAGAGACAATATTCATGAATTGTCTGGGCCCTCCTGACAGAGGGGACCCTAAAGCTGGGGTGAGGGTGGGGCACGCCTGGTGAGTTGGAGGACCAGCAGGCAGGCCAGTGTGGTTGGAGCAGAATGACAGTGGAATGACAAAGAGGTTTGGGGCCTGATCATGTGGGTCTTTGCAGGTCAGTGTGGGAACTGTGGCATTTTCTGGGAGCCGATGGAGGTTTTTGTACAGAGCAGTGATGCGATGTGACTTCCCTTTTACAAGGATGGCCTTAGCGGCGGTGTGGAGGGTCATCCATGGGAGGATGCATGCAAGGGAGCTGGTGGGCGGTTGCTGCCATTGGGCTGGCGAGAGGTCACAGGGACTTTCTGCAGGCTGCAGCAGCCTGGGTGGTGAGCCGGCTCCCATTTGGGCTGCTTTGAAGGTAGAACTGAAAACTTTGCTGTCAGACTGTGTGTGGAGTTCGGGGAATTAAGCCATCACATGGCACACGGTGACAGAGCGTGCTGACCTCAGAATCCAACCACAGCCCTGAGCCATTTCAGTTCAGCAGAGCAACATCATCCATCATTGAGACTAATATTCATTTGAATGTTATTGATTTTATAGTTTAATTCGTACTTAATTAATAAATTTATCTTTATTTTGTAGTTTTAGAATAGCAAAAAGATTGTGTGTACTTTTATTACTTGTCTATATTTACATATTAATTAATATCTACAGTGGGGTCCATGGGATTGCTTTTCCCCTAAAAAAAAGCCTATTGAGTCTCAAAAGGGCCTGAGAAACACTACTCTCACCACTAAGGTAGGCCCTGGGCTAATGGAGGTGTTGTTCCCTCGTGAAGTGTCAGAGTCGTGGCAGGGCTCTGGGAAAGGAAGCCTGCCTTCCAGGATCGTGGCTTCCTGGGCACCAGCAGGGGAAAGGTGAAGGAGTGTTCTGAGGTATGCTGAGTGTCGGCCTGCGGTGCCATGCCCAGAGAAGCAGGCCCCAACTCGACAGAGTTACTGCCTTTCTAGTGTGACACAAGTATTGGACAACCTTGAAAATCCTGGGTCCTTCCACGTGCATACGCACTTGAAACCTCAAAGTGTATGTGGCAAAATTGAGCAATGAATGTATTAGGCTTCTAAAAAATGCTCTTCTCATAAAGGCATTATTTATATAAGCAAGTGAATGATGAACTCAGTCATTTAAAGATCTTACAAAATAATTCAATTTAAAAGGAACTAGTCATAAATATGGGATATAAATTTTTTAAAAGAATTTAAAAAGATGAATTGTATTATTTCTAGACCTCCACCTCATAGGTTAATCTTAGTGAAATAACTGAATATATAATATTGTACAATAAAATCGAAATATTTAAAAAATATTGTTGTTAAATTTTTAATTGATATAATTTACTGATTTCAATATGTTGCTGCTAGGAATGAATTGCATTATTGTACTTTCGCTTGCATCAGCCCTGTGCTTCTGATTTGTTAATCGTAACTGTTGTGTCTTAACTAACCAAATGTGTACATCCTGATTCTTGCTTATGAGCAGTGTAGTTAGACACTCTGCTTGTGCCTTCATCATGTGTCTTGACTTCTTCCTTATTAAAGATATCCAGGGGCAAAAGAAAAACAGTAATGATAAATTCACAAGCACTGTAATAATTTGTAATTGCCTCTCCCCTTAATCACGGCAGCATCAGTAATAGTTGAGAAGGGTTGGCGCACAGGCCTGGAATGGAAGCCAAAACTTACCCTGTTCTTTCCCACTCAGGAAAGCACTTCAGAGTGCCTTTGATTAAGAATGATGTCGCGATGCAGAGGAGCTTGAAGGCGCTCTAGACTGTGAGATCACTGTAATCATAACAGCTGCAGTGTACTGAGGATTACTCGTGTGTCACATACTCTGCTGAGTGTTTCAGTTATCCATTGCTGTGTGACAAACCACCCGAACTTAGTGGCTTAAAAGGAGGAGCGATTATTCTTTCTCCCAGTTCTGTGGGTTGGCTGGGCTCAGGTGGGCAGTTCTTGCTTGGGGTTCCTGTGCAGTTTCAGTCAGATGGTGGCTGGAGCTGGAGCCATCTGAAGGTTTTGTCATTCATGTGGCTGGTGCCTTGGGCTAGGACGGCTGGATCAGCTGGGGCCAACCAAGCATCTCTTTCTGCGGGGCCTCTCCGTGCAGTAAGCTTGGGCTTCCTGCTAGCATGGAGTCTCAGGGTAGTCAGACTTGTTGTGGTGGCTGGCTGTTTCCAGAGGGAGTGTTCCAAGAGCTTCCGGTGGAAGCTAAAAGGCTTCTTGTGACCTCGTCCCACAGATCCTAGATTGTCATTTCTGCCACATTTTATTGATCAAGCAAGTCACTAAGGCCAGTGCAGAAGCAAAGGGAGGAGAATTAGACTCCACCTGTTGACGGGAAGAATAGCAAGAATTTGTGGCATCTTTTATCTCCCCTGCTGAATAAGTGCTTTGCATCCATGACGGCATTAAAGGACTTGTAAGGGCGCGTTCTGCTATTATCCCCATCTCACTGGTGAGGGAACTGAAGCTCAGGGGTTAAATGACACGCGCAAAGACTCGGTGCTAGTAAATGAGGCTTCGTGGGTTAGATACCAGCTTTGTGCGACTCTAAAACCCAATGCACATAGCCTCTTTGCTGTGCTGCAAACTTTGTTATTAGTCACAACTTACTTGTTCACACTAAGCATGTATTAGGGAGCACACCAGTGGTTCACTAGAATGGTATTTAAAAAATAAACGGTCTTGTATTAAAAAAAGATATTTTAATAATTGGAACCAGGTTTGAAGTACTTCCATGGGAGAAAAAGGCAAATTCCCACAATGTCAGGATCCTGGCCAGGATTTTGGGGAGGTAAGAGGACTGTTTCTTGCTTCTAGGAATTATCGGAGGTGAAGAGGCAGTGCGTAGTATCAGAGGTGCTCGGATCTTGATGACAGTGAGAAGGCCCTGATACATCATGACAACACTAATTCACAGTGACAATGACAACAAAACTGCCTCGTATCTGCTGAGCACTTTACGGTTCCCAGTATGCTGTCCGTATGTTGTTTCATTGAATCCTCAGACAGCCCTACGTGGCAGGCATTTTGTCCCTGACTGTGGGTGTGAGAGACTGAGGCTCAGCGATGTTGGCTGCCTTGCGTGGGGTCACCGAGCCTGTGCGTGGGGCCGCCTGGAGCCAGTCTCTTGGGCTGGTGCGCATTTCCCAGCTCGCCCCTCCGGGAAGCAGCTGCTTTCCTTCAGTCCTTTTCTTCCTTCGCTCTCTCTTAGATACATGTTAAGCGCTCTCACTGGGTTCAGGAAATGTCAGTTTGTGAGTTGTGATCAATCTGTCTGGAAGGCCAACCTGCTGGATTGTAGGGGCCTGTTAGATGTCAGAAGTTTCTAGGTCTGCCCTACAACTGACACGGTTGTGCGGGTCACTGCAGTGCAGTGCAGTGGAGAATGGAGGCGCCTTGGGGTGGGCAGACGTGGGTACTTATTCTGGCTTGGCCACTTGCTAACTCTATTCCTGTGGCAAACCTGTGACTTCTGGGGCTCAGTTTCCTCCTTGTAAAATGCTGACAATTTGCATATAGAATCCCTCTACTAGGGAACCCTGCCTGGCATATTATATTAGAAAAATTTGCTTACCTCTTCCCCTGAAAACCATTTTACATCCTGATAACCTCAAAGCTTGGAAAGTTTAAATAGATTCCTCCCACAAGAGCACCTCCAACTAGAAGTTTGCCTTGATCTGCTTTGTTACGGGGTCTGGGCAGGCACAGGTGCTAAGAAGAGCTTTTGATCTATTACAAGGTACTTTTTTCATTAATTTGACCAAATTTGTAACATACTCTTTAAATTTTTATGTTGAAGTATAATATACATACAAAAAAGTGCAGACATCTTAAATATAGTGCACAGTGGATTTTCGCAGATTGAACAGACCGGTGTAAACACCCAGATCCAGAAACAGAGTAATACCAGGCCCTCAGAAGCCCATCCTGTTCCTCCTTCCAGGCATTATCCTTCAAAAAAAGAAAAAGAAAGAATAAAAGTAACCCACTTTCCTGATTTCCAACACCATAAAATTATTTTTGCTTGTCTTTAAATTGTAATGTATACTTACTGTAGGATCTTCATTATTTTGAAGTAACTGTGCTAAAGTGATGTTGTTTAGTAGAAATTCCCAGAGCAGGAGCCTCCCAACTCGTGGGCTGGGGCTGCCATCAGCCCACCGAGGTGCAGGACTTGGATGCTGGCCTTGGCAGGCTGCCAGCCACCCCCTGCCCGTGTGCCCAGTGCTATAGTAATAATATCATTTTCTGTGTTTGCCACCACGTGAAAGAGGTTGGAAAGCAATGTCTTAGGAGAGCTATTTTAATCAGTTAATTAAAATGAGAAGCATATTGGTTGTAGATAAATAAGCCTTTTTCAAGTGTTCAAGGGTGTTTGAAAACCATTCTACCAAATATTCAAAATATTGTTTCCATTTTAAATGAAGAAAACCTTTCTATGAAAAGAACTTTCACCACCATCAGTCTTTCTTAAAGTTCTTTTTAATGAGTAGACTTAATACATAGTTGTAAAGAATAAAAATAGTACAGAAAGGTACAAAATGAAAAGTAAAACACCATCTTCCTCCGCTAATCTCTTATGCTTCTTTTGTATTTTCCTAGATATGACCTATGCATATACAAGTGTTATTTTCTTGCCTTTTTCACCTAAAGGTAAATCTTGAGTATCTTTCCTTGTCAGCATGTATTTATCTACTTCATTTATTTAAAAAGTCACATAGTATTCCATCACAGCAATATATCATGATTTACTTAATTGGTGCCCTAATGATAAATGTTTAAATAGTTTCTATTTTTGGTTATTACAAACAATTCTGCAATAAGAATCTTTGTATCTGAATCTTAATGTATGTGTGTGAAGTATAGCTGTAGGATAATTTCTAGAAATAGAATGTTGGGTTAGGGATATAAGAAATTTAAATCTTTAAAAAGATAATGCAAAATTAACCTCCAAAACATTTTACCAATTTATATTCCCTTTAAGTGTTTAGGATATGATTTTCTGCACCTTTACCAACACTGAATGTCATAAAAATGTTTTATCTTCACTAGTAGTATAGGTTAAAAAATGATAACCTCTTCTGATTTGATTTCTTTAATTATGAATGACTGTGAGCATCTTTTCATATGTTTATTGACTAACTATATTTTTTTGTTACTTACCTATTCACGTCATTTACCTATTTTTTTACTGGGTAGTTTTTCTTATTGATTTGTGAGAACTCTTTGTATATTAAGAAATTAAACCCTTTGCCATTTTATTGCACATATCCCTCAGTTTGTTGTTTTCTATTTTACTCTTTTATTGTGTTTTAAAAATCACATCAATATTTAAAAGTCTTTAGCTAAATATATCAGACTTTTCCTTTATGGTTTTGGTGTTTTATGTCCTGATTAGAAAGTCTTTCCACATGCTAATATTATACAAATGTATGTATGTTTTATTTTGCTCTAGTACTTTTATAGTGTCTTTTTAAAAAAGTTAAAAAAAATTTTTTGATCATGTGGAATTTATTTTGGGATAAAAAGAGAGGCAGGGATTCAGTCTTTTTTTCTTTTTTTTTTTTTACTTCAAATGTCTAGGTAGTTGTTTTGATACCATTTATTGATTAATTCATCATTATTTACTGATCCCATATGCTTTTTTGGTCATAAATGAAATCCCCATGTGTATATGGATCTATTTCTGGACTCTATAGTATTCTATTAAAAATCAGTTGATTTCTGAATCAATCAGATTCAGGCAAATTTAGAAATTACATAAAGGCGTTGGCTTATGGGAGCTGAACAGTGTAGGGTGGGAGCTGAAAGTGTAGGATGGCTTGAATACCCAGAGCTGCAAGCCTGAACTAGTTAATTGGTTTGCTAATTCAGCAAATATTTATTGGGCCACTATTAATATGCAAGAGTTTTGCTAGGTGCTGAATGTGTTGTGAATTTTGATCATCTGTGACAATGCTAACCTTACTGAGAATAATAATATGGAACATTGCATATATTGAATTCATTTGTTGGTTACCGGAAGACACTTTTATCAGTGAAAAATTTGAGGGTAGCTAAAGGGAAAGAGAAGTGTTGTGAACTAAGCCTTAGCTCGGGGTGGTACCTGGCTCTGGAGTGCGATGGCTTATGTGTTTGGATCATTGCAGAAGAAGAAGCAGAGTGATGAGTTACAGTTTCCACCCTGTGCAGCACTTAGGTATTTTCCATGCTGTAAATCTTTATTTTTTTCCACTTCAGTGTGAGTGGGATCATTTCCATTGGAGTCAGTCCAGAAATTGCTATGTCAGTGGGAATTGTGAGTCTAAAACTTAGGGATAAATTGAGCTTAACGTGTAACAGTCCATTTAAAATGATCCTAGAGCCTAGGTTCTTCCTCTCCCCAAATAATGTGCAGTGCGGGAGTCAGTCTTTGCGCCAGATGAAAGTTTTCTGATGCGTGTGGTGTATGGCTATAGGAGATGTACGGGTGATAGTCCCACACTATAGTGCTGGGTCCAGCATTGCTTGT
The DNA here is from genome assembly GCF_041296265.1 of Equus caballus. Classification (NCBI taxonomy): domain Eukaryota; kingdom Metazoa; phylum Chordata; class Mammalia; order Perissodactyla; family Equidae; genus Equus; species Equus caballus. The sequence goes on from NC_091691.1 coordinate 42,936,991, forward strand.
TGCCAGTCAGACTGGGGACGGGCCGCATCCAGGAAGATGGCGCTTCCTGTGCCTAGTGCCGTCCCTTTCTTTGGTATTGGTAGATATTCTAGAGGCACTGGCTCGCCTTCATTCTGATTAATTGCTCAGCCTAGAATTCTGATGCCTACTCTCTGCCTGGAGTCCCAGCCTGCACCCCAAGCCCCGTCCCCTTTTCCCGGGCCCTCGTTACCTCCAGGAGTCGGCCCAAGGTGGGTGTGGACAGAACTCCTGGGACCCTTGGGCTGCTGCCTGCCTCCCAGCTCTCTGCCTCTGTTCCCTGCTCTACTGGGTAGATCCTTGTGCCCTTCAGTTATTTGTCACAGGAGGTGTTGTGGCTGCTCCCTGGGTATTTTCTGAGCCCAGGATAGCGTTTTGCACGGGCACCTTTCTGGTCAGGGTGGAGGGAGAAGGAGGACCACGGTTCTGGGCTGAGAGATGCCTGCCAGGCACCTTCTAGGAGCAGCGAGGAGGAAGCAGCCCTGGCCCTCACGCAGCCTTTCCCGCTTTCACTACAACAGTCCTTGCTGGGCCCTTCCCGCCAGCCTCTTAGAGGAGTCGGGACCGGGCTGCGGGCTGGCGACCAGCCGGCCTGACCGCCGCAGGGAGGGTCGCCCGGCGATTGGCCGGCCCAGCTGCCTGGTGATTGGCTGCACGAGCAAGACCCGCTGAGAGCCGCGTGGCGATTGGCCAGGGCGCGGCTGTGCCCGCACGAGGCAAACGCTGGGCGCTTATAAAAGGCGGGCTCTGCGGCCTCGCTGCGGCACATGTGGTGCTTCTGCCTGATCCCGTTCCCCTCCTCGCAGTGTTCTCGGTTCTGCTCTTCACTCCAGGAGGCAGTGCGCCCCCGCCCGCTCGCGCTGTCCGCGGCCTCTCCTCCCCACCCTGTGCTCCACCTTCATGTTCCCATCCGTCTTTGCGCCCCTCTGGGGTCCTGCACCGGCCACCTCATGGCTGTGGACCCCGGGTCAACTCCAAGGCCCCTGACCCAACGCAGCACAGGGCAGCCGCCGACCCTGCTTCTGTCCTACCCCTACCCCCCGCCTCCCCGCCCCCCAAGTTGCTCACTTGGTGTCCAGCCCCAAGTCTTCCCTGTCCATTTCCCGAGTCTTCATCTGCCTGTGGCCGTCAGCACCTCTGCCAGGCCCAGGTGAGCTGGCTGGAAGAGGCTGCTCCCAGGTAGAAGACACATCACAGTAGTCATCGTGCACCCCCCCCCGCCCCATGCTGCACTCAAAAAATCTGAGGACAGAAGTCGCAGACAGTGAGGAGAGCGGCCTCAGAAACCTCCCATCATGGGGCTGGCCTCGTGGCGAGTGGTTAAGTTCGTGGGCTCCGCTTTGGCAGCCCAGGGTTTTGCTGGTTCAGATCCTGCGGACGTGGCACCACTCATCCGGCCATGTTGAGGCAGCGTCCCACATAGCACAACTAGAAGAATCCACAACTAAGATATACAACTATGTACTGGGGGGATTTAGGGAGAAAAAGCAATAAAAAAAAGAGAAAGCTCCCATCGCCTCCTGGCAGCCTCAGCCCTGGCCGTGTCCTTCGTTCCCAGATGCTGCCCCAACCACCTGAAAGGGAAGAACCGGTCCCAGCGGCCCCTCCCGCCCACGAGGATTCAGTCAGCCTGTAAGACAGAAGGCAGGCCAGGAACCGGGGCAGGGAGAACAAGCTGAACACAAAAAGTGGGGCATCTTGACGCAGACGTGAGACATCCGAGGCCCTGGGCCAGGCGGAAAACCATCTTGCAGCGGAGGGGCCGGTCGGGGCTGTCTGTGAGGGCAGAGGCTGCTGCCCCTGTCGGAGGCAGCTCGGAAACGTCAGTGGTTGGTGTCCAGGTGCCTGGAGCCATTCAGAGTGCGTCCCCCTGATGGGTCACTGTGCCCAGGTGCTGGTGGGCTCATGGCCTGAAGACCTTTGGCCTGGGACTGACTTCAGCCTGATGTCCTGGTGGCATGTCACTTGGGGAGCCTTTCTCTGGGGAGTTCTCTTGTCCAGAGGGAGCAAAGGCGGCCATGCGTTAGAACAGGAGAACGAGCGGAAGTTGGAGGAGCTGTCCGTGGAAATCCAGCGTCTAGAGAAGGGTTTGACAGACTCTGAGAGAAAGCTCAAGTTGACCAAAACAGCTCTTAACACTGGCAGGGAAATTAATGAAAATCTGCGTGAGGGAGTGTCCGAGCCAAAGGGTTTCCTAAAACTGTGTGAAGAAAATCAAAAGCTGAAAAATTCACTTGTCAACTTGGCGTCACAGCGAGGACATGAGTTAAGGCACTTGCCAGAGGACCAGGCCTCCCTGGACACGGCATGAGATGAGGAGGGGGTGTGCCAGCAAGTTCCGGAGGAGACCGGGCCCTGAGCCCAGAGGAGTCCTGGCTGAGCCCTTCCAGGCTGAGGACAGGGCCTCCCGAGGAGGGGACAGGGCAGCGTCACAAGGACAGGCCGAGCAGTGGAGTCGGCCACGGCCAGGTGGTGAGCTGGGGAGCTTCCACCAGGAAATGCAGGATTCCTGGAAGCTTTTGCCTTCCAGGCGACATTTCCACAGTACCAGGGGCTGACGTCCCTGCACACAGCTGCCCCAGGAGGATGTGGAGCTGGGGTGGAATGTGGTCCCTCCTTGGGTGAGGTGGCGCGAGCTTCACAATGTTTGTGGGTTCTAAATAACTGTTGAGATGCAGAAGTGTCCTGGGTGATTGTGAGGTACAGCTTGGGGTCACAGTCACTGCACCGCCACACGAGCTGTGTCATTCTCCAGCTGCTTGGTCCCCGACAGGGCCACTGTCTAATTTGGCCCTGAGAGCAGAGCCGTGAGGGGGCAGGGGTTCCCACGGCTCTGAGAAGGAGTCAGAAACCACAGGGAGGTGACACTGAGCACAGTCTGCTCGTCTCGTCAGAGCTTCTCGCACGTGGTGACTCCTCTGAAACTCAAAGCCGCACTGAGGTGGGCGCCCTCCTGCTGGGAAGGAGGCGGAGCCGGGTCCACACCGGGGTGTTTCTGCGGAGACCGCTTCTGGCCGAGACCTCCCAGCCAATTTGTGGCAGACGTGGGCTCGGACCCCATCGGGATGGCTCCCAGCTCCGCCCTCCCGGCAGCAGGTGCTTCTCCCCCGCAGGCCCCTGTCTCCTGCAGGCCTTTGTTGAGCAGATGTGTGGGGGGAACTCGGAGTGGGGAGATGCCTGAGGCGTGGGCTGCAGGTCCTGACCCTGGGGCAGGTGGGTGGAATGAGGGCAGCAGGGGAGGGACTGGAGATGGGGGCCAGGGTGGGGGGCTGAGTGCTCAGGGCCACGAAGCCCTGCAGGATGGGGGAGAGACGTGGGATTTGCTCCCATGCTCTGGGGGCGGGGGTGGAGGGACAGAGCGGGCTGAGTAGGAGACAGGTGGGCACAGGTGCGTCAGGGAGACTGGAGGGTGTCCGTGGACACGGAGGGAGGGGGCCCCTCCAAGAGGCAGAGCTGAGAATCGGTGATGAGTTGGATGCTGGGGGCAGGGAGAGAGGAGGAGGCCAAGGTTCCAGGCTCAGCCCTCCAGGGCATGGGCCCCTCAGCTCCAGGGATTGTGGGTGGAGCTCAGGTTGGGTGCAGTACCAGGTCTGAGTTGTAGAAACTACGAAATTAGATGAAAGAAATCTAGTCTTTTATTTTAGGAAATTCCTTATAGCATTAATTTTGGAGGGAAGTAGATCCTTCTGAATCGAAGCTAAAAAAGGCCAAACATCTCTTTGGCAGCTCGGTTGTGGGCACATGACCGGTTGGAGGCACGTGCCCTGGACTTTGCCCGGGAGCCAGGCCCTAGGGAGCTGGGATGGAGGAGGATGTGTTGTCTGGGATGGACAGTGACCATGGCAGGCAGGCCCTGGTGAGCTGCGTCTGGCAGGCTTACCTTGCCAGCCAGGCACTGTGGTGTGATTTTGGCTGTGGTCACTGTCTGTTTTCCTAGCCCAGCTCTCCAATTTCCTGAAAACCCTGTGAGTTAGGCAGTATGACTCTCACCCCTCCCCACATTGTGTTCTTCAGGTGCGGAGGATTAAATGAATCATACTCCTCAGCTCATGTCACATTATTATCCAAGGTCCGTGTCCCTCCTCTCTCTTATTTTTCGATCTGATTAATTCATTCTTATCTCTCTACTCCACTCTCAAACATCTCCCCAGCTCTGGCCATTCTGTTGTGTTTACTGTGTGTCTTTTTGTTTCTGTGCCAGTATGTTTTCAGTCAATTCCTTTCTGCTTAAATGCGCCACTTTGACCTCCAACCCCGAGTGGAGAGTGTGGAGAGGTTGTTGGGCCAGGTGGGAAATGTGTCGATGAGCTTGAAGAAGTGCAGCCAGCAATCTGGGTAGGCATTCTGCACGGATGGAGGAAGGAGTCATGTTAGGTAAAGGTGGCGAGCAGTGGAAAGGAGAGGTGGGAGCAGGGGAGAGGACCACAGATGAGATGTACGAAAGAGGCCCAGAGAATCCTCCCCGTGAAGGAAGCATTTGTGAAAGACCTGACAACATGGCACCTCAACCTGGCCGTGGCTCCAAGTTGCTCTGTGGGCCCAGCCAGCCCATGGAGGGAAAGGGACCAACAGTGTGAAGACGTGCAGGGCCCAGGGCCTGAGGGCCACAGAGCCCTCCCCAGACCTTGCTTCAGTGACTGATGCAGAAGAGCCAGTGGACACAGCCCTGGATGACAGAGTTCTTAAGTCAGAAGGGGTGTCAGGAGGCAGCCCTTGGCTTGGTAACCAAAAGATCCCTGAGGTGGCAGCCACTCCGTGCTTCTTGAGTCCAGGACCAAATCACTGTGTGCACAAGCCACGTGCAGGGAAGGACTCGCCGAGTCATCCAGTGGTTTCTCTTTCTCCTCAGCATCGTGGGCCAGATGTGTTGTTGTGATTTTTTTGTCCTCTCAAAATCTATTTCTTCTTTTAAAAAAGGGTGTTTTTTCTCACTCTTTACTGTCTTGATGTGGAAAGTAAATAGTGTCTTCTTTGCTTTTATTAAAACATTTCATTTTGATTCTAGTGCCTAGAACTGAGGCTCTAGAAGCACACCACGCACGGTTGTTACTGATCTTTAACTCCCTGTTGGGACCATGCAGGACCAGAGCCAGCCCAGGGCCTCCTAGGTGACGCTCAGTGATGCTGGAGGCTGCGGTGGAGGAGCCTTCTCTGTCCCCACCCTCCTGGCTCCCTCTTGTTCATTTGTTGATTGGGAGGGCTGAAATTTCCCAATGGGTGTGAGTTCATGCGTCCAAAGCCAATTCAATAAATGTTTGTTAATAATTAGATTTGCGAAAGGCAAGAGACATCTTAAGTGGGTTAGGCTTTCAGTTTCTAAAAGCCTTCTGTCTATGGTGGTAATACATTTGCCTTGAAAATTATGTATAATTTGTGTTAGAATACACTAATTTATTTTGAAAGCACAGTACTTTTTTATATGAATTTCCAAGTTTTTCCCTAATACTAAAAAGATTTTGGTGGCAATGTTTCGAAATATTGTCAGATGAGAGGGGAAGGGCTCATTATTTTTGTTTTTAAATCTGTGATATCTCTAGTTTATTCTTTCAAATGTCTATTAAAATTTATTACCTATTTGCATTTATAAATGTCTCATATACCAGTTTTTAGAAGATATCAGTGGATTTATGTCTCTAGCAGAGGACTGGTTAATTAGTTTTGAATAGTGTGCCAAGGTGACACTCTCAGTTTTATGACTTTCCATAGATGATGGATTCTAATACAACAAGGTCAAGAACATAAAGATTCCAATCAAATGCCCTAGAAAGCACAGTTTCAGATGCCAGTTTCATTCTATGGCTATCATTTGTCGGCATAGCTGGCGATGCCATCTGTTTCAGTTTAAGAGTAGCGCCAGTCATGCTTCTGTAGCAGGTGAGCACACACCCACGCAGGGTTTCCTTATATAATGTGTAATATAATATAAATATGTAGCACATAGGATACAAACTTATATTAAATGTAATATAAATACAGATGTGTACTTATTTAGGTTGTCGTGGAGGCTGAGTCGGTGGCAGAGCACAATCTCCGTAATTCACTATATGGAGGATGATGCCCGTTTCTCTTTGTGAAACAACTTGTTTCCCGTATACTGCTTGGTATTGGTGGGTACATAATGCTGTTAATAAAGTGTTGCTACTAATGACCAGATGTATCATCCTCTACTGCAGCTCTTCACTGGAAATGACATGGCCAAAGTGAATTGCCTGTGTTTATTATTCTAGTCATGGGATAGCAGCAGCTGTCACAGCAAATCAATCTTGGATAATAATAGGTTGTCATGAAGGCAGAAAATGGCAGGCTAGAGCAAATTGATCTCTACCTGTTATAGAAGCTCAGGGAAAGATGCTTGATTATTGGAGGAGGGAGTGAAATATGGCATTGCATAGGGCATCCAAGCTGGGGTCTCTAAATAGGTCAGAGGGTTCTATCAGATCCCCCACCCGCTCTGCTTCTTTTAAAAGCTCTCATTACTGAATGGTCTTAAAAAGAGTTTTGTCTCCCCTAACACTGCCAACAAGACAAGATTACCAACCACTTGGTCCTGGCAGGCTGCCAGCCTGCCAGCATTTAAATGATGCCCACTGCCGTGGCAACGCCACTGGGCCTTATGTGTGTGAAAGTTGATGCAGCTGCTGAAGAAGGACACGTGCAACCTGGCAAGGCATAGCCACGGTTCAAATGATGTGTTGCCAGCCTGGGTCTCTGGAACACCACAGTGGCAGACAGACCACCTGTCCAACAGCTAAAGATGGGTGGGTGGCATTTTCCAAACAAAGATATTGGGAAGAATATGAGTTTAAAGAAGTGGATAGTGATACCTGGTATAGCGTCATACTCTATGAGTAAATCTCATAAATTAGGATCTAGAATTTGTGAGAGTTCAGGCCCAGGGCCTAGGATGAATTTACCTTGTACCCCTCTGAAGAAGTGGTGTGCTAAGAAAATGAATAAGTTCAACAAGCTATAAGGATAATTCTTAGAAGGATAATTCCTCTAAATTCTATTTAGAGGAATATACAGGTTTTTAAGTTTCTTAGATGTGCTACATTGATTAGGATGCAGGCTAAGCTGCTGAAATAAGAGATTCCAAAGTGTAGTGACTAAGCAGGATAGCGTTTACTTCTTCTTTATCAGTCCTGTTAGCTTGTTCAGGGCTGGTTTTGTGCCTTATGGGGTCAACACGTGGCCTCTGCTTCTGTCCTGTTTGCCGGAAACAAGCCCCATGGCCACCTCCGCCAGCCTGGGTGACCTGGTGCCCAGCTAAAACTCAGGGTTCTTTTTCTAATGGTTGACAGGAGAGTTGGTATCACGGACCCCCAACAGTTTCTCCCCTAAACACCTTTTATGTTCCAACAATCACTGCCGGAATATGAGTTTAAAGAATGTGAATTTGTGACTTGACTGAAGTTTTGAATTGATTCTTCTCTTGGGCTCTGGACTTTAAGGAGAGAGAAGCAGGATGGGATCGTGGAAGAGCATGACGGTTCTAGTTAGACTAAGCTGACGGGATCCTGGCTGTCACTTGCTGTTCGTGTAGTCTTAAGCTGGGTCATTGAACCTCTCTGAGACTCCGACCCCTCATTTGTAAAATGTTGATAACAGGATCTATGTCACAGAGTTTTTTAGTAGTTACGTGGCACAAGTATTATGAGAACATCCAGGATGTCCCCGTCACCTGGTAAGCTCTCAGTAAAAGTTAGCTTGTTCTTCCTCTCCAGGAAGAATCGTAGAAGCCATCTACTTCCCTAACGCTTCTAGAAAAACAGGTTGATTTGCTCAGAAACCTGATTTAATTTGCATGATTGCACCAGAATTACACCACTTTACGGTAAGGGTATTTTTACTTCTCTAAATGCAAATATTAAAATTCTATTGATGAACAAATGTTCACCCAGAGGCAACTCATACTGTGTTGACACCTCTTCAGGGCCCTGTCATACCAATGCTAGAATAAAGCAGGTAAACAAAAAAGCCGATTTCCTTGGGAAATGACATGTGCATGCCGCCTCACGGGGGTCTGCAATGGCAGCATGCCACCTGAAGGAGGCTCTGAGGTGGTCCTGAGCGGGAGTGCTCTCCAAGGTGCAGACTGCTCCTCCTGGCCTGTAGCCTGTAGGACCCTGTCATGCAAGATGCTGGAGGTGGGCAAGCCCCTGGCAGGTGCTGCTTTGAGGTGGGTACACTCCTACTGGGGCATTGTGTGCTGCGCAGCGTGAGAGGTGGTTACTGGCACCCCTGGGACATGGCCAGTGAAGTCTGTAGGGAGGCAGCTCCACTCTCGAATCCGGTGGCAGTGCGAAGTGACAAAGACGCATTGTGAGAATTGGAGTGGTGGAGTGGGAATTGATAAGGCTTTCCTGGGAAAGGTGCGCTGTTTGTCCAGAGGGGCTTCCTCTTCCTGCCTCGGGAGCACCCAGCAAGGATTCATGCCCCCTTGGGCAGGCCGTGGGGAAGGCCACATTCTTTCCTGTCACTACTGTCAGACATTTGTGCCAGCACCCCCTCCCTGCCCAGCTCTCATGCGCGTGCACACAGGCGGCTTTCCAATGCTTTGCTGGCTTTCAAGGGGTTGTTAGAGGGAGTGGAGGCCGCTGCCTCACAGCCTGAGTTTCCTGCAGCCTCTGTGTGTCGCTTCACCATCTGCCCCCCTGCACCTTGGCAGCCCCCTGCTGCTCCAGCTTTGGGAAGCGACAGGGCCTGTTAGCTCCCTCAGGTGTGATTACTTTTTGCGTGAACCCTGAGGTTGCCATTTGGGGGATTGCATTTGGAAATGCTTGCCTCCTTTTTCGATATAGCTTTTTTGTCTTCTATGAACTGAACAATCCCTCATTCAATACCCGTAGGTTTCGTGATGCTACAGGGGTCCCTGGGGCAGGTGGGGAAACTGAGTCAGTGGCCTTTCCAAGTGGCTTCCAGGCCTGTGGTGTCTTGGGGGCTCCAGCTCACTGCCCTGTGTCCTCTCCAAAGCTGTCCCTGAACCTCACCAACAGCCTGTTGATAAGACAGCTGAGTTACTGCTGATCACCTGGCAAAGCCGAAGTGTTGGCAGTTTCTGGGAGTGGAGAGGAAGGAAGGTCTGAGGATTGAGGACTGCAAGTTTGATTTAAGGCGGGCTTTCAAAGCAGGAGCTTGGCTGGGATTGGGTAAGCATCAGGGCATCCCATGCCAGATTGGTGGAAACAGCCAGGCAAGGCCTTTGAGGGACTCAGAGGATCCTAGAGCGCAAACTGTTGATGCTTCCCACTGAAGAGTTGATGGGCCTTCTGGGAAGTTCCTGTCATGAACAATCATCCCGTTTGTCTGGGCAGGAAGAGTAAAGAAATGCTAATGCGATAGAGGAACAGCCAAGTCCTGTTCAAGTTGTGAGGAGGGGGTGTGGGGGCCAGCCCTGTATTTGCAAGTTTACATGCTAAGGAGGGTTTCTGTTTTCTTCGCAGCTATTCGTCTTAATAAAAGATATGTTTTTATTCATAAATGTAGATGGGAAAAATTCCAATTTAAAAAGCAACGTAAACAGGCTCTGGAACACTTACTGAGTGAAATGAAGACCCGTGACAATGCTGTAAGGTTCAGCCCTAGACCTACTTTTGAATGAAATCGTTTTGCTTGAAATAATTTATTTTTTTTGAGTTTTATGATTTTTTTTCCAGTTCTGTGTGGTGACTTTCCCTGTATAGGCATTACTGCCATATGAGGACAAAGGATTAACGGATGTACTAATAATTTTCATATGCTTGAAAGCTAGAAAACAATATGTTTGTCACTGAAAATAAACAAGTTAGATGTAATATCTGAATTATATATTTCTCAAACACTTGAAGTATTACCTTAACTCAAATTATAAAACCTGAATGTTTATATAATGCTCATCCGAAAAGTATTTGAAAGTTACTGTTATTTCTTGATTTCTAGAAGGGCTGGTTCACAAGAGAGCTGACTGGTGAGGACGGCAGCTCCCGGTCCCATCCCCATCCAAACTGCTGCGTGGTTGCCGAGTTGGACCCTGGATGGGTTTGGGAAAACGCCCGGGTTTCCACTGCCCATGTGTTCCCTACTCCTGGCTCCAGGAAGCCCCGCTCCCAGCCCACAGCACACCTGGTTCTGTTGTCACCCCTGACACACTCTGAGCCCCATAACCCACTCTGGGAAGCAGCGAAGGAGACCTCGGTGGCAGCTACCGCAGCACCAGGTTTTGCCATCTTCCAGCCCAGATCGGTTTATTTGTCCTTTGGGGCCCCTCTCTTTTAGGCCTGGGTCTCAGTTTGCAGAGAGATCTCAACAGCGCACAGATTCCACCACGGTGGGCTCCTGTGGTGTGGTGTGGCCCATGCCTGTGGGGCAGCAAACCCACTTCACTCTTGGTGCCTGGGGCTCCCTCAGACCCAGGTCACCTCTCTGACTGCACTGGGGGCGTGGGGCCTCGTGGTATATGTAGGCCCGTTAGTCTTTTCCCATTTTAGTTCTCATTTTTTTTTAGTGGTTGAGTTGCCTCTGATAATTCCTTTTCTCATTCACACCTTTAGTTTTTCTGTTTTTTATTTTCTATGTCATATTGTGAGGAAATTTGGAATGAGCAGAAAAGACTGGAAAACTATGCATTTTGTAGAGAACACCCTTTCAAGGTATTTGATTCTAGCCTTTTCTTGCGTTTGCTCTGTTTTCCACCTCCATAAGTTGTGGGTAACTGATAGCAGTGCAAAATGATTACTGTCGATAGGCATGAAAAAAATATTTCACTATGGTTAAAATGACTCTTTCTCCATTAGGAAAAAAAGCCAGTTTCTTGTTTTTCTTTTCTTTTTCTCCCCAAATCCCCCAGGTACATAGTTGTACATTCTAGTTGTGGGTCCTTCTAGTTGTGGCATGTGGGACGCTGCCTCAACATGGCCTGATGAGCAGTGCCATGTCCCTGCCCAGGATCCGAACTGGCAAAACCCTGGGCCGCTGAAGTGGAGCGCGTGAACTTATCCACTCGGCCACGGGGCTGGCCTCCAGTTTCTTGTTTCTTTATAAATTCATTACAACTTTTAATTGGATCATTCCTTTAATCCATATGAATTGTGCTCCTCTGACTTTTCCTTTGAACTGGTTGTAACATCTTACTGATTCCTTCATTAATAATGAGGTCAACATGGGGCCAGCCCAGTGGCGCAGTGGTTAAGTTCGCATGTTCCGCTTCAGTGGCCCGGGGTTCACTGGTTCGGATCCCGGGTGCAGACATGGCACCGCTGGGCACGCCATGCTGTGGTAGGCGTCCCACATATAAAGTAGAGGAAGATGGGCATGGATGTTAGCTCAGGGCCAGCTTTCCTCAGCGAAAAGAGGAGGATTGGCAGCAGTTAGCTCAGGGCTAATCTTCCTCAAAAAAAAAAGTAATAATAATGAGGTCAATAAAGTCCTTAACACACGTTCATTTTATATGTGTATGAGAGTCATGATTTTACCTTTGATAATTATTCTTTAATACAACATTTTATGTTGCCTATTAAAAATAACAAAGGTACTGTGCTTCCTGGTTAGCCAGTGACAGTAACGTAGTAAGAGGATCTTGGATGCCAAAAGAAGAAGAACTGATTAATCCTAAGGAGTCCAAGGCATTGGCAGTTTTTCTGTTAATACTGTAAAAATGAGTTTTGACTCAAACAACCAATGAGTCAAAGAATAATTTACAATGAAAATTAGAAAATAATTTGAGATGAATGAAAATGAAAACACAACACATCAAAACTTATGAGATGCTGCAAAATGCAGTGCTCAGAGGGAAATTATAGCTGTAAATGCCTATTTTAAAAAAGAAGATTTTGGGGCTGGCCTGGTGGTGTAGTGGTTAAGTTCGTGTGCGCCACTTCAGAGGCCCGGAGTTCTCAGGTTCAGATCCCAGGTGCAGACCTATACACTGCTCATCAGGCCATACTGTGGTGGCATCGCACATATAAAGTAGAGGAAGATTGGCACAGAAGTTAGCTCAAGGCCAATCTTATCTAAAAAAAAAGATTTCAAATCAATAATCTAACTTTAATGAAATAGAGAATAGAAAAACAACAACAAAAAAGACAAACAACAGGGAAATCATGAAACCAAAGTTGGTTCTTTGAAGATCAACAAAATTGAGAAACTTTGGGGCCAGCCCTGATGGCCTAGTGACTAAAGTTTGGCATACTCCACTTCGGTGGCCTGGGTTCCTGGGCTCAAAACCACACCACCCGTCTGTCAGTAGCCGTGCTGTGCTGGTGGCTCCTGCAGAAGAACTGGAAGGAGTTACAGCTAGAATATACAGCTATGTACTGGGGCTGTGGGGAGGAAAAAAAAGAGAGTGAGAAGAAGATTGGCAACGGATGTTAGCTCTGGGCGAATCTTTCCCAGAAAAAAAAAAAGAGCTAAAAAAACAAAAAAAAAAATTGAGAAACTTTGACAAGATTAACAACAAAATTGACTAAAAAACTAGATTGCTAAGAGAAAAGAGAGAAGAAGCTAAGAGATAACAAATGAAAAATGAAAGTTAGGACATTACTACCAACCTTACAGAAATGAAAAGGATTATAACCATGAGCAATTGTATGCCAAGAAATGAGACAACCTAGATTAAATGGACATATTCCTGGAAACTCACAAACTCCCAAAACTGTCCCAAGAAGAAATAGAAAATCTGAGGAGACCTATAACAAGTAGAGAGATAGAATCAGTTATTAAAAACCTCCCAACAAAGGAAAGTTCAGGACCAGATGGCTTTACTGGAAAATTCTACGAAACATTTACAGAAGAGTAACGTCAGTCTCACTCAAACTCTTCCAAAAATAGAAGAGGAGGGAACATTTCCTAACTTGTGTTATGAGGCTAGCGTTATCCTGATACCAAAATCAAACAAAGACAATATAAGAAAACTACTTAGAAATGAAAAATCAAGGAAATCTAGAAATCAAAACTACATATTGAGGCCAAAATCCTCCAAAAATACTAGCAAACCGAATTCAGCAGCATGTTAAAACGACCATATCCAAGTGGGATTTATCCCAGGAGTGCAAGAATGGTTCAACATAAGATCAATCAATGTAATGTATCATATTAGTAGAATGCGGGGAAAAAAAAACACATGATCATCTTGATCAATGAAGAAAAAGTATTTGACAAATTCTAACATCTTTCGTGATAAAAACACTCAAAAAAACTAGAAATAGAAGGGAATTGCCTCCACATGATAAAAGGCATTTATGAAAAACCCACAGCTAACACTCAATGGTGAAAGACTGAAAGCTTTCCTCCTAAGATTGGGAACAAGTCACGGATGTCCACTCTCGTCACTGCTATTCAACATTGTACTGGAAGTTCTGGTCAGAGCAATTAGGCAAGAAAAAGGCATTCAAATTGGAAAGGAAGATGTGGATGTATCTCTGTTTGCAGACGACATGATCTGCAAATCTCAGAGAATACACAGACACATACACACACACTACGAGCTAAAAAATGAATTCAGCAAAATTGCAGGGTTCAAGAAAAACACACAAAAATCACTTGTGTTTCTGTATACTGGCAATGAACAATTTGAAAAGGGAATTAACAAAACAATTCCATTTACGGTAACATCCAAAAGAATAAAATATGTAGGAATAAATTTAACCAAGGAGGTGAAAGACATGTGCACTAAACACTAAAAACATTGCTGAAATTAAAGTAGACCAAAATAAATGGAAATATACACCATGTTTATGGACTGGAAGACTTATTAAGATGTGATCCCAAAAGTGATTACCCAAAGTGATCAACAGATTCAATGCAATTCTTAGCAAAATTCCAGTGGCCTTTTTGCAGAAATGGAAAAGCCAATCTTCAAATGCATATGGAATTGCAAGGGGGTCCTCAATAGCCAAAACAGTCGTGATAAAGAAGAACAAAGTTGGAGGACCCACACTTTCTGATTTCAAAACTTGCCACGAAGCTACAGTAATCAAAACAGTGTGGCACTGGCATAAGAATAGACTTATAGACCAATGGAATAGAATTGAGGTTCCAGAAATTAGCTCATACATCTATAGTCGATTGCTTTTTGACAAGAGTGCCAATATCATTCAATAAGGGAAAAATAGTCTCTTCAACAAATGGTGCTGGGATAACTAGATACTGTCCACATTTAAATTGGACCCTTACTTCATCCCATATACAAAAATTAACTCAAAATGGATCAATGACGTAAATATAAGAGCTGAATCTATTAAAATCCTAATGGAAAACATAGGGTTAAATATATATAACCTTGGAATTGGCAATGGATTCTTAAATATGACAATAAAAAAGCATGAACAACAAAAGAGAAGTGCATAACTTGGGCTTCATCAAAATTTAAACCTTATGTGCATCAAATAATATTAGGAAAGTCAAAAGGCAGTTTACAGAATGGGAGGAAGTATTTGCGAATCAAATGTCTGGTAAGAGTCTAGTATCCAGATATGTAGACTTACAACTCAAGAACAGAAAGACAGATAACCCCAAAAAAGAGGCCAAAGAATTTGAATAGACTTTTCTCCAGACAAGATATACACATGGCCAGAAAGTACATGAGAAGATGCTCACCATCATGTCATTAGGATAGGCAAATTAAAATCACAGTGAAATACTATTTCCCACCCACTAGCATGCCTGTAATAAAAGGAAAACAAAGGAAAATACTAAGTGTTGGAGAGGATGTTGAGAAATTTTGGAACCCTCATATATGGCTGGTGGAAATGTAAAATGGTGCAGCTGCTGTGGAAAACAGAAGTTTGACTGTTCCTGAAAAAGTTAAACATAGAGTTACCATACGACCCAGCAATTTCACTTGTAGGTATATACCACAAGCAATTAAAAACAGATACTCTAACAAATACTTGTACATGAATGTCCATAGCAGCACTATTCACAGTAACCAAAAGGTGGAAACAACCCAAAGGTCCATCGATGGATGACTAGATAAACAAATTTTGTATATACATACAGTGAAATATTATTCAGCCTTAAAAAGGAATGAAGTACTGATACTTGCTACGATGTGGATGAACCTTGAAAACATGCTAAATGAAAGAAGCCAGTCACAAAGGTTACACATTGTATGAATCCATTTATATGAAATATCCAGAATAGGTAAATCCATAGAGACAAAGCAGATTTGTGATTGCTAGGGGCTGTGGGAAGGGGAGGACGGGGAATAATTGCTTAATGAATATGGAGTTACTTTGGAATAAAGAAAATGTTTTCCAATTGGATAGAGACAGTGGTTGCACAGCATTGTGAATGTACTAACTGCCACTGATTTGTTCACTTTAAAATGGTTCATTTTGTCTTATGCAAATTGTACGTCAACAACAACAAAAATAGCTGTAGGCAACTTGCACGTTTGGTATGGTTTAAATGTGAGTAATTAGTTCCCAGGAGAAAGAGGGTTTAGATCAGCAGTATTAATATTTTCCCACCAAAAACACATGACACATATAACACCTACAGACGATGGCATGGACACAGGAAGCACGCTGCCTGGAGTTCCCAAGATTATGTGCAATTTCCAGCGAGTTTCCTGTAATTCTGCCTCATCAGCTTGTTAACTCTGACTAACACACATTACTTTTGGTGTACCTCACAGAAGCAAGGATCTGTGATTTAGGTGATGGTCATTTTAAATTTTGCTCATATGAAGGTGAGGGGACAGGAGTGTGGGGAGAAAATGTTAGTGTAAAAAGTTTCATTTATATAGAGAAGCTTTAAAGAAGAATAGAGAATTTGTATCCCAGTGTCTCCACCTAGATCACATCTGTTCATATTTAAAAAGAAATACAAAGAATCCTTTGTATAGGCTTACAAAATTTAAATGATACAGAAAGGTGCAGAATGAAGAGCAAAGGCTTCTCACCTTGGACAATAACTGCTAATATGTTCCTGTGATTTTTTTTGTGTCTGTGTGAGGAAGATTGGTTGTGAGCTAACACCTATTGCAAATCTTCCTCTTTTTGCTTGAGGAAGACTGTTGCTGAGCTAACATCTGTGCCAGTCCTCATCTACTTTATGTAGGACGCTGCCACAGCGTGGCTTGACAAGCAGTGCTAGGTCCATGCCTGGGATCCGAACCCAAGAACCCCAGGCTGCCAAAGCTTGGAGTGCACAAAATTAACCACTATGCCACCGGGCTGGCCCCTGTGATTTTTTTTTTGGAGAAATGTTTTGTGCTCATGTGTTTGTGCTCACACATGTAGATATTTTTTTCAAATAAAGGAGTCATTACAGATCTGCATGCGGCTTTTTTCTTTTTTCTATTGAGATATAATTGACAAATAACATTGTATTAGTTTTAGGTGTACAATGTAATGATTTGATATTTGTGCGTATTGAGAAATGATCACCACGATAAATCTGGTTAGTATCCATTGCCATACATAGTTACAATTTTTTTCTTCTGATGAGATCTTTTAAGATCCACTCTCTTAGCAACTTTCAAATATACAATACAGGATTGTTAGCTATAGTCACCATGCTGTAGATGACATCCCCAGGACTTATTTCTCTTATAGCTGGAAGTTTGTACCTTTCGACCCTCTGCACCCATTTCACTCCCGGACTCCTCCCCTCCCCCACTGCATCTGGCAACCACCAACCTGTTCTGGCTTTTTTCCATCAATACATCTATCTGGGAGCTAGATGTATATATGATTCCATAGGTATCAGCACCTACAGATGTACTTTGTTCTTTTAAATGGCTGCATGATCATCATCACGATAATTAGCATTCATTGAACATCTGCAGTGTACCAGTGGTGTTCTAAGTGCTGCAGACATATCATCTCACTTAATCTTCACAACAGTCCTAAGAGATGGGATCGATTGTTGCCCTTGTTTTACAGATGGGGGAACCGAAGCACAAAGAGACAAAGCAAGAAATTTAAATTCCGTGCGTTGGATTCCAAACCCACGCTCTGACCACCACAAACATCTCCCCTGCACAGTTAATTTGTGGGAGGGCTGAGGCTTATCATTATTTAGTTTTCATACATCCTACTCCTTAACTGATGTTTTCTAGTCCCAATTTGTCAGAGTGTTCCCTGTGTGTGCCGCGTCTCTCTCACTCCAGGCCGTGACCTCTTGGGGTCTCTGTTTTATTGGAGTTCTCTTTATATTGTCTTTCTCCAATTAAAAGAGATAATAATTATGTGTAAGACCTGTAAAATTATTCCCAAGAATGGCTACCACATCTTGATCCATCAGCCCAGGAAAGAGAGTGTCTATAGTTTTTATAGCTTGGCGTGCATACGAAAAGAAATCTTTAGGGACTTTCATTCTCTCCTGTTGGGGAGGCGAGTCCTAGTTGTTCCACTGGGATGCCACATGGAGATGCGCTGAGCCTTGATGGGCCTCCTCTGCGTGCCCTGCCTCACCGTGACTGGCACTCAGAATAAAAGACAGGGCGAGGAACTCCTGACCCTGGGGCCGGCGGGCCCTTTGCTGTTGCTTTCTTCCTTTCCTTCACACTGGGTCATTGTGTCTCCACAAACTGAGCTTCAGATTGAAATGTAGCTGGTAGCCCGGCCAACAAACGTGCGTGACTTAAACAGGTCAGAGGGTAGGGGGTCGGGATGCTTTGTGAATTTGAGGCATGTATCAGATGAGGGCACATTTTGGAGATGCCTGTGAACAAGGGAACTTATGTTCTGGCTTTGTGGAGAAGGAACTAAAGGGATAGCACAGTGATGCCAGCCAGGCTTGTTGCTTCCGTTTTGAGGGAGCATAAACGGCTAGCTGGTTTGGATCTAGAGTCAAGATTAAATGTAATAGAAATCTCAGGCTCCCAAATCTTTCATTTGGTCAGCAGGGTGGCAGGCTGCTGCTGCTGTCTGTGTTCTGGCTGACCCTGTGTCCTGGCCGCTGCAGATACTGTTTGCCGTTTAGATCCATTTAACAGAAAAGGATCCCGTCTTACAGTAAAATTGCAGGCGTGGCGTGTGCTGGGACTCAGGGAACTCGATCTTAAATACACTAATCCTTCTTTGGGAGAGGGGCAGACACACAAAATAGGGGACTTGTTAGGCAGATTTACCAGCATGCCTTCTATGTGTCAGACACTTGGGAAAGTCTATTTTGTGCCAGTTTGGGTAAGACACCAGATTTACGGTAGGGAACCAAAGTATGAAATTAGCTACTAAGATTGTCTGGTCAGATCACAGTAGAGCAGAAGTTTGTGCTCTGAGTTCAGAGAAGCTCTGCAATGTCCTTCTTGACCTTTGAAGTTGTCCAAACCACTAAGTGAAGAAACACACTTCCTTTGGTTCATCTGACCCAATTATTATCTGTAAACTTTTAGCCTGGTTGCCTCAATCTCACTGCAATCTTCCTGTCTGCTTGAAAGAGGATTTGATGGGGGGAGGGGAGGTGCGTCTCATCACTCCCCAGAATCAAAGTGTGAACAAACAGAGAGTCCAAACTGAAACCAGAGTGATGATTTCACTCCTGAAGCAGGTAATCATCTTTCCTGGTACATTTATTTTTTTGTGTGTGTTTCTCTTTTCCCCTAAAGTCAATCAGTTGTATTATTGTAAAGCTAGAATATAAAAATGAACATTCTCTGACAAATTAAAGGCTGCACATAGCTTTCTGTAACTTAAGCTCTGAGCGCATGTGTAGCAACGCATGACCGTGGCCCACGATGCTAGTGAAATAGGCACGAGGGTAGCCCGTGGCCAAGTGACTGCTCCTGGTGCTTTGGCCAGAGGCGGAGGGACTTTGCTGTTGGCAAGGCCTGGATGTCAGGCTGCAGAGATCTTTTCCAGCCCCTGCGTGTCGAGTTTTTCTAGTTAGGAGAAGTCATTATTTTGATGTATCACCCCGCAGCCACAGTGTTAGAGCAGCACATTATTCAGTTATGATTTGAACGTAATAAATAATACTCGTTGCAGAAACCAACTTGAACTAGTGCCTGTAAGAAAATAGTGTGTATGGTAGTGTGAGAGCAAACAAAGGGGCCAGATGGAAAGGGGTGGTTGCGATGGTGTAGTATGACCAGGGCTCTTCTATGAAGTCCTTATGGATGTTTGCTCCTGGGGGTCAAGCTTCAGACGGGGCAGCCTGCTGCTGTGCTGCTAGTGGATGTCAGAAGGTTCCCACAGGCCCCAAGGCCCAATTAAGAAAAAACGAAGGGGGCCAGCTGGTGGCGCAGCGGTTAAGTGCGCACGATCAGCTTGCGGCCCTGGGTTCACCGGTTTGGATCCCGGGTGCAGACATGGCACCATTTGGCAAGCCGTGGAGTGGCAGGCGTCCCACGTATGAAGTAGAGGAAGATGGGCACGGATGTGAGCTCAGGGCCAGTCTTCCTCAGCAAGAAGAGGAGGATGGGCGGCAGATGTTAGCTCAGGGCTAATCTTCCTCAAAAAAAAATAATAATAAAGTAAGATAAATTTAAAAAAAAGGAAAAAGATACAGGTGTCCCCTGGAACCCAAAGGCAGGAACGCAGTGGGACCTCAGGAAGACAGAAGTGGACTCGGGTCACTCGCAGGCCTGGAAGTGCCGTCTTAGGGCTGCTGACTTGATTTTTCTCTGCACAACTGCTTCCCTTTTCCTCTTGCCAGGAGTCGAAAGATGGCTGCCTCTGGCCTCTGCTTCGCATGTTACAGTTCTAGCTTCAGGGAGCTTCGTGTCTCCAGCCTGTGTGGAAGTGCACTCTGGAAGTCCTTTCCCCCAGTGCTTGCATGTATTTATTGTATGTAAATCTATCTGTGGCACCCACCAGGTTTATTCTTTTAATTTTATTTTATTGAGGTCATAATAGCTTATAACATTGTGAAATTTCAGTTGTACGTTATTTTCAGTCACCATATAAATGTGCCCATTCACCCCTTTCGCCCACCCCCACCTCCTTCCCCTCTGGTAACCACTGAACTGTGCTCTTTGCCCATGTGTTAGTTTATCTTCCACATAGGAGTGAAGTCATGCGGTGTTTGTCTTTCTCTGTCTGGCTGTTTTGTTTACATAATACCCTCAAGGTCCGCAAAGCTTTTGATGAGCAGCAATGTGAAATGGGCAGGTGCAGCTGACACCAGCTTCAGCATTCAGTTGATTTCTTTTTTGTTTTTTTAAAGAGTGGCCTTGAACTAACATCTGTTGCCAATCTTATTTTTTTTCTTCTTCTCCCAGAAGCCCCCCAGTACATAGTTGTATATTGTAGTTGTGGTCCCTCTGGTTGTGGCATGTGGGATGCCGCCTCAGCATGGCGTGACGAGCAGTGCCATGTCCGCCCCCAGGATCCAAACCAGCGAACCCCGGGCCGCCGAAGCGGAGCACATGAACTTAACCACTCGGCCCCGGGGCCGGCCCCCTGATTTCTGAACTTTGGTGGCACAGTATTGAGAAGATTCTGATTGACATACCATTCTTTTAAAATTTCTGTTTCTGTATCTGTTCTATATTTGTGTAATATCTTAGTACGCAGTACATGCATGTACTTTGTAAATAAATATACACATATTAGAGGATGCGCGCCAACCTTTTTTGCGGGCAGGGATGTGTAGTCCGAACAGTTTAGAGACCCTGACTTTATGGAGTGTTTACACTGCATAGAGGGTGTTTAGCCGCCATATCTCTGGGAATAGTCAGTGATTCATAAAAGGGGTAGTTCCTGTCTTGAGGAGCATAAATGACACATTTTCTTTCCTGGTTCTAAAATGAACTTCTTAAACAGGTTTATATTCCCAGATCTCGAAGTTTCCACAAGCGGAATTTCACAGTGTTGGAACACAAAGTGCTGATACCCTCTCGTCATGGTGAGGAGGAAGGTGGCCAGTGATTGTTACCACGTTATCTATACTTATTTCCATCAAATTGTTTTTTAACATCAAAATTAACCAAAGTTGTTCATTTGCAAGAAACAAACTGCCTCTTACTTCTCCTTGAGATTTCTTAGCTCTGGATTTTTCCTCCCTGGTGTGTGAAGGCCCCTCCTGGTCCCACATCCTGAGATTCTATGAGGTGTTGTTGACTTCTTAGGACTCAGGATATGGAGTCCTAAACAGAAGGTTGTTTCGTGTTGAGGGAAGAAAGTACTAGGGGACGGAGACCTGGAATTGGCCCTGTCCATTTGTTCGAGCAGTGTGACTCTGGATTACACTAGCCTCAGGTTCTTCAGCTATAAGATGGGAATAATGATACTTCAGAGTCGCTGTGAAGACCAAATGCAATAATGAGCATGAGCATGCTTTCTAGCCCATCCAGCCTTTAGAATGCTGGTTCAGGTAAAGAAAGGCCATTGTTGAGCCAAGCCTGATGGCCCGGTGGTTAAAGTTTGGCACATTCTGCCTCGGTGGCCTGGGCTCGGTTCCTGGGTGTGGAACCCCAGCACTGGTCTGTCAGTAGCCGTGCTGTGGTGGCAGCTCAAGTAGAAGAACTAGAAGGACTTACAACTAGAATATACAACTGTGTCCTGGGGCTTTGGGGAGGGGAAAAGAAAAGGAAGATTGGCAACATCCTAGCTCAGGGCAAATCTTTGCCAGCAAGGAAAAAAGAAAAAGAAAAAAAGTAAGAAATATCATTATATAAAAAAAGAAAAGCCATTGTTTAGTTTCTAATGGTCTTTTGATGAAGGGCATGTTCTAGGACGTCAAGCATAAGGGGACTTGTGAGGTGCCAAGGAAAACACCCTGGGCCTGAGCAGCCATACCCTGGCTGGCAAGGAGGTGCCCCTTGATGTGGTGCACACTGCTCCTCTCGGTGTCGTGAAGATGAATTGAAGACAAAACTCCACCTCTCTGGGCTGTTAAGACCTTGAGGTCTGGCTGCATATTTTGTTCCTGTGTGTGTCTCATGCACTTACCGGGTAAGAGATGTCCTATTGAATCTGCAGGGCCTGATGCAGCGCCTGGTATTGCTTAGGCATGCCGGATGCGTTTAGTGAGTGGAAGATAAAGGCACCATCATACCCGTATGTATCTCTGGGACTTGTCACAGGGTTAGGAGCTCAGGCTGTGCTCGTCAAGAGGCAGTAGGGTATAGGATGGAAGACAAGAACTCGGGCTTCTGAGGCCCAGACCAGGTTCAATTGCTGAACCTCCCTGAGCCTGTTCTCCCAACTGTGAAGGGCACTAAGAGTACATCTCTCCTGGAATTGAGTTGAAGATTAAATGGGGTGATGCAAGTTAATACAGAATCTAGCTTAGCAAAATGCGAACTGTCCTCATCGTCATTATGAATAACATGATAGTAGCATTATTAATAGCTCATTGGTAACTGATTTGGAGCTTGGAAGCTCAGAAGCTCGGTTTTGCCTTGATGCCTTTAACTGCTTTCCCTTTAGTTTTCCCTTAGTCACCATTTTTGTTGTAATTTCAACCCAGCTGGCCACTTGTGCTCCCTTTTTAGGCCAGGTTCACTTCAGCGCCTTTGATCATAACCTCTGCCAGCGGGAACTTCTTGCTCTCTGGCAAGGTTTCAGATGAGTTTGCCTTGCTGGAGGGGTCACAGGTATTTGCTTAGACCAGGGCTGTCCTTCAGTGTTATTGACATGGGGTTGGCTCTACAATTTACTATCTAGTGCAGCACTGAGGCGCAGATCAGCAGCCACTTGCTGTCCTCTTTGACCTTCAGTGGGTCTTCGGCTGGGGAGCAGTGGAGAACACTGTGGAGGAATCAGAGAGCCTGTTTCCATGGCTTTTGCACTTTTTATCGGCAGCACGCTGATTCAGGTTGTCTTGGGAAGTTTGTCCAGTGAGTCTGTCTGTCTTCATCCACGGCCCCAGCTGCCACACCCACTTTTTCTCCTTTGGATGATGGAAGAACCAGGTGCCTCATCTTTGACCCTGGTGGCTCAGGCAATGATCAGATTCCTTAAACTAAGTGTAATAGTTTAGCATTTATTTCCAAAGAGCATAGATTGAAAAAGAGGGTGGTCCTCATTTTCCTCAAGTTGGAAATTCATTGATGACTTATTTGTATTTTGTAAAGTCTCTTAAACACTTGCAGAAGTGCCGAATGACGGCAGGAACTCTAAACCATGAGAAAGTCGGGCTGGTCTGATGGTCAGAGAGGAGGGTGTTTTTCACACTCCACAGGCCCACCCGCCTCCTCTGACACACTTCCTCCCTTTCTGGCAGGTCCTTTTCCTGGTGCTAGTGTGATAGTCAAGTCTAGGCCTTGATGCAGCTGACCTTCATAAGTGTGGGATGATTCCTAAAGTATCACGGGTCGAAAACTATTATTACTTAGCTGGAACAGTGATAACATAGGAAGGTAGATAAGTTATGAGCAGACTGTCATATTCCCGGCTTATAAATAATGTGCAACTGTATTGGCTGCTTGCTCTTCTCTATCCAGCCCGCAAGTGTGCTTCTGTCTCATTGGATTAAATCATGTTCGCTAGTATCTTAAGGGATCACAACAGTGAACTCTATCACACAGGATCGCGACTTGGCGGTCTGTGAAGCCTTCGGTGCTAATTCATATTAGTGAGTGGTCTGAGGATACTAAGCTTCCAAGTTTATTATAGTCAGGATGTCCTTTTGTCTGCCCTACAGAATTAAGCACAGAGTGTAAGCTGAGCTCTCGTCGCAGAGTCTGAGCATTGACATGATGGACTCTGGTCTCTATCATCCATGAAAATGCTTGGCACACAGTTGGTGCTCAATAAAAATGCAGCAAATGAAAAACAGCCTCCTAAATGGCCTCAGTTTCCTGTTTGGTTTCCCTCCGGGCCTTTTTTTCTTTTTTTTTTTTGATGAGGAAGTTTGGCCCTGAGCTAACATCTGTGTCTATCTTCCTCTATTTTGTATGTGGGATGCCACCTCAGCATGGCTTGTTGGCCGGTTTATAGGTCTGCGCCTGGGATCTGAACCCGTGAATCCTGGGCCCCTGAAGCAGAGTGTGCAAACTTAACCACTATGCGACCAGGCCAGCCCCTCTCCAGGCCTCTTAAAATTCCACCGCGGGGTGGATTCTTTTGGTTCCCACTGCCCTCTGGACAAAGTCCTGACTCCCTAACAGAACGATCGACCACACCCTTGGCTTTGGGTGTTCTGGGGTCTGTTCTGATTGATTGACATTCTTCTGCTCCATTGGTTCACCATACTGACGTCACTCCCACCAGGGCTTACCTCTCGCTCTAGCCCGTGGCATGTCCGTTTGCACTCTCCTCTTTTCTCTCCAGGCCACTTCTCCCTGCTGGGTGCATCAGCATCAGTTAGGGTTCAGGCAGGACGCAGAACTGCTGTGATGGGAAAGGGATTTATTGCAGTAATCACACTTGATACCAGCGTGGGCAGCTGGGGGAGGGAAGGCCTAGAAGAAGGAGCTCGAAGATCAGAGGAAAGGCCTCGAACAGAGAAGCACCGGCCTGGTGGTGGGGCAGTGGGGGCTTTCATGGAAGCTCTGAGAAGCCGACATGGCCAGCAGCACGTGGCCCTGCAGGGGCTGGGGTAGATGTCTTCAGGCAACTGCTGCCTCTCACCTACACCTGGAGGGAGGCCTGGGGCCCCTGTGGGGAGAAGAGGCTCCGCCGGGAGCCTGCTGAGACCTCCAGAGTACCGGCTGTCCTTGTCTTCCTGCAGATTCCTCTTTCAGCCAGCTCTAACCCAGAACCCTATTGGAGAAGGGGTTCCTGGGAAATGTTGTCCCTGCTTTAGCCAAATTGACAGTAGGATAATCCAAGACACTGCACAGTGGGCCAGTCAAGTGGTATCTGTGTGGGGTTTGTGCGCCTGTATGCATATGTGTATGTGTGTGCATTCGTACATGTGCATGTATGTGAGTACATGTGCGTATGTGTGGTGCATGTGTGCATGTGCACACATGTGCTTCAGATCCCCTGCAGGAACGTCAGAAGTGGAGAGAGAGGGCCCCTGGGTTAGAGAGCCTCTTTAAGGCCAGTTGGCTTCCACTCAAAGTGGGATCAGCAGGAGGAGGCAGAGGAAGGGGCGGAGGGACATCTGCCAGCTCCTGGCCCCTCCGTCCACGTGTTCTTGGGGAGCTGCTGGCATCTTTGCCTCCCCGAGAAAAAAGCCCCAAACCGCCACTAAACTGAACTCTTGGAGAGACTTTCTTTCTCCCCTGGCCTCTGCTCGTGTTGCTGAAATTCGCCTACCCCTCCCATCTTCATGACTTCTCCAGTTCTGCTCCCTGCCTTGCGTGGCTAATGTGTCTTTTGGTGTTGGATTTAATGCCCCTGCCTCCACAAAGCCTTCTTTGATCCCTCAAATGTGGGTTGGATATCCCCTTATCTCTCCATCATGGCACTGGTCACTGTATGCCATACTCTCCAGTATGCTTGTCGGTTCTTCACTGGACCAGGAGCTCTGTGGGGGTAGGGACATAGGACCTTGCTGGAACTTACCAGCAAGAGCCATTATTTTCCCTTCCTGGTGTCATACAAGTGATAAGTGGTCAGGCCTTTCTGATTCCAAGTTCTAAGCTGTGCATGTGTGCGTGCACCTGTGTGTGTGTTGATGGCTCATCCATCCCCCTGACTCTCTCCTTGTGAGAATGGCCAGATGGCCACCCTTGCTGGGACCTCTGCTCTGAAAGGGCAGTATGGATGGCGGGACCTCAAGACAGCATAACTTATAATATCTTCAGAATTTGCCAAGTTGCCCTGGTGGATGGATCAGGGAGCAGGGCAGTAGAAGATTAAGCAGAATTTATACTCTTGGAATCAGGCAGTGTGAGCCTGAGATGGATGAGCCGGAGGAACTTTGTCCTTTCCAGGGCTTGGACCCAGTGTCCTTGGACATAGACTTTCAGAGGTCGGCGAGGCAGCCTGAGCCGTCGATGCTCAGCAGTTGAGAATGGAAAGGATTCAGAGGGCGTCTGTGTGTTCAACGGATCTTACCAATATTGAGGTCATAGGTGACATGGAGAATCTGGTGAGGGACCTTCTCACCAGAAAAACTTAGCTACCCACAAAAGTTTATGTATCGTTTTGGGGGCTAATAGGTGCCTGAAGTCCGTGATCTATATCTGACCCTCATCCTACAGATGTGGCAACAGGACTAAAGAGTCCACGTGCTTGCCTGAGTGAAAGGCTAGCCGAGACAGAGGGGACATGGGGGGAGCCATGCCGCTCACTTGGATGGAAAGTTGACCTTTGCCTGTTTATGATGGTGGTAGAGACACGGTAATGCCCTCGGATTCCAGTAAGGGGCAAAGCGTCCGACGGTCTTCGGCCCCGATGTGTTGATGCGTCAGTTATTAGGATTGTGTCTGCTTCAGAAGCCCCTAGCTGGAGTGGGGAAAGCATGGGGAGAAGGTGGGAGCATCAGCCTAAGGGGGTCCCCGATAAGCACGTTGGCAGGGGGTGTTAGGTGGGTAAACTGCTGGCTGGGTGTTTGCCTTCCCTTTCGTCTAAGACTTGGCTGCTGCACATTTTCTCCACGGAGGTTTAGGACCGATTTAATGAGCTGTTCTTTAGAACGGTCTTCCGAGGTGAGTTAGTGGGATTCTCTAAAGCCAAGAAGTGAGGAAGCGAGCTCCGGGGCCATGTCCTCCGTGCTTCCTTTCTCCCTCCGTCTGCCCAGGTCCAGGCACCACTCATCCGGGCCGTGGCCTGTCCGCTGGGTGGGAGAACATTCCTGTTTCCCCTGAAGTGTCCTGTCATGCCTGCTAAGGCACACGCTAAGGGTGTGTGGAGGGAGGACATGAGATAGGAGGAACCCAAACTGCCCCACCCCCAGCGCCGGAGTCCCTGTTGACTCAGTGTGTGGAAATGATGCCAAATGAAGGAGAATGGTTCTAAGGAGATGAAAAGGCACTTAATAAAACAGGAAGCTGTGGGAATAGTCACTCAAAGCAACTCTGAAATGTCTATAATGAGATCTTAAAAGCAAATTCTAGAATCTCCAGTTCTCCGCTTTCTGATCTCAGATGCTGTGATATCTTCCCCAGAGCTTTACCCTTAAGATTGAGTTATCGCTCTGCATTGTAGCTCTTGGTCCACAGTAACTTCATTAGCTGACTTTACGTTTATCCTCAGCGCTTAAATTGCTTTAAATAAGTTTTGTCAGTTGAAGCAATGTCATAGCTGTCTTTGCTCACAGCCCTGGGAGTGGACCCCTGTAGAGTGTTCAGCACAGCTGCTCTCAGGGCAGAGCCTTGGCAATCCTATACAACTTGGCCCTCATCGTCCACGGAGGGTCACCTCTCCCACTGCTGACTCCCCTCAATCTTAATTTCCTACTCTGCTGAATGGGGTGACCCCACTGCGTTAGGGTTGCTGCATGCATTCAGTAAAATTGGTTCAGAGTGAGTGCTTAAATGTCGTCCACTCCATCTGTAATGGTTACCCACTGCTATGTAACAACTTGCCCCAGATCAAATAGCTTAAAACAACATGCCTTACTATCTCATGGTTTTGTGGGTCAGGAATCTGGGTGAGGTTTCATGGGTCTCTTACAAGGCTGCCATCAGGTGTCAGCTGGGGCCACAGTGACCATGATGGAACTGGGGCAGGGGCTGCTTCCCAGCGCCTTAGCGGGTGCTGCAGGATGCTGCTGCTGTGGGCCTGTTGTGGACGTGCACTGCGGCCTCAGTGTCTCTTGGCTGGATCCTCTCTCAGTTCCTTGCCTCGTGGCACCCCCCCCCCCCGCCCCGCCCCATGCATGGCAGCTTGCCTCATGAGAGGGGCAAGCGGGTGTGTGAGAAAGAGGGCAGTCACAGTATTTTTACAAGCTAGCCTCAGGAATGACAGCCAGCACTTTTGCCATTTTCTGTTTTTTGGGAGCAAGTTGTGAGATCCAGGCCACACACAGGGGAACGAATGCCAGGAGGAGGGGATCATTGAGAATCGTTTTAGAAGCTGCCTACTGTAATTATGATCATTGTTCATCCTTATTCGCTGGATCTGCAGCTCGGAACGGTGAATATCAAGTGTTTTGTAAAAAAGTTACAGAATATAACTATGAAACCTGATGTGTAGTGTTTGGTCTCCGTGTAGGCCAGGCATCTCACGGACTCAGCGGGTTTCCCTCTGGGAGGGAGCCTGCGTCTTTGCCGTTTGTCTTGTGACCCGTCTTACCCCACCGAGAGCCCACATGTGTTGCTTGTGAGGAAAGAAGGGTGACAAAAGAACAGCTGGTTCCTTTGGCAGGAAGTGTGATTTAAGTAAAAAACTATGTTAATTTTTTTTAAAAACAGTTAAGGTCACACCTTCTAAGACACATTCGGTAAACTAAGTTTCTGCTTAGCTGCGCAGAGTGTGTACTTCGGGACGAGCTTCTCTGAGCGAGCTGGGAAGCTGCAGGGCTGTGATGAGAACAGCGGAAGTGGGGGAGACCTGAAGCTTGCTCTTCTCCCCCATTGAAACAGCATCTTTCCTCTGCGTTTCCTTCTTTAACTTCTCCGTAAAGGAAGGCCGGAGAAGAGGTGGTGACCACGAGGACTTCCTTGGAGCCGGGCGAGGTCTCGTCTTTTCTCACTCCTCACGTGTCGGTGACTTTGGCTTCCCTGGAACAACCAGGATATTTCTTTGCCATCAGCAGGTCCAGGGGCCAGAGCTCTCTATTCCTGAAAGATTGCTGGACTTTGGAATCCACCAGATCTGCCAACTCTGGAAAAATGAGAGGCAAATCAATTAACAGTAGTAGAAAAGGGTAGTATTTTTTAATGTTATAAACATTTTCTTACTAGGAACAGTCTCTTTGGGGTAGAAGATGTCCCAGAAGCAAGATCATCTGTTCCTTTTAGACCCTTGTCCAGGAGCCACAGAGGACTAGGCTGGTGTCTTAGCTTTGACACCCATGTCCCGGACAAGCTACTGTAATTCTCTTCTCTAAAATGATGATTCTAAGACTTAGTCAAACACGACCAGAGATATGAGGAGACAAGGCAATTTGACTGAAAACCTTTCCACAGACGACAGAAACAGACCCATGGAGGGTCTAGACAATGGAACCATCAAACATGGACTTCAAAACTTAATATGTTCAAGGAAATAAAAGTCATGATTTCAAAATTTGGCAACCAATCAAAAACTATACAATGAAAATTGTACAACAGAAAAAAGTACAATAACTGATAGCAAATCAATAAATGGGATTACCATCAGGTTAGATATATCTGCGGAAAGAACTAGAAGATAGATCAGAAGAAAATCTCCAAAATGAAACTCAGACAAGAAGATGGAAAATAAAGAACAGAAAATAAAGCATATATCCGATAAGGTGAAAACGTTTAGTCCAGGAGTGATTGGAGTCCCAGAAAGACAGACGACATCTGCTGGAGCAGAAGCAATACCAGAAGAGCTAACAGCTGATGCTGGTCACATAAAACGCCTGGTGGGGTGCCGGGAACTTTTCGCGTGCTCTGTAAATGCCAGCTTTTGTCATTGCCCATATCACTCTTGCCCACTCCTGCTCCTATGAAAGATTTGTGCTTGTACTGTTGGCAATATTACTGGGGTCCCAATCTCCAAGACCGTTTGTTCCCCAGAGATCTCTGTACTCTCCTGGGGCCTTCGTCTAAAGGCCTGGGAGTCTGGTTCACACTGGCTGAAATCCCCAGTGTGAAATTAGAGGAAGTTTCCTATGGAAACAATGTTATGCATAGATATTGGGTTCTTCCCTGGAGAATGCTATAGTTCAGCATAAGTTTGGGAAATAATCATTATTTATTTACGGCATTATTTCAACGGAAAAATACAAATCTGAATTTCAGATGGTTAGCCAACAAATGGACTTTTGGAACACCACCATCACTATCCAGTGGATGTATTGGGGATTTGGAGGATTGCCTGTGCAATGATCTTGGTCACGGTCACTCTAACCTCCTGTCTTTGATCGCTTTGTAAAGTCTAAGTCTGATGTGTAAGTGTTCCAACTGCAGGGATCAGGGCTTAATCTTCTTATTTCCTGTGCTTGCGTACTGTGGACCCCACAGGCACTGAGTGAGTGCATGGAAGGGTGGGTGCATGCATGCCTTCTGGAGAGGGGCAGTCTGGTTTGTGAACTGAGTGCTGGATGTGGGCAAGGTGAAGCCTGAATCTTGACTCTACTTTTACTAGTTATACAACTGTAGGCAGTTCACATAAATTTTAGACCATAATTTCCTTACTTGGGAAATGTGGACAATGCCACCTGTCCTCTTCTTTGCGAAGGGTTGTGGTGAGGACCAAGTGAGATAAAGTAAGTGAAGATGTGTGCCTCTGTTCCCTTTGGAACCATCTAATCTTCTCTTTCTTGTGGCTTTCATGCTCCTCATTTCTGCTTATTTCTTCATATTCTCTAGCAGGATTTTTTTAACACCTCTCCTGGTCATTTTGTGTATTTCTAACATGGCACTTTATTCTTTGTATGTGGACTTTAGATTATTTTCATTTGTGTTTAGAGGATTGTGGACATTCCAAAGCTATGTTCATTAATTTGCGTGGGACATTAATCTAAGTGCTTAAATTCACTTGTACTGCTTATATCCTTAAAATTAGGTCTGTAAGCAGTTTTTTCCCCAGGAGGTAGATAGAGAAAACAAAGCCTAGTGACTCTCAAACTCAGGTTAGAACCCACCATTTTCAATATGAGACAATTCATTTCCATTTTTGTCATATACGTAGTTAGTTCCTCTTTGTAAAGAGATTTGTCATAATACCACTCCACTGACGTCCTTCAAAAGAACCGTAACAGAAAGAACTGCAGAGTTGTTTCTGGGAATGCTTGGGAACTTTTTATTTATATTGCGTTTTCTGCAAATAATTTTGTGGTACGGTTTCCTAAATATGGTATGATGCCCAGAGCTGGATTTTTCTTGCATTGTTAGCTCAGCTTTTCCTAGAACCTTGCGTGAAGGCTGGGATATACTCTGCTTGGACAGAAGTCTCACCACCCCCAGAGGAAACCTTGTCTGATGTGTGGTAATCGAACAAGCACGTTATGGACTTGAGTTTCATGATGTTTTTTGCTTTTATGGCACTTATTTTTTTGCTAGTGGTTACTGTGATTTATAAACATTGAACCCTTTTCTTTTCAATGCTGAAGAATCTGGTACAACGTGCTTGGGATACATAGGAATTATTTTAGACCAGCAAGATATTATTTAGGGCTCGGGGGCAAACAGACCCATTAAGTCCATAATTCCAATAAGTCCTTGAACGCATCCAGGAACAAAGTACTTCGGTCCTCCTGTGGGAAAGGAGTTGTAGGTACAGAATAAGGTGACGCACTGGAGATGTCCAGGGAGCTCAGTGGAAGCTCTGCGGGTGATGTGCAGTGTTTTGACCTTGAGTCCTTAGTCCTGCCAGTGTAGGTTCCTCAGACGTAGTGGCCTTTGACTCTCGTAAAGAGTGTGTGATTGGGGTTTTCCGTAGGTTGCTTTGTTATAAACTCAGTGCAGAAGAGTGGAATGAGGGTGTGTATCCTCTTCCTCTTAGCCAAAGCTTTAAAATACGCTTGGTGGGTTAATATAGAATTTGTGCCACATTTCCATGGGGTTTCTTTGAAATCTCTAAATGCAGAGCTTTCTGGATTGGGATTCCTGAGCCTGAGAGAAGTGTAATCCTTTGTGTTGACTCCTGTTTTCTGTTCTGGGTGGACCCAGGTTTCGGGCCGTGGAAAGGGCAGGTGGTGCCAGCAGGGAGCCCTGGCCTGGATGGCTGGGACTGGCCCTTGGACACAGGGCGTGGTGATGAAGCCCTGGGCCCCAGTGCCCTACAGCTATAGGAAATGGAAACTATTTCCCTCATGACCTCATCTCTTCAGCAGCAGCACACACTTCCTCCAGACGTTTCTCCCCCATCTTCCCCAAAGTGGAGCTAATGACCAGTGATGCACGGCGCTGCCCCAAGTTACTAGTCACTGCTCTCTGCATCTGCTGTGGTTTGTCTCCACACAAGGCCATCGCCTGCAGGGGGCGGGGGGGATGTGTCCGGTGTCTTTTACGAGACTTTTGCTCCGCTGGATTGGACTCTGCGGTGCTCTTGGCTTCTCTTATCTTTGGGTTCAGAGGAGCAAGACATTAGCCATCCCACTGTTCTGCCTTTTTCTCTCCTTATTTTGTTTCTGTCCACCTACAAGATCTGCTGGCCTCTGTAATATGCCTAAATTCCTACTTAACTGTTTGAGACACTTAAGACTTTTTAGAAGTTTGTACAGCTTAAAGTCTAAACACTTAAATAAATAGATGACTGAATGAAACAAATAAACAAATGCAGAAAGCCTTGCCATATGGGTCCTCTCTGACTCCCAGACCAGAGACGGATGCTGGGATGATCGCATCCGTAGTCAATATGGACAAATCGTATGCTGCTCTTTGACCTTTTGATAGGCATGAAATGAAAGCTAAAAAGATTACTGTCTCTGTCATAATTTATTTAATTTATAGTTATTTTTTAGGCCATTTCTAATTTTTATGAATAACACTTCAACGAACTTTTCTGTGCTTATTTTTTTCTTCTTTTAACTACATTCTTAAGATTGGAATTCTTGAGTCTGTGGCTCTTGTTATAGTTTGTAATTTCCTTTCCATAAGAGGCATGTTGATTTATAATGTTATCAACAGTGTGTATTTTTTATTAGTTTCTCAAAAATCCTCACCACCTGTAAAGATGCGTAAACTGCCTGCAGAGCAGCACTCAGTGAGTTTGGGTGGAGTGGAGGAGTCGGTAGGAGTGTGTTGACTGTCGGGAAGAGTTGAGCGACAGGAGACAACAGCCCTTTGTTCTGGGAACCCACCTCGATTGAGTCAGTGATTCTCTGCAGAGCTGGGTTGAAAAGATTTTGAGGCCCTTTTCAGGTTCAGGAAAATAACGTGTCCTGAATTGATTAGCGATGTCTTCCCTCAGAGCAGGATTAGGCAGTGGGGGTATACTTGCCTAAGGTTTACCGTTCTTTAATTGGAGAGGTAGGAACCCCTCCTTGAAGCCCATTGTGATAGTCCAGGGGTGGATCAAGCCATGCCTGGCGTTTTACGTGGCAGCAGCTGAAAGTTTGTGGTTGATGATTTCATAATTACAGATTTATACGTGATTAATAAATGTGACAGTTCAAACAGCAGAGATTATAATGTCAGAGTAAGTGGCTGTTCTTAGAGAACAGTATTATTAGCCCCAAATAATAATGTACATGAGAGGAGTATCATGAGGGCCCCATTTCCCAGTAAGTGGATGGAACCAGTTGTGAGACCCCAGCACACAGCTGATACAGCCCTACAGATGAGAATACACCTCGACACTGGTTATCCCCCCAGGGAGGATTCTCCTAGACTTTGCTCCTGGTTGGTGGAATCCGAGTTGGTTTTATTCTAATGCCTCCCAGTAGTTGGTAGTATGTCCCCCTTTCGTTACCAGCAAAACCCAGTAGATCTATCTTGAGGACACACGATGCTACTATGGATAGTAAAACTGGAAAGCAGTAATAAAAAGACCCCTTGTGCATTCTAGAAAGTGGGCTTTTTTGGGGAAGAAGTCTACACTTGGCAGGGAGGTTGACTTGACCTGGCAAAGCCTTGAGAGGATTTCACTGGGACTCTGAAAATTTGATTCTGACTCTATAGGTGGCTGTGGACCTTGAGGAAGTCGCGCAGCTTCCTCTTTTGCAAAACTAGGAGATTGGACAAGATGGGCTGTGATATTGTCATAATCTTATGAATTGGAAAAGTATATGCAGAGATGAGTTTCCTTCCATTGGTGTCAGGCCACCAACAATAACGTGGCTTTTGAAGAATGCTGGGCATCCATGATCCTCCTCTCTCTCCCTTCTCTTCCTTCACAGACTCCTTTATTCACCCAGCAGCCTTTCTTCTCTTTTCTGCTTTCAACCTTTCTGTTTTCCTGTGCGATGGTCATGACTCACCAGCATTTTCCTCTTGTGTACGTGTGTCACCGTCTGGATGAGGTTCCTGCAGGAAAAGCAAACCACAAAGCCGAGTGATTCATGAGCATGGCCCGTATCCTGGCCTCAGGCTCTCCCGGACTCTCCTTGGGCAGGGCATCCCCTGGCGGCCAGCTGGGGAACAGCAGTCGTCCTGGGAGAGGAGGAGGCCCCACGGTCATTTCTTGAGCCGTCACAAAGCCACTGGCCAGAGAAGGTTATTTGACGCAGTTCTTCATAAGAATATTTTCTTTTCTGAGACAAATGAAAACTTTGCCTATTGTTTTGTTCTGTTATTTCTTTCCTATCAAATGTATAAGAGAGAGAGAGAAATGTTCTGAGTTAAATTGTAAAAAGAAAAGAAACGCTGAGTGTATTGGGCTGAAGAATTAATTGTTAAACGTCAATTTGAGCAGGCGTGCTGCTTTAACTTTTCAGAAAAGCAGGTGTGTAGCTTGAGTTCTCTCTGGAAGACCATGAGTGGAGATGAATAGTTTCAAGATGGCTTTTGAATTTTCATCTTCAGGGATTTTTTTTTTTTTAAAGATTGGCCCTGAGCTAACGTGTCGCCAATCTTCTTTTTTCTTCTTCTTCTTCCCAAAGGCCCCCAGTACATAGTTGTATATATTTTTAGTTGTAGGTCCTTCTGGTTGTGCTATGTGGGATGCCACCTCAGCATGGCCTGATGAGCGGTGCCATGTCCACGCCCAGGAGCCAGAGTGGCAAAACCCTGGGCCACCTAAGTGGAGCGCGGAGACTTAACCACTTGGCCACGGGCTGGCCCCTTCAAGGATATTTTGAGGGTTGGCCTTGCAGGATCTGTTGGGCTGTTTTGGGGATGTGGAGCCAGTTGTTTTGAGGAGAAGCTTTGGGTAGAGTGAATGGATAGACTCCGAAATGTGCTTCCCAGAGCAAAGCCCCGACTGTGAGGACGCACAGTCTAGCCAAAGCCCCATGCACCAAGGGCGACTCACAGTGAGGAGCGCCATGTTGCTTAGGGGAGGAGGGCCCCTCCAAGGGGCATTTTCTCAGCTTGGAAGTAGGATGAGCCTGGGTGTAAGCCAAAAGGACACCCAGGAAGCCCAAAAAGAAACAAAACTTGGACGGTAAGGATTTGTCTCCTGATCTGTCTCTGGGCAGAGGGTCAGCCCCAGGCAGAGCAGCCCTGGCCGGCTGTGTGCTGGTGCGTAGCTCTGCGGGCACCTGTCACGGTCATAGAATGCAGGGAGGCCGAGGAAGGGTCGTCTTACCTCCCATCAATCAGGGTCCTCTGTATTGGGACGTGGAAGGTAGGGTTTGATGACTACTTGCTGGACCAGTGAAGAACGGATGAATAAAAGAGCCCTGAGAAAGAGAATTCCTAAACTGATGGAGAGGCCCAGTGAGGGCCGAGACAGGCTCTTTTGTCAACCTGCGTTCCCCTCATAGGAATGGCTTCGATGGGTGCAGAGAGGGCAGAGATTAATCATTTAGCATTTCTAGTGGAATAGTAAATTTGAAAACTCTCTACAGGAAGGGGTGGGGTTGCACCCCATGAGCTTGGTGACATAAAAATAAAAATTGGTGTGCTCAGCGTTGGGGAGAAGTTCCCACCCTGCCTGCTGGGCAGTTGGCAGAAAACAGTTCACCGTATGAAAGAGGGCGTTTTCCGTATCTTCCGGGGTGGGGTAGGGTAGCACAGGTCGTCGGCGTGCAGCTTCTTGGGGTTGCATGGACTAAAGGACTGCAAGGAACTGCTCCTCCACAGGGGGTTAAAGCGACTGAGATGACAAGAACAGAATTGTGGTCGGGGGACTGTGGGGACGTCAGCGGGAATTCACACAGAAGGAGCAGCTCAGAAATAGCAGCTACACTGATGCGGAGTCTTTGGAGCTAATGTTTTCATTCTGCACCTCAGTTTGCACACTGCAGTTTTGTTTGGCTCAGCACCAGTGACGGCCACTCTCCTTCCAGAGAATGATTTCCTGATGAGGAGCACAAGCTAATGCCCTTCTTGCCCCAGGTTCACTGGAACTGCCCCCTCAACATGGGAGCAAGAAGGAGTCTAAATAATTCAGATTCTAAGTTGGTATTTCACATTTCAATATCTAAAGAAAAAGACATTTCTCTGAGGTTTCAAGGTTTTCTCCTTGATCTTCAGATTTGTTTTTTGTTGTTTTTTGTTTTTTGAGGAAGATTAGCCCTGAGCTAACATCTGCCACCAATCCTCCTCTTTTTTGCTGAGGAAGATTGGCCCTGAGCTAACATCCGTGCTCATCTTCCTCTGCTTTATATGTGGGATGCCTGCCACAGCATGGCTTCCCAAGCGGTGCATAGGTCCACGCCCGGGATCCGAACCAACAAACCCCAGGTCGCCGAAGCAGAATGTGCGAACTTAACCGCTGTCACCTGGGCAGCCCTGATCTTCAGGCTTTTAAAGTTACACCTTTAACATAAGAGAATCGTATCCCTATTTTCTCCTTCCTGGGCTAAATATGCCTTGTTTCCCTTTCACTTATAGATCTTGACGTCTCAATGATCCTTTCAGATAAGCGCATCCTGACAGGACTTCTCTGTGGTGACTGTCTGCAAGCCATGCATCTTCTTGCCTTGCCACCTCCTCAGAAGAGCAGCTGTTGGCAACTGAGGGCAGCCACGTTGTTCTACTTTGTTGTACTTTCTGTGCAGTCTCCCAACTTTGTCTAGTAACTCTTCCTTTGAAATTTCCATTTCTACCATCATATTTTTAATTTCTAAAGGTTGGTCTTACTCTCTGAATGATCTGTTGAAATAGCATCCTGCCACGGCCGGCCTAGTGGCCTAGTGGTTAAGTTCATGGACTCTGCTTGGGTGGCCCGGGGTTCACTGGCTCAGATCCTGGATACAGACCTACGCATCGCTTATCAAACCATGCTGAGGCGGTGTCCCACATATAAAATAGAGGAAGATGGGCACAGATGTTAGCTCAGGGCTAATCTTCCTCAAAAAAAAAAAAGCATCCTGCTCGTTGTTTGTGGGTATAAATGTCTGGTATTTTTTATCTGAGTGTTTCTTTGTAAGAGATTAAAATGCGTTCTGAGGCTCTGTTTGCACCAGGGCTTGTCAGCTGTGCACACCTCTTCTGTCTGGGCTCACACAGGGCAGGGAATAGCACTGGGCACTCCCTGGGCTGTATCTCAAGTGCCCCAGCCCAGCCCCTGTCTCGTCCAGGTTTCCTGGAAAGTCAGCTTCTCTGGGTCCTCCTGGCATGCGGGTGGGTGTCCTCTGTTCTGTGGCCTGGGGCACCAAGGGTCTGTGTGTGTGAGCCTCTCAGGAGATGCTGTGTTCAGGCCTGTCCTCCAGTTCCTGATATGCTCAGGGGTTCTGTGGCATGAGTGGAGCTGCTTCTCATTGGCTTTGCTCCCTGCAGGCACTTAAGGCTCCAGCTGCTTCTCCCTCGGTGACCACTCAGCCAACTGCTTTTCGTTGACATCACTTGTCTGGTGTGTTTCTTCCCCCATGTCTTTGACCTTGTGAATTTGTTTATTTTATTCCTTAAACCATTTTGCAAGGGTTTTGGAAGGGAGTGGATAGAAGTGCATGCATTTGATTTCCAAGGTGTAACTGGACCTCTGTCCTACTCAGCTTTAGAGAATTATTTAACAGAGAAAGAGCTGAGATGAGACCTTTATATGATTAAGCAAAACTGGAGGTTATTATGCAGTCATCAGACTCTAAAGAGAAAATGTTAGACCTGCAGAAATTAGAATTCATAGGTCTTACAGGTGATACCTACAAAAATAGATTACGCAGTTTTTGAGTGCTAAGGTTTTGAACAAAATCAGTTTGTCTCTACCAAAACAATGCAGTGTGTTGCCATACCTCTCTTCTAGATCCCTCTAAAAATTTGCAAATTTCTGGAAATACACGTACTGTGAACATTGCCAATTCTAGGTCAATTATTGTATATATGGGACATTTCCCAAACTTATTTTTGCCATACTTCTTTTCTTTCTATGAAAGCAATGCAATTTCATTTCAGGAAATACCCACCTCCTCCTCCCCCCTTCCTGCCGCCAGGAGCCACCTCTCCTTCCTCTGGTTCTGTGTTTACACTAGGTCAGAACTGGCACCCTTGGTCTTCATGGCTGTGTCCTCATTCTTTTCCAGGACACCGGGGTTGGGAAATCAAGCATTGTGTGTCGATTTGTCCAGGATCACTTTGACCACAACATCAGCCCGACCATTGGGTAAGTTCCTGTATGTTCTCTTTCACGTTTCTTCCTTTCAAAGCACTCAGAGAGGTCAGCCAGTGAGAATCGATCCCACTGGAAAGACTTGGACGGAAATTCAGGGACTTTGAAGCAGTACGTCCGGGCTTACTGTCCCTGTCAGTAATTTTTTTTCGTAGCCAGCGTCCTCATGCTGCAGCCTGAGGCCATTTCCTTGATCCGAGAGAGCGGTGTTCTGCAAATCATGCGGCCTTATTTCCAGATGGAAGAGGAGACACAGGACAAATCCCCAGGGCTCCGCTTAAACCTGCCTGGCAGTGAACTTGGAGACGCCGTCCACTCACACAGCTGCACTGTCTGCAGCCTGTGGGGCAGGTCGACTTTCCTTTTCTGGATTAACGAGCATCAGCATTTCCATACCTGTGCTTGAGGGGCGGGCTGGATCGGTCCCTTCCCAGGCCCGAGGATCTGGGTGCCGGCTCCCTCTCCTGGGGGAGGCTTTCGCCAGAGGGTCTTTTGCCGTGGCATTTTGCAGATGCTCCATGGTTGCCTGTCTTAGGACTTGGCCTCACTTATTTTCTCCCTGCAGATAGCATGCTCTTTGCAGAGAGCAAGGGTTTGTTTTCCTCAGAAGGGAAACAGCTGGGTATATATTTGGGGAACGCTGCAGGACTGGTGAGGATGGGGGCAACTGTCTCTCTCAGTAGTAAGTAGAGAAAATTCGTGGCAGGGCATAAGCGGGTGCTCAGGAACAGTGGGTCGATAGGCCAGTGGTTGGCGCGGTGGACGTGAGAAAATCCGATACGTTTTGTAATTAAAAAATGGCTTAAAGAAATGTGGTCGAGGAAATTGAGCGTCAAGAACCGTGAAGGGTCCAGAGGCTAACCAGTTATCTGCCCCCATCTCATGGATGCTGGCAGAAGACACTCGGCTCCTGTGTCAGAGACAGGAAATAGCGGTAGCCAGAGTATTATTGCTTGGCCTTGGTTCCCTAAGCCTCACTTTCCCCGAGGGGGAGGCAAAGAGCTGACACCCTACATGCAGTGGGTTGCCTCACAGGAGAGGAGCCCAAATCTTTTCTAACGGGCGGTAAGCATGCCTGTGCTTTGCTCTCTCCCTTCCGAGCCATACAGACATCCCGACAGCACACCTGGGGAGGAGACGCAGTTCTGCCCTCGAGAGGTGTGGGATGTGAGAGGCGTGGGCATTGCCTCCCAACGCCAGTGCTTCTGTAGACGGGGGACAATTTTATAGGGAAATTCTTCTCGCTCTCATCTGTGATGTACTTTTTTCCTCTTTAATTTGCCAGTTTGTGTTTCTTGATAATAAAAGCAAAACCTATAAGAGTGATAAACTGAAGTATGGTTCTGGAAGATGGAAGAGGGACTTTTGCTGTCTACTCTTTTTCTTAATTAAAAAAATTTTTTGAGGAAGATTAGCCCTGTGCTAACATCCACCACCCATCCTCCTCTTTTTGCTGAAGAAGATTGGCCCTGAGCTAACATCCATGCCCACCTTCCCCTGTTTTGTATGTAGGACACCTGCCACACCAAGGCTTGATGAGTGGTGTGTAGGTCCGTGCCCGGGATCCCAACCGGCAAACCCTAGGCTGCTGAAGTGGAGCGTGCAAACTCAACTGCTGTGCCATCAGGCTGGCCCTCTGTCTGCTTTTTAAACTTAAAAAAAAATTTTTTTAATAACAAATCTGTCTTCCTTTGGTAATGATTTCTTTTTAAATAAAAAGGCATAAATAAATGCATGCTTCACCACAAATTATGGTAAATACATAAAAGTGTTAAGCATAACCGTTACTCATAGATGTAAGGACCATTATGCCAAAATTATAATAAGCATATCACTCTGATCACCATCGCTTGGTCAGAGCACGTCATCATGCCAGCCCAGATTCAAGAGGGGAAATACACTCCACCTCATGGGGGCAGTGTGTGGAGTCGTGTTGTATCCAGCGCCCCGCACTGCTCTCCATTCTGGGGATAACCGATCAAACGCTGTTGGTGGTACTTCGCCTAGTAAATACGTTGTGGTGGTTGGGGCTTTTAAACAATTATGTCTTGTATGGAAACTCTCTGTACTTTCTGCTCAGTTTTTGTGTAAACCTAAAACTTCTCTAAAAAATAGTCTATTAACTAAAAACTTTTGTATTTGTTCTTTAAATTATAATGCTCATTGTGAAAAGTTCAGATCATACATAAATGTTTAAAATTAAAACAGAAGTTAGAGGATCTTTACTAGCTCTCCAATCCCATATTCTTCGATTTGTATTACCAATATTTAAAAGTCCAAAGTGCATGTTTAACTTATTTCTTAGAAGTATTTTCTATGTATATGCAGGTATACAAACACCTAATTTTCAAAAACAAAAACAGTATCAGGTCCTTCCTAACATGCTGCAGCATGCATTCTCCGTCCATGTGGGTCATTCTCCGTCCACGTGGGTCATTCTCTGTCCATGTGGGTCATTCTCCGTCCTCGTGGGTCATTCTCTGTCCATGTGGGTCATTCTCCGTCCATGTGGTTTTCCTTATTCTTTTCATGAATA
The DNA here is from genome assembly GCF_041296265.1 of Equus caballus. Classification (NCBI taxonomy): domain Eukaryota; kingdom Metazoa; phylum Chordata; class Mammalia; order Perissodactyla; family Equidae; genus Equus; species Equus caballus. The sequence goes on from NC_091691.1 coordinate 42,977,539, forward strand.
CAGATCTCCTGGAAGATGGCATGAACAGGACACTTTAATTGCTGTCTGTGCATTTCCTCGACAGAGTCAAGATTAAAGTTTAATTTTTCTGGTTATAAAAATTCATGTTCAGTCTAAATAAGCTAAAAAACACAGAATTTATGAAAAATAGGAATTATAGTATATATGTAGTTTTTATCCTGTTTTCTACTTAATATATTTTGAACATTTTCTTATAATGTCACATAATCTTCAAAAACATGATGAAAACAATATTTTTTTCTGATTATAAAAGTATATACTCATCATAAAAAATTGAAAATGAGGAGAAATATAAAAATTGCCCATAATCTACCCCCCAGAGTAACTACTGTAAACATTTGGTATATTTTCTTTGTCGTTTTCCTATATATATATATAAAATCATTTTTTCATTCAGCATTATATTGTGAATTCCATGTCATTAAATGGTCTTTAGAAACAATTATTTTTAATGGCTATATTTTCAATTTTAGGCATTTAGGTTGTTTAAAATTTTTTTACTTTGATAAATAATGTTACGATGTATATCATTGGGCATAAATACTTGCGTCTACCTCTGCTTATTTCATTAGATTACATTCGTAGCAATGGGGTAATTTAGTCAAAGAATAAGAACATATTTCAAGTTCTTGATGGATATTACCAAATTGTTTTTCAGAAAGCTTGCCCTTCTGTATATGAACGAGCTTTAGGTATTATTTAAAAATATTTTGCATGTGTCATTTTGAATTCTGTTCTTCTCCTGTAAACTTCACACTTAAGCCTTTTCTCCTAACTTAATTCTTCATAGACACAACGGCAAGCGGCTGCAGCATTAAACTGTGTGCTCCTCTGCTTTCCGTCTACTGCGTGCCTCACTCTGGATCAGGATTAAGCTCAGCTCCTCCATTCTGACGTGTTGTCTTTTCCTGGTATAGTTTAATTGCCCAATTTTAAAATCACTCAAACTTTGTCCTCTTTTCTGGGATTTTGAGAAAATGTTTCCAAACCCCAGTTTCAGAAAAATAAAGCTAGCAGGAACATGCAGACTTCTTGGAAGATGGCGTAAGTGGGATACTTTTAAAAGATTGAGTGCTTATCCCTCAGCAGGTAGGCCGGGAGTCTGGCTTATAGGTATGTTTTGTTTAGTGTGCTTTAAAAATCCTAAAACAATAATGAAGAATCAGGAGATTTTTACATAATAAACTTGAATTCTGACCTCTTTGAAAATCAGTAGAATTGGAGCACTGGGTGTGCATGCTCATGTGGCGGAAGCCACTGGAACTGAGCCCCAGGGGCTCCCTCTGCGGGGGCCGGGGGTGGGTGTGGGGGGGCAGGGCTTGCTATCTCCACTCCACGTCACTCCCACTGCTTATTGTTACTGTTATTTTTATTATCATTACTTTTACACCTAGCCCACTTTGCTCATTTGCATGGCCTACCTGGTCCCATAGATATTTCAGTTCTTGTCCTTGGCGCAGAGCCTTTTTTCCAGTAACCCAGCCGGCCCTAAGGGTCAGTGCAGCCAGGTGACTTGTTTGAGCGCACACAGCCAGTGAACGGCAAACTTGTGATTCAAACCAAGTGCGTCAGTCTCAGAGTCCACCCTTGTTCTCTCACTGTGATCACCGACCAGCGGGAAAGGCCGCAGGCTCTAAAATGTCATCAGTTCAGCGTCAAAAGAGTTCATTCTTATCATCTCCTGTGACTCACACTGAAAAGTCTTGGCTCTGCTGTTCAAGCAGATTGTGCCAACATCTTGAACATATATATGTGCGTGTGTTTCTCCCTTTCTATTTCGACTTGTAAAAGGAAATTGTGTGACTTCTCTGCCAGATCTTGGTTCCCACAGATAATGAAGTCAAGTCAGCATTGCAGAATCTTCCCCCTCCACTGCTGGAAGGTAATCTGTAGAGAAGAAAAGATGCCTGAGGTTCTTATAAGATTGAAAGCTAGCAGAGGCTGGAAAAAACACCCCAAACAACCAAAAGAGCAATGATTGTCAGTCTTCATTTCAAATATTGATAGTTCTTCTCCTAGTGACAAGAAATCAGGGACAGAGAGGGGTGTGTGCCTGTGTGTGTGTGTGTGCGCATGTGTATACACTATATATGTATGTATGATATGCATTACTTCTGTTACTAAAGCTGTTTCTCAGGACTTACCGTGTAGCAAGGGAGAATTTCACAGTTTTAGGTGTTATTTTTAAAAATGTTGTGAATTTCACAGGGGTCATTTCCTGTTCGACCCTATCACAGCCCCCCAGATCATGCAGAGTAGACATGGGTCCTATTTCACAGATGGGGAAACTCAGGGAGCTTCTTCTCTGACCACGGACAAGGCAGTCTTTCTGGTCTCAGATTCCACCAGCCCCTTATCTCTGAGGTGAGGGGGTTGATATTTTATGTTTTTTCCACCTCTAAAAGTTTATGATTCTAAGATTTTAAAGGCATGAACTTAGTTTTCTAAGCCTGAGAACTTTTTAACGTGTGGTTGATGTATTATTTATCCTGTTACCTAGAATATATGAGGAATGAATGAAAATCTGGCTTACATCAAAGCAAAAGCAAAAACAAACACAAAAACAAAATATTGACATAGCCGTCTACATAAAATTTTAAAAGGCGTTTATGGAGAAACTTCCAGAAACAACATTAAAGGGCAAAGATTAAACTGGAAAAATATTTTTAAAAATATACTGTTACAGGCTGGGGCCGGCCCCATGGCCGAGTAGTTAAGTTCGTGTGCTCCGCAGCAGGCGGCCCAGTGTTTCGTTGGTTCGAATCCTGGGCGCGGACATGGCACTGCTCATCAGGCCACGCTGAGGCGGCATCCCACATGCTACAACTAGAAGGACCCACAACTAAAATACACAACTATGTACCAGGGGGCTTTGGGGAGAAAAAGCAAAAAAAAAAATAAAATCTTAAAAACTAAATAAATAAAAAAATAAAAGATTCCTATTTAAAAAAATGTATATATATGTATATATACTGTTACAGGGGGCCAGCCCAGTGGCACAGCGGTTAAGTGTGCACGTTGCACTTCTGCAGCCCAGTGTTCACTGGTTCGGATCCTGGGTGCAGACATGGCACCGCTTGGCAAACCATGCTGTGGCAGGCGTCCCACATATAAAGTAGAGAAAGATGGGCATGGATGTTAGCTCAGGGCCAGTCTTCCTCAGCGAAAAGAGGAGTATTGGCAGCAGTTAGCTCAGGGCTAATCTTCCTCAAAAAGAAAAAAAAAAATAATGTTACAAAAGGTTAGTATAAAATACTCAAAAAGTGCATAAGAAAAGGATGAACACTACAACTGCAAAGGGGCAAAGGTCATGAATTAAAGATTCACAAAAGTAAAATACAAGTGAACAATCAACACGGAAGTGATGGCCAGACTTCTGATGAGGATCATACACACAGGAATGAGATACTGCTTTCTACCTGTCGTACTGGAAAAGATTTAAAAGATTAGTATTGGTTGGGGCAAAGGTCGTCTCACACCCTGCCATGGGCGTGTAGGTTGGGACAACCCACAGTTTGGCAAACATAGGAAAGTGGAGCACATCTACTTCTAAGAATTAGGTCCAAGGAAATAGTTGTACAAGGACGCAAAGATTTAGGTACAAGGATATTCATTTGATCATTGTCATAATAGTGAAAAATAGGTGACCAAAATGCCCATGAGTGCATTTTGAGAGCAAATCTGTAATATGGTGTGTAATACTCCATCATTTTAGATAATGATGTTGATCTATATTCATAGAAATGGAAAGATGTCCATGATAAAGTGGAGGAGAAACAAAATTTATGTAGAGTCTGATCAATTTGGGGGGTAAAAGTTGTATAAAAATAATTTGGAAGGACATATACCAACTTATTAGCAGTGATTGTGGCTATGTGGTAAAATTACAGTTGAGTTTTATTTCCTTTGTTTTCCTTTTTTGAATTTCTTTTTTGTACATATATTGCTTTTATAATGGGAAAAGTAATAAGGATATTTCCATTTTTGGAATATATTTGCTCTTATCAGTAGTCTGGGATGCATATTTTAAGGACTTTTAAAGAAGTGAAATGTCATGGGACAGATGTGGTTTTAAAATATTGGGTCATATCACTTAGAAAAATACTGAGAATTTCCATTTAGTGCAATTGTACACAGATAATTAGAACTCTCTAACTGTTAACCTTTGGGGGGTGTGTGTATGTGTGGGAATTGCAAGGACATATGCTTTTCTCCTTGGGACTTCTGGTTTGTCTCTTAGTCTTGGGGAAAAGCAGGAGAAGTTGAGGAAATATTTCCAGGATGCGTGCCGAGTGGGTGCAGGGCTGGGCTCTGCGCTGGCCCTGGGGGCCGGCTGGACCACATGAAAGTGAGAGGAGACATCCTGGCACTTTACCTCTAAAAACTCTAGTATGCATCTCCTAGGAATAAGAATATAATGAGAATACCATTATCATACGTAGGAAATTAATTTTGAGTCAATGTTTCGTCACAGATAGTCTAAATTTAAATTTCTCCAATTGTCCTCAAAATGTCTTTTAAATCTGTTTTCCTCCTAATGCAGGATCCAGTCAAGGTCCACATGATACATTTGGTTGTTTTCTCTCTTTCTTCTCTCTCTTAATCTAGATCTAAAACAATCTCCTGGTCTTTTGTTTTGCTTGCTTTTCATGACGTTGTCTTACTTGAAGCATCCAGGCCAGTTGTCTTGTAAAAATGTTCCATGTTCTAGATTTGCCTGATTCTTTCCTCATGATTAAATTCAGATGAACTATTTTTGCAGAATGCTGCATAGGTGATGTGTGTATTTCTTACTCCATCACATCAGCAGGCTTGTCATGTCTTGTTGTCCCACTGTTGGGGACGCTTGCTACTTTTAAATGAATAAGAAGCTTTATTTCACAGAAAAAAAGTCAAGGGTATTAAACATTCCTTGTATTAGATTTTTACATCTTTCATGAGCACAAAGAAAAGCTTAAGAGGAAATATGCAAAAGAAAATATCAAGATATATACTATCTGTACTGAGAATATCAAACCCTTTCTTTTTCATGGAGAGAAGATACATGTTTAAGCTACCAGTCTTTCTCCCTGCATTTATGCTGGCAGGATGGGAGTTAGAGCTCATGTTCTCTTCCTGGCTGTTAGTGTTGGGTTGATAGCACAGGTAAATATGTAAGGCAGTTTTCTGTTTGTGCCATTGCAAGGCCTGAAGAGTAACACGCCCAAATACCAGCTCCCCTTTTCACTCTTAATTGTTATAACAATATATTTTTAAAATCTAAAGCTTTATTTTCTTTCCTGATGTCGGGCATATTATCTTAGAAGAATTGAAGATAAGTGTTTTTGGAAAGGCAGTGTTTCAAATGCATCCTTTGCCTCTCCTCCATCTCCCACAAACCTCCAGTTGGACAACAGAACATGCAGAATCTTTGCTTTTACTTGCTCCAGCTGTCCTTCCTTCTTCTGAGGGGCCCCCAGGACGTGAGCTTTCAGGGTCCTGCTGAGGTACAACCTTAACTTGTTTGAAACAGGAGTCTTTGTGAAGACTGTAGAGGGTAATTGATAATGTGGAGATGTTGATTCTCTTTTTCAGGGCATCTTTTATGACCAAAACTGTGCCTTGTGGAAATGAACTTCATAAGTTCCTCATCTGGGACACTGCTGGTCAGGAACGGGTAAGGAAACGCTGCTGTTGGCTTTCTAGGGAAAAGACCGAGATCAGTTTCTGAAGCCTTCTTTGTATTTGGTGAGATTCTCTTGGTTGCAAGTGACAGAAACCAGCTTGAAATTATTTAAGCAAAACAGGAGACATATTCCTCAGCTATGAGAAAAACGTAGGGGGGTGCGTATCTTAAGGCAGGGCTGAGTTCAAGTCTTCCAAATGCCTTGTGAGAGGCACCCAACCCCGTTCCTTTTTCCTTCCTTGCTCACCTCAACATTGGCTTCATTTTTAGGCAGACCCACCTTCCTCCCTTCCCGGAGGGTGGCAAGGATGGCCTCATAAGCAACTCCAGGCCTGCATTCTACCACCTCAGCAAGCCCGTGAAGGAGAGCACCTCTTTCTCATGAGTTACACCCTACCTGTCCGAGCCTCTGGGTCTCATTGCCTGGTTTGGGTGGAGTGCTCCCGCCTGAACTTGATGCTGTGTAGTGTTCTGGGGGATTGGTGCGCCTACTGGGAGGGTCGGGTGCACGCTTACCCGAGAGGCATGGCTCCACCTGATCCACACGGCGGGAGGTCTGCTGGAGGTCGGGAGCCCTGGTTCCTCAGGGGAAGTCTGGGTTCTTTTACTGGAAAATGGAGGAATGCACTTTGGGTTACCAGAAACAGCTGATGACTTTTCTCTTATTCTTAGTTCTTTTTATTTGCTGAAAATATTTATGGAGAAGATTATTCATTCAAGCAGCTTGTGTCTTTAGATTTTAGAAAGTGAAATAACAAGTGCCAACAGACTGTAACAGGGAGTTTGTATAACAACTAGAGTGTGTGAGAGTTGGAAGGGGTGGCCAGGAAGAAGGAGCACAGGGAGAGCCAGTGCCTTGTCTTTACTGAGAGCTCCAACCTGATCATGACTTTCGTCAGAGCTGATAATTATGCAGTTAGATGGCTGGAACTTTCCCTCGTCTGACCCAGGCTCAGATGTCGCCTTCTCCACTCCGCCAGCGACAGTGTCAGCGCAGCGTCCTCTCCCCTCCCTACTGCACTCGCTTCGCCTTTCTCCACAGCTCTTACCAACTTCTTAGATACTACTTAATTCACTTACTGACTCCGTTTGTCTCTTTCTCTCAAAGGAAGAGAATCTGGGGTTTGGGATAATCCATCATTTTCATTATCGGCTCCTAACAAGTTAAGTGTATGTTTATGTAATTTTCATCTTATATAAACCCCCTTTTAAAACTAACGTTCCAGCGTTTGCAGATAAAGGTGTTTTAAAGATTCCTTTTTTTAAAATTAGGACAAATCTTCCGGCCTACAAATGCTAACCTCATTAGAACGTCTTGCATTTTGCCGCTGCACTGAGCGCAGACGCGCGCACACCCGGCGCAGCCGCTGCCCAAGCACCTCTGTGACTCTCTGCGTTGGCCGTGCGTCCCGACTCCTGACACCGGTGACTGCCGGCCACGAGGGGCCTCCTTCTCGCCACCTGTGTGTGCTTTGTAGCTGGTCTGCGAGGTTTTTGTTTTTGGAGTTTTGGTCGTTATTTAGATGTAAGCAGAGAGGTTCTCCCGCTCCCTTTTTACTTTTGGCCATGAAATAGCTGCTTTTGCAGCTGCTTTTAATGAGTGCCCTAAGTCTTTTTTACAAGTAGGTGTCTTAGTATTAGCTGCTTCTGCTAGTGGCTGACGTGCACCGAGGACTTGCTGTGTTCCCTGTGCTGTCCCAAGTGTCTTCTGCGTACAAAGGCATTTAGTCCTCTCACAGCACTCTGAGGTAGCGACCATTTTTATCCCCTTTGAGGTCACTGAGGCACAGAGAGGTTAAGTCACTTGTTCAAGATCACACAGCCAGTAAAGCTTAAAGTTGAAATTTGAATCTAGCAGTTTGGGTCTTGAGCTTTATGGTTTTGTTCTGATAGAAAAACCATACAGAAGCCATACAGTTGAAAGTAAAATTATCCAAAATTCCACTACCCAGATATTTCCACTGTTGACATTAGATGACCATTGGTCAGATATCTCACTATGCGTGTGTTGATAATCTCATCTCAATGCGATCGTGACTCTTTCTAACCTGCTCTTTTCACTTGATAAATCTTGTTCCTAAGGGGGCATTCTGTATGATCTAAACAGAGTAATCGCCACTTACTTACCTCTTCTACTACAGTGTTCAAGGGGTTCACTGCTTTTGATGAGATTTGGTACTCTAAAGGGACTATTGTAGTTTGTAGTTTGGCCCCCTTACTACCTCAAAGCAAAATAGCAATAGAAAATTTTTCATATGACTGTATTTCTAATTATTTGAATTGATTTTCCTAAAATTTGACTATTAGAGATTGTAAATATCTGTGACTATATTGCTATGCCTGCACTTTTGGAAGCATAGCATTGTATAGTAGCATGTGTGTAGTCTGTTATGTCTATGTATTGCTTTAGTATTACAGCAGACCCCCTCACCTGTGGGGGACACGCTCCAGGACTCCCGTGGATACCTGAAACTTCGGATAGAACCGAACCCTATATAAACCGTTTTTTCCTCCACATGCATACCTGTGATTAAGTTTAATTTATAAATTAGGCACAGTAAGAATTTAACAACAGTAACTTCTCTTTGTCATATCTGAATTGCCAGCATCACTACCCTTGCGCTTCGGGGCCATTATTGAGTAAACTAAGGGGGGCTTGAACACAAGCACTGCGGTACCGCAACTCCTGATCTGATAACCAAGAAGACCAACTGCTCAGTGACTAACGGGCCGTGGCGTCTACAGGGGATCTGAGGGACAAAGGGGTGAGTCACCTCCTGGGCGGGAGGGAACCGGATGGCTCACGATTTCATCACACTACTCAGAACGGCAGGCAATTTAAAACTTATGAATTGTTTATTTCCGGAATTTTCCATTTAATATTTTTGGACCTTGGTTTACCACGAGTAACCATGGAAACCACAGAAAGCAAAACCTGGGATAAGGGGGCCTTGTGTATATGTTTTATTAGTGTTACGTGTTGTTATAGTTCTGAGTATGTGTGCAAGGCCCGACTCCGCAGTAGTGTTTCAGGGAAGAAGGACTAATTTTGGATGATAATTTCAGGTGAATGCTTTTAGAATCTAGATTTGTGGAGCGTGTGTGAGCAACATCTCCTTGGCCCTTGCAGTCATGCGATCTCTCTCACCCTCGAAGGCCTGCTGTGGTTATCCTCAGGCTGTCCTTGTCTGGGGCCCCCATGCAGTCTCACATGTCTCCAGGGGTGGCAGTTTTTCACTCGCTTTGGCAGCTTGTTGCTGGACTTAATGGTGCTTGTAATGACATTGCCTAATGTTTGAGCTAAAAATAAATTCCCTGCTGTGGCTTGTGCCTATTGCTATTTGTTCTGTCTCATTAATTGTCGGAGTCCAGCGCATTTTCTTATTCCTCCTTATCTTTGTAGAAATCTGCTACTGTTCTTCTGAGTTTTCATAATTATAAATAAACAAACTCTATTTGGATTTATGATTTGGTGATGGAAACTTAGATTTCTGTGTCCTCAAGAGAGGAAAATGCTCAACGCAGTGCTCTGCATGTGTTAGGCACTGTGTAGCTGCTTATTTGTGGAAGGACTGACCCATGTTCTGCCTGGCATGCACGGCATCCCGGCTAATGCCCCACTCACTGCCCCATACTAATTCGGTGTTATGTTTGCGGCACAGATTCATACTCTTGAAAAATCACTTTTCCCTGTGAGCACTGGAAATGTAAAAGGATCCCCCTTTTCCTCCCAGTCTTTGTATAAGAGAGTGTTCATTCTTCATATGCTGTCTTAATTTTGCTTTGCATTCCGCCATATACAATGGACATCTCATGATTCTTTCAATGGCAGATGGTAATCCTTAGAGTGCCTCCGTAAAAAAAAGTTTAAAAAAATTTAACCGTCTTCCAATTGATTGTTGAATCCCATTTGTTAGAAGCTTAACGTTGTCAAGATTTGTGCATCCAGCTTGTTGCTCTGAGGAGCTGCTGACGGGGAGGGGGCCCACGCTGGAGCGTCAGTGTGGGCTTTCGGGGGTTTTCAGCCTGTCCTCCTTCGATGAGTTATTGTGCTAGTTTCTGCTTCCTGCTGAGCTGTGAGGAGAACGCAGCAGTCGGTCAGCAGATGCCTCTGGCAGCATGTACACAGGAGCTCGCAGTGGTCCCCAGGGGGGAGAGAAGAATTTGTCTGCCCAGCTCTGCTCTCCTGCTTCCTGTTGGTCAGGGTTTGTGACGGGAGACGAGACTTCTGTCCTAACGTGTCAACACGCCATTCTTTCCCATTGAGTGTCCTTTTGACTTCCTTCTTTGTTTTTCTACTTAAACTGGGGGCTCGAATATCCTCATTGCTATTAAAAATGTCTCGTCAATAGGAAGTGCAACCTTCATTTCCTAGATATGTGCTTCCAAATCATTCTGTTTCTGCTTTAAAAAAAATCAGAATCCATAGGATAATCCATTAAAATGTCAGTAACTCGGAAGAATTTCCGGCTTCATTCTCTTGGTCTGATCCAGCAGAACAATGTTATTCTAAGACTGTAACATGGAAAAATAGATCATTTTATTCTTTTGTTTCAGTTTGGTTAAAGTCAGTGTTAGAGCTGTCCCTCTCTCCTAACGCCTCAGTCATAATGGTTGTATTTATAAAGGCTGGGTTTCAAATGAACCTCAGTCACAAATTCCACAAAGGAGAATCGATGGTTCTGTTACTAGAATAAAGAACTCTCCGTTACTTTAACACATCTGAAACTGAACAGATTGACTTCTGAAGTCAAGCTCATTATGTTATGCTTTTTAAAGGTGAAATTGGAGAACACATCTACAGACTAAAAAATAGGCTCCCTTTGCCAATATTTAGCAGTAATTATGAAGCATTGAAATTAATAATGTTAAAAATGACATTATGCAAAGACTTGTGTAGCAAATTACATAATTTATTATTATTGTCCTTTTTTGGTATTTTAAAAAATTTGATAAAACTTTGAAAATAAAAGAAATGCTAAGTAAGATCAAATTGAATAATGCTATACGGGACTGAGTCCACTGATATCACCCGATATAAGATTGAGCTATTGTAGAATTCTAAGTATGAGCTTGAGTAAACAAGACTTTATTTAGAATACAGAGTCCTATTATTAATCCTGAAAATCGACACATCACAGTGTGTGCAATTCTTTCTTTATCATTTTATTAAAAATACTCATACTTCTAGAATAGTGGCAAAAATATTATGGAGCTCTCTAGCTGAGGTGGCTCTGCTTTAGGCTGTGGGTCTGTGCGTCGGCCTGGGGCGCTCTGCTTGCTTGTTCATTCTGGGGTTGGAGAGGCAGCTACCTGGCGAAGCTCTTCTCAGGCAGAGCAGAAGCAGGAGGGCCAAGGGACAGGCACAAGGCCTCTTAGCGCCACGGTTAGAACGAGCACATGTCACACAGCCTACATTCCATTGGCCAAGGCAAGTCACGTGGCTGAGCCCAAAGTCAAGAGGTAGAGAGACACACAGACTTTAGTGAGAGGAACTGAAAAGTTTCACTGGCACAAGTAGGGCATAGACTCATGGAAAAGTGAAGAATTGGTGGCCACCATTGTGTCCCCCAGAGGCCTCTGTTGGGTTCTCTTGCTCTGGATGCCTCGGAGGCACAACTTCTTTCAGCCGGAAGCTTTTTCTCAGACACCTCCCTCAGTCTTTGCCCACTGAGCTTTACTATTCCACACTCCATGATCCACCCCGAATAAATTTCCTGTTAAGAAACCTGACACTGTAGAGATAACGTTTGACCTTCCATGGCTTTTTTAAAATATATTCATTACTTCCTCGTGCCTGAGATGGATTCCTCTTTGTGTTGGAAAATGGTTTATGAGAAGAGCCTGATGAAGCAGCTGTGGTGTGGAGGGCTCTGTTTGCTTTTTCCTTGGCAGGGGAGCTCTTTTCCTGTGCACCTCCTCACCTGTTCTAGACTCACTCAGAGCTTCAGTCTCATGAGCTTCTTGTTTTCGTTCCCTGGTTCACCTCAGAAGCAGCTGAGCCAGGCTTTCGTCTTTTCTGGATAATCTATCCTGGAGTTTTAGTGCTTGAAAATCAAATTAAGTGATAAACGCTTCTGTCCACGTTTGTTTGTGTTGATTATTGGCATGTGGAATATTACCAGCCTCTTTTTATTTTTTTGAACAGATATAATTCACATATCATACAGTTCACCCACTTAAAGTGCACAGTTCAGTGGACTCTAGTGTATTAAGAATTGTGCAGGCATCACCACAATCAATTTTAAAACATTTTCATCATTCCCAAAAGAAACCCTGAACCCATTAGCAGGCATTCTCCATTTCTCCCCAAGTGCCCCAGCCCTCGGTTACTTTCTGCCTCCAGATTTGCCTAATCCGGACATTTCCTATACATGGAATCATAGAATCTATGTTTTTTTGTGGCTAGTGTCCTTCACTCAGCATAATATTATCGAGGTTCATCCATGCTGTAGCGTGGATCAGTGCGTCCTCCCTTTTCATGGCTGATTAATGTTCCATTGTGTGGATTCACTACATTTTGTTGATCCATTCATCAGTTGATGGACAGCTGGGTTGTTTCCACTTTTTGGCTATTGTGAATAACGATGCTATGAACATTCACGTACAAGTTTTTGTGCCGACATGTAGTGTTTTTTTGGACTTTTTTTCAATGGGTATATAGCTAGGAGTGAAAATGATGGGTCAGATGGTAACTATGTTTAGCATTTTGAGGACCTGCCAAACTGTTTTCCAAAGTGGCTGTACCATTTTATACAAAGTGGCTGTACCATTTTATACAAGGTGGCTGTAGCATTTTATATTCCCGCTAACAATTTGTGAGGTTCCAATTTGTCCACCTTCTCCCCCACACTTGTCTTTGCCTAACCCAAGGTCACAAAGATTTACTGCTATGTGGTTTTCTAAGAGTTGAATAGTTTTCGCTCGTACCTGTAGCTCTATGACCGATGTGTTGTTAATTTTTGTGTATCTTGTAAGGAAGGGATGCAGCTTCCATATCTACAAAATCTCTTGTCCCAACACAATTTGTTGAAAAGACCATGCTTTGCCCAGTTAGCTTTCTTGGCACCTTTGTTGAAAATCAATTAGCCACAAATGTGACATTTGTGAGGGCTGAATTCTGCACACTCAGTTCTGTTCCTTTGATCGGCAAATATCTGAGGTCAAGTTCAGGCTTGACAAACATCAAAAGAAACTTTTTTGCTCTCTTTCCTTCTTTGTTCAGAGCCCTGGATCTATGGTCAAGAAACTGGTTTACTATTCATAGGCTGTTGCTAAAGTCAGAGGAAATTTTGACCTTCAGGAGTCCTTGAAGAATGGGGCCTCTTACAAACTCCAAATGAGCTGCTCTCTGTTTTCTCCTCCGCTTGCCCTGCAGCCACGGGAAGGAGAAACCCCGCTCCAGGCACCGCCAGCAAACAGCACGTGCTCGGAATCTGCTCCTGACCCGCTGTTGGAGGGGAATGCTTCACCTTGCTCTGCCTTCCCACAGACCCACTAGGGAGCTGCTTCCGTAGGGATCACCCTTCAGTGGGAGATGGCAAATTCATGACTTTGCTTCCCTCCCCCACCTTTCACAAGAGAACAGTGCTTTTTATTAGTGCACATTGAGATCCTGAGAAGAGGACATTCCCTCCCTTCAGATCCCCACTGCCCCACTAAGGAGACAGATCAGAAGCTTGCGGAAACGGTGTGTGCTATGAAAATGAGATCAGCAGGTGTCCATAGGGCTATGCCAAATCAGCTACTTTTAGAAGAAGCCTCAGGAGTCACCTTTAGTTAAAAGTGTTGCAGCTGAAGAGATTCAGTGATATTTAAAAATTGGTGACAGAAACTCCGGAAGGAGAGTATGACAGTGGCATTCAAGAAGGGCGTCTGATGGAGCGGTGTGGACAGAGCGGGGAGCCGCCTCAGCTCACTCGTGGGTCCCAGGGTTGTGCTGTTTGGGGGTTTTGGTGTCAGGTAGGAAATCAGGAGTTCAGGCGCAGAATTGCCCTCCTGTCAGGAGGCCACTGACAGGAGAGAGAGAGGAAGGATATGTCCGGATATTAAAATAAATTTAGTAAGTCCTTAGGGAAACACTTTAACATTTCTACCCTCAGCCGGTGCGATGGGAAAGCCGGAAGTGAGGGAAAGGGACGGGGCAGTGGAAGACAAAAACAACAGGGAAATCTCACCCATGAGTTGATCTTCAGAAGCAAGGATGAGCTTCTCCTGCCTGAAGGGAGACCCAGCCCCTTGCCCCTTCGCATTCTGTCACAACAGACCTACCGTTTTCTTTGGTTCCCCAGCGGGCATCGCCCCCTCCTCTGTGGGCCTCCACGACGCCTGCGCTGCCCCCTCCTCGGGACGCGTGTGTTCTGGGAGGGACGGCAACTCTGCCTGATGCAGGTTCTTCACAAGCGGAGCAATGACATTTCACTGGTCTGTATCTGTCTGAGATGCGCTAAGTAGCTTCTAATCAGGTGGCATTGTCTGTGCCGCTTGGGTTGAGGCCAGTTCCTGTTCTGCCACGTCTCAGAGGATGTGTGGCAAAGATTATAGGCAGCCTTGCAGGAGCCAGGGTTCCGGGGGGCTCTGGGTTTGCATAGTTGAGACTCTAAGAGGCTCTTTACCTGGTTGTGTTTTCTCCACCCCCTCTCTGCTTCTTTTTCATTTATGCAGCTAATTTCCTAAGTCTGGTTAAAATACAGGAGAAAGGGCCTATAAAGCATATGAATGTCATTCTTGACAAGGAAATTGGGCACACGGACTTTGGTTAATAACAGAAAAGCGTGCTCCTGAGGCACTGAAGGACATGTCCAAAGGGGGACAGCTGGAGGGTCTTCGGAATGCAGACCTCGCTGTTTGGAGACATTTATATCCAGAGCAGCCCTTTTGAAGGCTGCCTAACTCCACCCTTCAAGCCAAGAAAAATGTACAGTAGCCCCCTTATCCACGGTTTTGCTTTCCACTGTTTCAGTTTCCCACAGTTAGCCACGGTGTGAAGATGTTAAATGGAAAATTCCAGAAACAAACAATTCATAAGTTTTAAATTGCGTGAGATTCTGAGGAGCACGATGAAATTTCTTGCTGTCCTGCTCCGTCCTGCCTGGGACATGACTCATCCCTTTGTCCAGCGGGTCCACACTGTGTCCACCACCGCCCATTAGTCACTTAATGGTCGTCTTGGTTATCAGATCAACTATGCAGTATCGCAGTGCTTGTATTCAAGTCACCCTTATTTTACTTAATAAAGGCCCCAAAGCGCAAGACTAGCAATGCTGGCAATTCGGATATGCCAAAGAGAAGCCGAAAAGCGCTTCCTTTAAGTGAAAAGGTGAAAATTCTCAATAAGGAAAGGAAAAAAGTTGTATGCTGAGGTTGCTAAGATCTATGGTAACTTTTCTTACAATATATTGTAACAATTGTTCCATTTTATTGTTAGTTATTGTTGTTAATCTCTTACTGTGCCTAATTGATGAATTAAACCATCATAAGTATGTATGTAGAGGAAAAAACGTGTATGTAGGGTTGGGTACTGCCGTGGTTTCAGGCGTCCACTGGGGGTCTTGCATTGGATCCCTCGGATAAGGGGACTGCTTAGGGCAGGGCTCTTGTTTGTCTTCTTCCCCTTCTCTCTGTTTCCTACAGCTGCTGTGACAGATTAGCACACATTCAGTGGCTTAAAGCAACACAAATTCACTCTCACAGCTCTGCAGGTCAGAAGTCTGAAATGGGCCTCCCCGGGCCAAGACCAAGCACAGGTGGCTGCCTTCCTTCCCGGAGGCTGGAGGGAAGAACCCGTATGTTGCCTTCTTCAGAGACCACCGGCATGGTTTGTGGCTCCTTCCTGCATCTTCAAAGCTCTCCAGCATCCCCCCTCCACTTGTAAGGACCCTGCAATGACATTGGGCCCACCTGGACAATCCAGGCTAATCTCCCTATCTCACGCTCAGCTGGTTAGCAACCTTAATTCCATCTCCAACTTCACTCCCCCTTGCCATGTGCCATAACATATTCACAGGTCCCAGGAATTCAGATGTGGACATATCTGAGGGCTAGTATTCCACCTACCAGCTCCATTGCTTAGAACAGTACCTGTCATGATATGACATCAAGTGTTTGCTTCATAAGACTCTAGTGGTGGGGTGGAAGTGAGGAGAGGGTAGAAACAAGCCAGGGGGCCGTGTGCAGTGATGATCTTGAGGCTAGAGGATGAGAACATGGATGTTCATTATACCGTGCTCTCTTCTTGTGTATATGTTTGAAAATTTACACCATGAAAAGTGAAGAATAGATTCAATGCTATATGTAAGTAAATATCACAATCCTGCAGTTAAAAACAAGATCCCAGGGCTGGCCCAGTGGCATAGTGGTTAAGTTTGCATGCTCCGCTTTGGAGGCCTGGGGTTTGCAGGTTTGGATCCTGGGCATGGACCTAAACACTGCTCATCAAGCCATGCTGTGGCAGTGTCTCACATACAAAATGGAGGGAGACTAGCACAGATGTTAGCTCAGGGCCAATATTCCTCATCCAAAAAAAAAATGAAAGAAAGAAAAAAGAAAAACCCACATGTTGCCTCTGGCCACTGTGTGTATACCTCTGAAATTAATATATTATGTTGATTATACCTCAGTTAAAAAAAACTGAATATAATATATAAAATGTGTAAAAATCTGCAATGATCAAAACAGTGTAGAGGCATAGAATCAAACCAAACAGTGGGAACAAGAAAGTGTGTCCAAAGACAGGCCAGGTACCAGCATGCCTAAGCACTCAGTGTGGGGTAAGGTAGTGCTTTAGATCAGGGCAGGGAGGACAATTTATCTAATAAATGGAGTAGGGAGGGAAAAAAGCTGGGTCACTACCCCCAAGACATACCCTAGAACACATTACAGGTTGATAGATGATGTATAAGGAAATAAACAAAATGTTTTATAAGAAATTATAGGGGACATTTATACAAATTTAACTTAGATAAGGACTGTCTAGGTATGACATCAACACATCTAGGCAAAAAAATATTAAGGAAAATATTGATATATTTATCACATAGATATTTTTAAAATATGTTTCTTTTAACAAAGCCATGTTAAAACTGGAGAAAATGTTTTAAACATAAATGACAAGTAAATGCTTAATATTCTTAATATACAAAAAGTTCTTAGAAATCAATAAGAGAAAAACAAATTTAAAAAATGGCAAAAAGTACTATAAGAAACCGATAAAGATATGTGATTTGTACATTAAAAAAATAAGGAGGTAACATCTGTTACCTAACAAAGGGGTCAAAGAATGTGTTTATTTGTAATACGTAAGGTTAGCAAAGTGTGAGGAAACAAGCTCTTACACACTGTTGGTAGGGTTATAAATTAATTCATCTTTTCTTGGGGCCAAGTTTGCCCCAGCTCCTTATGATACGTAACCCTGTGGCCCAGCACTTTCGCTTATGAGACTTGATCCTGAAATAGCCGTAGACGTGTGCAGGTGTGGATCTGCACGCATAGATAACACGATCTTACATCGCCATCAGGTATTCCTCATAACTTGAAATACCTGTGCTCTGCAGTAATATTTGCACTTACCTGGAATTTAAAAAGTTTTAAATATGACATTCCCTGAGTGTTATTTGTTAATCTTTAAAAGCTGTGCTTATGTAAATACCCTTGGAATGCCTTTAGGGAAATGTGTATAAAGAGAGACAAAGTAACTCCAAATGACTGGGTTGTGCAAACAAGAAGGGTGGAAGATTTGTTGATTAAACAGGAAAAAGTAGGCAGGGAATTTTTAATAAAAGATGGACAAAAACACCCCAAAACAGGATCCCTCTGGCCGCTGTGTGGCCAGCGTGGAGGCCACTGCCATATCTAATGCTGTAGTGGAAGCTTCCGGACAGCCAGTCAGGGAAAGGTGACCTCGGCTCAGGAAAGCAGGGCGCACAGCGGCTCCGCGCCCGGGCGCCTTGGCGCGGGGACAGGCGCGGACCGAGTCCCTCCCGGCCCGGCGGCGGCCCCGCGGGCTCGGCCAGGGCGCGCTGGTGCTGCGGCGGCTGCCACCGCGGCGAGGTCTGCCCGCCGCCCGTCCTGCAGGGCACGTGCCTCCGAGGCGGGACTTCGCCCGAGCAGAAGGGCTAAGGGCGGCGGGGAGCAAGGCAGCCTGCGCAGCGCGGAGGGAGGGGGAGGCGCGGCCTCCGGACGCACGAGCCGTGGCTGCGGGCGACGAGAAACGCCGGTGATTTAGGGACGAGGGGGCCGTAGTGGTGGACTTGGAGGAGATTCCCTTGCTGAGGAAGCTCTTCGATGTTAATTAGCGCGTTGAAAGAAAAAAAGGCAAGGAAAGGAAAAAGGATTCCCTCTCATTGCAAAAGTAGTATATTCTGTTAAAATTTTTTTTTTTTTAAGATTTTATTTTTTCCTTTTTCTCCCCAAAGCCCCCCGGTACATAGTTGTGTATTCTTCGTTGTGGGTTCTTCTAGTTGTGGCATGTGGGACGCTGCCTCAGCGTGGTCTGATGAGCAGTGCCATGTCCGCGCCCAGGATTCGAACCAACGAAACACTGGGCCGCCTGCAGCGGAGCGCGCGAACTTAACCACTCCGCCACGGGGCCAGCCCCTCTGTTAAAATTTTCTAAAAAATAACTCAGAAGTATTAAAACAAGTGGTGGTCTGCCTATAATAGCATTATTCAGAAGAGTCATTGTTCATAGTTTGGTATATAGTCTCCTAGCCGTTTTTCTCCTCAGCTTTGCATACTGTTGGGTTTTAGCCTGTCTGAGTAGACATATCAGACAGGCCCTCTGCTTTTGTGTGGAGAGAGGGTCTACGTAAAAATCAGAAACGTTCTTCTGAATGGCACAGAAAGAACATTCAGTAATGGTTTTTCCATTCAACACTTGCCAGCTGAGAATGTTGGAATGTCAGGAATTTTCCTCTAGACTTGCCTCTTTGTTTGAATCCTAATGGCCCCCTGGGTGTGTTTTGGCTTCTGCCCTTGACTGTGGTGCCCGAGGTGGTCCTGGGGAGGTGAGATTCTGGGTTGTGCGCTGGCACCTGAGACAGACCTGAGCTCTGGGCACAGGCCTCCGTTGGCTCTCGGGCTGCGTCGAAGCGACTCACCAGGGACAGAGCGTCCTCTGAAAATCATCATCCATAGCTGATCCCTGCAAGTTCCGGGCGGCGATGCCAGAGCATTCTGGCCGGGCTAACTCATCTGGCAGGGCAGAGCTCAGCTGGAGCCTGTCCTTGTTTGGAAACTTCATGTATTTTTCACCACTGCTCATTCTGGACATGCAGAGTTTTGCTGCTATGGAATTTATGATGCCGCAAACCTGCATTTAAGGAATTTTGCCTGAAGCACACTGGGTGGTCTGAAGCATTAGGAGATTTCCTGGAATAATATTTTCCATTGTGTGCTGAGTTGTGTGACACACAGGATGGTGTGGAATGGGAAGAAGGGAGGTTTGTGTTGTGGGTAAGGCACTCAGAAGTCAAGAGCAGGGCAAGGGAGGGGTGTCCAGCCAGAGCCTGCCTTACCTTGGCCATGAGCATCCTCGCGGAGCTGGGAGAACCCCCGATCCCACCCCCACCGCCACCCCATTTTACACAATTTAAGAGCCAGCATGCAAACAGGCACAGGGCTCCAGGCTCCCTCTTGATACTATGCCCCTGAGGGTGCCCAGACGTTATTAATGCTACTTGAAAAAAGGCAAAAAGTAAGTTGAGAATTCCTAATTAAAACCTAAATAAATAGGTTTCTTTACTAATTGTCAGAGCATTTAATGTACTAATAATACTTTGTAAACCTCCAGGGGAGCATTATTACATGTGGTGTTTCTCAAACTTATTTGGCCAAGAAACCTTTTTTCCAAAAATCACCTCAAGGGCCCAGGGTTCTGCAGAAGACCTTGGGAAATACCAAACTGTGCCATCTCGCCTCATGGGCCATTTCATGGTTTTCAGAAATGAGTTTAATTGCCGCTCAATAGTCCATTGCATGGGTAAGCCAAATTTACATTTCCAGACCCCCATGGTTAGACATTGAGATTGGTTCCAATTTTTCAGCATTACTGATAATTCTGCCAGCCCTGGTGGTCTAGTGGTTAAGATTCAGCACTCTCACTGCCACAGCCCAGGTTTGTTTTCTGGTCAGGGCCCCACACCCCCGTCTGTCGGTTGTCATACTCTGGTGGCTGCATGCTGCTGTGATGCTGAAAGCCGTGCCACCAGTATTTCAAATACCAGCAAGTCACCCCTGGTGGACAGGTTTTGGCGGAGCTTCCACGCTAAGACAGGCTAGGAAGTAGGGACCTGGCCACTCACTTCCGAAAATATTGGCCATGACAACCCTATGAATAGCAGCAGAACGTTGTCTGATACAGTGCAGAAAGGCGAGAGGACGGCACGGAAGGACCGGGCAGGCTCCGCTCTGCTGTACACAGGGTTGCTAGGAGTCAGAATCAACTTGACAGCACTAACAAGCAGCTGATAATTCTAGAATGAATTCTGGTTACTTTGTGACCATCTCTGATTATTCCCCTCAGAAGTGGAATTGTTAAGTCAAAGCATATGAACATTCAAGACTCTCAAAGTATATTGTCCAGTTGCTTTCCAGAAAGGTTATGTCCACTTATCCGTCTGCCAGCTGAGGGAAGTGGGGGCAGGGTTAGCAGCCCTCTGTGCAAGCTGAGAAGCCTAAGAAGCTTGAAGAAGACACTCCATTCCCTCTTCTCCTGTAGACATCCAGCAATTAAAAGACAAGGAGACACACGCTAAGGACGTACACAGCCATTTCTTCTGAGGGGACAGATGGGCTTTTCACAATTCCCTGTGCTTCTTTTAAATGAGGAAATGCCACCTGAGAGTTATCTAAACACTTTAACTTGGTATTTTAGGGATTTTGCTGGATAGTTAGGGAAGAAGTGATTTTGAATTGGCATCTTTTGTGCTAATCTTCAAATAACCTTTCAAAGTAAGATTTAAAAAAAAAAGTTGTATGAACCTCCTGTGATTGTGAACTCTTCCCAGAAGAATCTTTTATGTGAGTGTTTCATCAGTCTTAATTCTGACTCTATGGAAATTGAATTATGTCGTGCTGAGTGTGGAGGCCAGTTGTGGTGCTTTTGTTTTATATTTGTGTGGGGAGAAGTGTACACATAGGCTAGAAGTGATTTCTCTTTTTGTCCTTCACAAATATTATCCTTTCGTCAATGCATTATTGGGTTTGGAACCCAGATGTGAACTTTTAACTCATTAAAGCCCCAAGTCCCTGGCAGTAAAGTCATTTAAGTGGCTTCACCAACAGATTTATTTCAAAATGATTCTGTTTGGAGGAAAGAAAGAACAAGGAATGCATCCTATACAAAGACCTGTTCAATAATGCGTGAGACCTGCACACCAGGGACCGTTTTAGGTTCTGCTCGTCGTGGTACAGCAGAAAGTGACCTCTGTCTTAGAAGGTGTCCACAGTTTGCTCCTGTTTGTGCTTGAGTCCACAGGTACCTTGATTTTTTGAGATATAAATTTTGTACCTACTTGGTGTATTTAAGTGGACCTTTTTTATATGAAGGCTATTTTGAAAAAATGGGCATTTTATATAATTGGGCTAAAAGGACGCTTTATATTCATTCCTTACCCTTAGTAAAGCAGGAATATTTCAAAAAAATACATTGCTTCTTCCTCCCTTTGGGCAGGAATTCTGATTTTATTTTCTATGTGTGGAATGGATTGCCAAGGGATGGATTAAAAATGGATTTATTGATGCCTAACGATTACACAGCGTTGGCAGTCAGTGAATATGGAAAGGCACGCGTGGCAAATGGCCCACTGTCCTCCAGTGAGTCCTGGCGCGTGGCCACAGCCCTTCAGCTGGGAACTCCTGGGTTCATCCTGGGCTCCATCCAACCTACTCCTTTTACTGAAAACCACAGAGGTACCAGGGCAGTTTCCCTTCAAGCTGGAGAGTGCGCCAGGGCGTGGAGTTGGGGGGGTGGCCTGCCTCCCTCCATACACTTGTAAGTGCTGTGCTAGCATTCTTCAGTGCACTGAAGGAAACAGGGGGCCCGATGAGCCCCAAATTTCCAGATAGGATCATTTCAGTTTGGCAAGTATTTGTTCAATGATAAGTATTGCGTGGGAAATAAAAATGAATGAGTGATGGTTTTGTTGTTTGCTGGGAAACCTTCAGAATCCATCCTTCCTTCCCTCCTTGCTCCTTCCTCCACTCCCCAATAAAAATGGTGCCCTTTTTTTTTAACTTAAAAACCATTTTATTGAAAAAAATCATTGTACAAATTTATACTATACAGATTCTTATAATGAAAATGTACAAATCCCTAGAAATCCCACCATTAACATTTGGAGAAACAGAATAACTATACACACAGGCATACACCCACATACATTTTACCTGAAATTATGTTATGATACATATGCTGCTTTGACACTAATTTTAACAGTATGTCAAGGATATCTTTTCCTATAAAGTCCTCACTATCATTTTAATGGTTTCAGAATATTCCATTATATGAATACACCATTAATGAATTCTCTATGCTGAACCTTGATGCTGTTTTCAAATATTTGCTCCCATACACAGCATAGGGATGAGTATGTTTGCGTGTGTGAAGATCACTCTAGTATATGTTCCTATAAGTGGAATTGCTGGGTCAAAAATGTGCACATTTCAACTTTTGGTAGATATTATGAACAGTGGCTTTGAAAGAAGATTTCTCTTTTATTAAATAAAAATTATATATACTGATTTAAGGTGTGCAACATGATGATTTGATGTATATATACATAGTGAAATGTTACTGCAGTCAAGCTAATTAGTATATCTTCTCACAGTTACCTTTTCTTTTATGATAAGAACACCTGAAATCTACTTTCTTGGCAAGTTTCCAGATTCAATACAGTGTTATTAACCATGGTCATCACGCCGCACGTTAGACCTCTAGAACTTGTTCATCCCACGTAACTGCAGCCTTGTCCCTTTGACCAACCTCTCCCCAGTTCCCTCCACCCCCAGCACCCACTGTTCTACTGTCTGCTTCCATGTATTCCACATTTTCAGATTCCACGTGCCAGTCAGATCATGCAGTTGTTTTCTTTCTGTGTCTGGTTTACTTCACTTAGCATAGTGTTCCTCAGGTTCATCCATGTTGTTGCAAATGGCAGGATCTCCTTTTCTTTTTTTAAAGCTGGATAATATTCTATTGTTTACGTATGCACCATATTTTCTTTATCCCTTCAATCATCACCGCACACTTAGGTTGTTTCCATATCTTGTCCGTTATGAATAATGCTGCAGTGAACATGAGAGTGCAGATGTCTCTTCACGGTACTGATTTCATTTCCTTTGGGTATATGCCTAAAAGGGGAATTGCTGGATCATGTGGGCGTTCTGTTTTTGGTTTTTTGAGGAGCCTCCATACTGTTTTCTCAGTGACTGTACCAATTACATTCCCACCAGCAGTATACAAGGGTTCCCTTTTCTCTATGTCTTCACCAACACTTTTTTGATAACAGTCATCCTAACAGGTGTGAAGTGATATCTCATTGTGGTTTCGATTTGCATTTCCCTGATGACTGGTCATATTGAACATCTTTTTATAAGAAAGTCTTAAAATACATTCCTGTGTAGGATATGAGAGTGCCACCCTTCCCAAATACACACCAAAAATGGATGTGATAAATCTTTTCAATACTTAATAAATGAACACAAGCCTCATCATTGCTTTTATTTTCATTTCTTTTACTGTAATTGAACATGTTTTGAATTTATTGGATATTTCTATCTCTTCCTCTGTGATTTATCTATGTTATATCCTTTGTCCTCTTTTCTATTGAGCTTTTTCTTACTGACTTTCAAAATCCCTCCACAAAATATTCTTCAAATATATTCAACGATATTTAAATACATTCAAAGACTTATTCTTCAAAACATACATGAAGTCTGCGTGTATCCCCACAATAACTGTCTGTCCTCAGCATAGCCGTCTATGCTGCGTAGGGGTGGATATTCCATCGAGCGGTGAGACTTGCTTTGTTCACATTTGGAATGAAGTTCACCTGTCTCACCATTTGCTGTGCGTTTGAGCTGGGCAGCCATCCTGACCGAGGGCGGGCTGCCCAGGGCCGTCACCACTGTGTTTCTCATGAACGGCTCCGCAAGGGGCTTGGGATCTGTGCCAGTCTCCCCTTTTTCTCCTCTTGGCAAACATCTTTTTTCTTACCACTGTGTAATGCTAATGGGATTGCCCTGGGTCAATCATATTAAATAAGTGAGCAGTAGAGAAAAGAAAATTCGTAGGATAGCAAGATTTGAAATAAAATTTATTTTTGGCCTTTGCCCAACAGTGAATTTCATGGTCTATAAACCACTAGCGCATGTGCCGTCAAGGAGGAGTATTTATTATCTATTATGAGCCCTGGGGAGATTCAGGATCCTATAGGGGTGGTGTAGGATAGTAATTTTATATTTAATTTAGGATTGCATAAAATGTGTCCCCTTTGGCCTAAAGCTCTTCATTGTTCCTCTGCAGTTTCATTCCCTGGCCCCCATGTACTACCGTGGGTCTGCTGCAGCTGTCATAGTGTACGACATCACCAAACAGGTAAGAGCGCCCCTTTGAACTCAGATGCCATCTATGGTGATTCTTTGTCCTCGAAAGACCAAAGCAGAGACTTGCCTGCTTGCGTCTTGCCAGTACCTGGCATGAGATTTCACACCATGGTGACTGGGGGTCATGAACACCACAGATTGAGTTTATCTCACCTGTATGTAGCAGCATTTCAAATTTATCTGCCAAATTAAATAAACAACAGTGAGAATTCATTTTTAAAATTGCCTGTTTGTAGAGGCAAGGTCATACCTGCTAGTGCTGTTCTCCAGAATGTCAGCTTTTTAGGAAAAGGAAAATTATTTTTAAGTTCTGCATGTTTTGTAATTGTGGAATACTTATTTTCTATTAGTGTTTCAATCATATTACTTAAAATGCCAAGAATAATGTTTATGTATGCGTCATGTGCATATGATATAAATATCTTTTTGGTTATCACGTTGAGGATCTAGGATATCCGTCAACGATAACTGTAGTGGTTTGCTGGCATTTTTTCCCACTCCTGCAGTGCTGACTCAGTGCTCAGGACCTTTAGTTTAATGACCCATTGCTGTGGCCATCCCTGGGTTCCTGACCACTCCTACCTGAATGTGGGGTCTCCCTCGGCTCGTTTCCTGGAGGATGGTTGTGAGTGAAGGGCAGATGGGAAAACAGGACTCTAAAGTGTGTGTGTATGCGTGTGTGTGTATATGTATTTGTTTCTTTTTCTTTCCTGAAGTAAGTATGAACATTATTTTAGTCCTACAACAGTCCTTATTCATGTTGAGCCAAGGCTATAATTTAAAATTAATATTACTTATAGGAGACAATTACTAATATGTTTATCTTAACTTCATCGTTTCGATTTTAGAAAAGGAAACTTTTACAGGCTGTTTAAGTATAACTTGGCTAACATTAAATTTTGTGCCAAGACAGGGGTAGTATGTTAATCTATGTGAGTCTCTTGAAAATATTTTTCGTCATTAAATTACCATGGGTTTGTATATCTACTTGGTTGAAATATTATGTTGATGGGTCTTTCCCAAGATTGATTTACACTTTTGGTTTAGGATTCATTTTATACCTTGAAGAAATGGGTAAAAGAACTGAAAGAACATGGCCCAGAAAACATTGTAATGGCTATTGCTGGAAACAAGTGTGATCTCTCAGATATTAGGTAAGATGCGTTTAAAACATTTTTTTCTGTTAATAGCCTCCACCCCTGACAGTCTGTGTGTAAAAAGCTGTCATGCCTGTTTTGTTAAGTTTGTTCTCAGTGTAATAATTTAATCCTGGTCATTCAGTTGTGGTGGTCAAGGTGGTATTTATTCAACCAGAGTAGAATTAAGGGGAAAATAATAGAGAAACACAAATTGGATGGACCAGCTAGTAATGAATATTAAAATCAAATCTCCTGTTCAGAGGACAGTTACATCCCTGACTCTAGATGTCTTTGGACTAAATGGTTTTGTTATCTTTGTTACCTTTTCTGTTATTTTTATTGTTACTATCACCATTTTAGTAACACTTTCATATGGTAAGGAGAGTTAGGATTCTTAACATTTTCCATTGCGTCCCTGCTTGTTTTAGTTCTAGACTTTAACTTAAGGATGGAGTCAAGGCTGTGTAATCTCAGTGTTTCATTCTAAGATCTGAATAGGATGTGTTCTACGTGATCACTCTGGCTTTCTCCAGAGACACCGAATTGTTTAACTTCCTTTACCCGGAGACATGTTCGTACGGACCCAGTCCACGGAGACTGCAGATTTCATGATAGCTTTATCTAGCCTGAGAAGCTAGCTATTTTTACTAAATAAAAATGGTATAAAAAAGGAAATAGTGAATTTGCATTGTCTCCATTCTCCTGTTTAATTTAATTCTCAGCAATTCCAGTAGCTGATTTTCATAAAGACAATGACATCATGCTTCAGGTTTTGCTAATCCAAATATGATTGAACCAGAGTTTAATGAACGGTGAAGATAGATCTTCCAAAAGCTCTTAACATGGCCTTTGACAAATTGCTGTTTCTTGGGGATTTTGAAAGCTTTATATCACGTTGCATCAGGTTGGTTTATAACAACAGCCATAAACACCGCTTAATCGTTTGTTTTTCTGGGGGCTGGACAAATCTTTAACTCCCCAGATTTAGTCCAGATCTCTTTCTCTTTATTGTAATCCTAAAACAGCTTACTCATCTAGAATTCCCAGCAGAGTGGCTTTAATTTTAGTCATTGGAAGAGGGTGGGAAGAGACCGCCTTTGTTGAGAGAAGGTGCTATCATTTGACACCATTGAATTGTGGTAAAGGTGCGACTTTAAGTGGAACTAAGCCTTGATGAAACAGAATAGAGAACCCAGAAATAAATCCCCACAAATAGGCTCCACTGATTTTTGACAAAGATGCAAAAGCAGTTCAGTGGGCGAAGGACAGCCTTTTCAACAAGTCGTGCTGGAGCCACCAACCGTCCATAGGAAAATTTAAAAAATCCACCTAAACCTCACACCTTATACAAAGATTACTCTAAAGTGAATCATAGACTTTAATGTAAAATGCAAAACTATGGAACTTTTAGAAAAACTCCTAAGAGAAACTCTTGAGGATCTGGGGCTAAGCCAAGAGTTCTTACAGCTTGACGGCAAAACATGAGCCATATAAGGAAAAGTTGATAAACTGGGCCTCTTCAAAATCAAAAACATTTGCTCTGTGAAAGCCCGTGTGAAGCAGGTGAAAGTCAAGCTACAGACTTTGCAAACCACATATCCGACAAAGGACTGGCATGTATGTGTGGATATAATATAAAGGCTATCTAAAGAACTCTCAAAACTTAATGGTTAAAAAAAATCTGATTTGAAAATGGGAAAAATACATTTCACATGAGAGAATATGAAGAAGGTGAGCAAAGGCGTGAAAAGGTGTCCAACATCATTATCCAACCTATCAGAATGGCTAGAATAAGAGAGCAATGACACCCAATGCTGGCACGTATGTGGAAAGACTGGATCACTCACACGTCACTGGTGTGAATGTAAAATGGTACAGTCACTCTGGAAAAGAGTTTGGCAGTTTCTTTTGAAAGTAAATGTGCAATTACCATATACACAGCAATCACACTCTTGGGCATTTGTTCGAGAGAAATGAAAACTTAACGTTCACACAAAACCTGCACATGAATATTCAGAGAGACTCTATTTGTAATAGCCCCGAGCTGGAATCAGCCCAGACGTCCTTCAACAGGTGAACGACTAAGCAAACTGTGGTGCATCCATACATGGGATACTACTCAGCAGTAAAGAGACGCAGACCATGGATGCATGCAGCCTGGACGAGCCTCCAGGGGAAAGATCCTGGGTGAATAAGGCCAGTCCCAGGGGTTCCATAGTGTACGATTCCACTTACGTAACACTTTTGAAATGAAACCAATTTAGAAGTAGAGGACAGACTAGTGGTGGCCAGGGCTTATGCTCAGGGGTGATGTGAGCAGGCAATGGGGAGGAAAGTGGGCATGGACATAAGGGGGCAACACGAGGATCCTAGTGATGTTGGAACTATCCAGTGTCTTCTCTGTAGGGGCAGACACTCAAACCTACACCGCTGATACAATTATGTGGAACTGCACACACACGTGCACACACACACACACAAATACCAGTAAAGCCAGGGATATCTGATTGGGATAGAGTGTCTCAATGTCAGTGTCCTGTCTGGGACATTATACTGTAATTTTGCAAAATGTTGCCATTTGGGGAAACTGGGCAAAGTACACAAGGAATCCCTTGGTGTGATTGCATGTGAATCTATAATTATCTCAATAAAAATTTCAATTAACAAAAAGTTGAATTAGATAAAAATAAGAAATAAATATTAGAACAGTGGTATATGTGCATGTTATATGTGTTATGTATGATTAACTAAAGTTTCGTAAACACACTGGGCCAAGTGATGAATTTAACCATTCTCCGCATGCCTGACACAAACAAAAAGCAGGACAAGCATATTAAAAACTCCTGCTTAGGAAAGTGGGTATTGGTCCTTGCCCAGAGTGTAAACTGTTTCCTGAGAGACAGGAATAGTCGGGTAAATGATAGGGCCTGCGAACCTAGTGGGCATCTGCTCTTGCTACCTTTCCATGGCAGTGGAATCAGGTTCTTGGTCAACCAATCTGGCTGCTCCAGATTCTGCCTGATGGTGTGATTTTTCTGGGGAGTTAGCCAAATCTTGACACACCAGACCTTATTTAGAGCTTGACCGTCTTTTATTCTAGTCCTAAAACACTTTGCTCTTCTGTAATTGCCAAAAGACTATATTTTATTTTTCATTGGGGGTTGGAGAAGGATAATATGTAGATTTGGCGCATGCCTGTGCATGTGTGTGTGTGTATGCATGTGTGTGTGTGTGTGTGTGTGTAGGTGGCAGCAGTCTCATCTAACAGACTTTGATTGTGTAAGCTTGTAAATTCTTAAGAGGAGCTATACTTGGCGTATTTTGATAGTGTCCTGGAATTTATGGGGTTAACTCTCTGAGCCTGACTCCGCCCACTGGAGGCATTTGTGTGCAGAAGTGCTTCGCAGAGGAGATACAGGCTCATTGGGTCAGTGTGTTTCATGTGCATACATGTTCCAGGAGATGGTATAAAGGTCTGACCACACTACCCACAGTGACAGGCATTCATAGGTATCTGCTCAGGTAAATTCCAGACTTCTGGTTTGGATTTTTTTAGGCTCCTGATCTTTGTGAGAGATTTTCTTGAATATCTTGAAGAATTCTAAACAAAATCTCTTGTGCTCAAATTTTTGTGAAATTGGAGTAATGTGTAGTCTCTTTGAATCTGGGGCATGGAAGCAAGCTACAGTGGGTGGCACTGTATGTGAGAAGACAGTCCCAGGCTCGCACACAGTGGGTGCTCATCAGGTGTCACTTCCTTTCTTTCCTGCCTCTCATCTTCCTCCCCAGTAAAGACGTGCCTTAAAGAGAAGATCTGGAAACAGAGAGTGTGTGGTTCCCGGGGCGGGGGCTGGGAGACTGGGCTATCCCCTTCTCCTTCTGCTGATGCTGGGACACGGATGAAAAGTTGGGGACATTTTAGGGACATACAGTGTTGAAAGAAAATGAGAAAACCTTGACTGCACTGATGGTGCAGGGCTGAGGTCACAACTGACTTGAAAGCATAGACAGCTCAGAGTGGAGAGTGCGTCATGCAGTTTGCAACCCAGGTGGCAGGAGAAGCGGACACAAGTGCTGAGAGGGGCAGGTCACCCGGTTCTGATCAAGTATCGTGAGGCATGGGGCTAGTTCCATGTGGCTCGAAGGAAGCAGATTTGGCCAGGGGTCTAGATGGAAAAGTAACCTTCTTCTCCAAAAGTCTAGGAAGCCCACAAGCCTCGTCCTAGGCCCAGCTGAAGAATTGGGGCAAACGGGTTTTGAAAAGAAAAAACAAAATAAGTCACCTTGCTTCAGTAGTTTTAAAAGTTCCGTGAACATAAGAATCACATAGGGCAGTGGTTAAAAATTCAGATTCCAGGACCAGCTCCTGAGATTTTTTCATTCAATAGTCAGGGTCAGGCTGGGAATTTATGCGTTTTTTTAAAGTGACTTTTTTTACAAGTGGTCCAAGGGCCATACTTGGAAAAGCATTGTCTTAGGTGGTAGGAGTTGATGATAGGGAAAAATGGGGAAGTCCTGGAGCCCAGCTGGGCATCTGTCCAGGTCTCTGGCTGCCCTATACCTCACCCTTCAGACTTCATGGAGAAGGGAAATAGCAGCTCATCTTTCAGGATCCGGAAGTAGCACCATTGACCCATCATCTTGTCATCTCTTCAGAAGCAGTTCATTCTCTGCCCCCTCTCTTTTGCGTCTCACATCAATAGTCATCAGAAGAAAAGATGTGATTGGGTTGGCTTGTCTCCATCTAATTAATATCAGGCTTCCCCTTGGGCCAGCATCTTGTACTCACTCACCTCCTGGATGGCTGGACTGCCTCGTATCCAGCCTGTACTTGGTTGTCTTTGGCTTGGGCAAGGGATTAGGGTCACCTGGCTCTGGCGCTTTCATGAGAGGGGCTGCAGGTTTTTCAGGAACCATCTGCTTTAATTGGCAATGGGGGCAGGATCTTCCAGGTGTCAAGGTTAGAGGAGGACTCCTATCCTACCCCTGACCCTTCAGCCAGAATTACCCCCTTCATATTCCCTCATCAGCCTTCAAGGAAGCCTTGACCTGTAGCCATTATATAGAGTAATTTCTTGGAGAAATGACTCCCCCACCCCCAACCTCATAGGAGGTTTCACTTCTACATTTCTTTTGCTTGATCTTCTTTTCCTCATTTTGAAGTCTTGACTCTGTACACACATCCCCTTTGACATCTCCAAATTATGAACTCTTCCTGCCTTTCTTGATGATTTGGACATTGGCCTTACTCTAATAGATTCTGACTTGACCTGCTCTTCAAGCTCAGGGGTCTCCTATTGGCTTTCCTCGGAGTTCCACCCCTCGCTGGTACCTTTAGGGCTGTGAAGGTATCAGAAAGGGTGAGGGAGGGGTCGTGTAGAAGTGCTGATAGGAGAAAGCCCCTCAGGCCTAATTTATTTTACCTTGTAAGTGGTAGCAGTGGGAAGTCAGCCAACAACAGTGATGGTGGAAACGAGGGGATTTTGAGAGTGAGGCAGCCTTCTACTCAGAGGTGGTGGGTAATGACTTGAGGGTGGCTCTTCTACTGCTGTCCCTCTCTGCCCAAGGTTCCTCCCATCCCCCATAAATACAGCCCAGCTGATAATCAGGGACTATGGAGTCCTCTCGCCCCTTCTGAGGAATGGAATTGTAGTCTCTAAGATTTGACATCAACACTTCTGGTATCTCTAAGGGAAACTCTGAGAGAGATTGGTGGGGCCACTGCTGGTGGTAGTCAGAAATTTTTTCCTGGAGTAGGGGTTGTACACCAAGAAAAGAACATCTGGGGGTGCTCTTCGGAAGTGAAACTAGGGTGCGGTAGGAGGAAGGAAATTTGTCCTGTCAGTTTTCAGCCATCCGATTAGCAAATAAATTTTGGTAGTTCTTTTGTTGCAGCAAAGCACTATGGGAAGTACAAGAAAAGAGAAGAAAGTCTCTTCCTCAGAGCTACTTACTTCTATTTGGGGAGCCAAGAGTAGTAGTCCATGTGAGAGGAAGTATCTAGTGAGTGGTCCAAGGCTGTGGGTAATACAGTTCCCAGCGTTATGGTGCAGAAAGAACAAAGGCACTCAGGGAAGGGAAAGGCTCCTGGATGAATGTGGCACAAGTAGGGCTGTTTAGGATGAGTCGGGAGGAGGAAATTCCAGGAAGGAAAGGTAATGGACAAAGGTGTGGAGGTGGGAGGGAGTTTGACAAGTGTAATGGGGAAGGGAAATCAAGAATATCACCTGACCATTTGCCCTGGGGTGTGCGGGAAGACAGTTGGCTGGCAAGGGCATGGTTTATGAATAGCTTAAAAGTAGGCAGAGGGGTTCGGGCTTGATGTGCGGGGCCAGGATGGCAAGCACCAAGGCTCCTGCCTCCTGCTCCCCGTGTCTCACACCCTTGGCACTGTTGCCCATCAGTCATGGCTCTGAGCCTGCTGTGGCCTCAGGCTCCTTCTTAACACAGTGCTTCATGTAGTCATCACCAGTTAAAGAGATGAAACCTATTGGCCAACCTCAAGGTAGGCTGTGGAGCCATCTGGATTCTTGAGCAAGTGAGGGTTTGTGCAATTTCCTGTACAGTCTAGAGCTAGAAACTGGACTTTGCAACCCAAGTGCCTTCTGCAGCTTCCCAGAATACACACCAACCAAGTCAGAAATCACCAGGCATCACTTTCAAATTTTTGGATAAAGTTGAGGTCTTTAGCAGATTAAAAGTATATTTGGAAATAAGTATTTTCTACTGAGTACATGAATTGCTCTCATTTCTTACATGTGACTCCAAAACTCATTCCAGTCTTAAAAGTGGGCCAAAAATGGGTATAGGAGTTTCTTTAAAATTATACAAACCAACTAAAAGAACTTGAGATGCTGGATAATAAAAAATCCCATTTATTCCAAATACTAAAAGCACAAAAACCAATGAATGTCAAAAGGTCTGGAAATATCGTGGCCAGCATTAAAACGCACACAGCATTTTCTCCACATGAGATGAGGAGGCAGGTAGAGTCTGTGCTGTTGAAATGTGTGCGGAGATGCGCCTCCCCGTGTCTCCACCTTCTGGTGCCGTGCAGGTGGCTGAGCCTGCCTCCCCATGCCACTGCTGGAGCAGGAGGGAAGCAGCTGAAGACTGAACCCCCTAGAGAGCCAAGCAAGGGCATCTGGAATCTCTCTCTCTCTTTTTAATTATAAAGTATTCTTAATGAATAATCTATAAGACATTTATGTATATTTTAAAGAATAATGTGAATTTTAAAGAACAAAATGAACTGTGTGTAACTATGAGTGAGTCTTCCCTCCCCAGTCGGATCCCCTTCTCTCCACCCAGAAGTAATCACCACTCTGACTTTTGTGACAATCATTTCTTTGTTTTCTTTATACTTTACTACCCACATTTGCATTTCTAAACAATAAATTCAGGTTTGCCTGTTTTTGACTTTATGTAAATGGAATACCCTTGTATATCTTATATCATGACTTGTCTCTTGCACTTACATGCCTGGGAGACTCATCCTGGAATGTTAGCTGTAGTTTGTACATTTTCTTGCTGTTTACTGTTCTATTTTATGAGTGTAATACAGTTTACCTATCCATCCTGCTGTTGATGGATATTTGAGTTATTTCTGGTTTGATGTTATTCTGAACATTGCTTCTTGAACATTCTTCTACATCTCGTAGTGCCATGTGTGGGCATTTGTCTAGATTCAGGTGTATAAGCGTTTAATTGCTGAGTCACAGGCTGTGCGCATGCTCAGTTTTACTAGGTAAAGCCAAGGTGTCCCAAAGTGGACACCAGTGGTACATGAGACTTCCTGTTGCCCTGCGTCCTCGCCAAGTCTTTGTACTGTCAGACAATAGTGTGTGGAGTGGTATTGGTAGTAGTTGCAGCTTGCATTTCCCCAGTTACCAATGAAGGCGGCATCTTCTTATGTATTTATTCGCCATTCCAGTTTCCTCTTATGTAAAGAGCCTATTCAAGTCTTTGCCGCTTTTTCTAAGGGGTTGTTTACCTTAATCTTGTTTATTCATAGGATTTTTAATAATATATATCTGATGCTATTCCTTTGTCATATGTATGTGTTGAAATCTTCTTCAAATTTGTTTTATCTTTTCATTTTCTTTATATTGTCTTTTCAGCATTAGAAGTCCTAAGAAGTCTATGTAATAGAATTTACCAGTTTTTTCTTTTAGCTTTTTTTTTGGTGGAGGGGGAGGGTGGAAGAGTAAATCTTATTTAAAGATTCTTTTCATACCCCCAAGACCATGAAGATATTTCCCTATGTTGATTATCTTGTAAAAACTTGACGGTTTTGTTTTCCTATCTGTCTTTAAATCACTTGGAATTGATTTTAAATATGCAGTCATCTCGTTGGTTGTAAAGTCTGCTCTTTACCCACCCATGTGCAGCACCCGCTCGGTCATATGTCACGTGTCCTGTGTGCGTGGGTCTGTTTCTAGGCTCTCCGTTTTGCCCCATTGCCCTACTTAGTCATCCTTATACCAGTACCACACTGACCTTAATTATTACAGCTTTAGCATTAGTCTTGATAAATGGTCTGGACTTACGCCATGGTCTGGAATCCCTTTAACCCGTATTTGTTGGCCCCAGAAAGAAGACTCCATGAGGGTGTATGCTGTGGGTGTGGATGTGTGTGTGTTGTGGTCTGGTGGGGATTAGGGGAGTGTTCAGGCCCATTATCTGCATGGGGTGAAGATGTGTGTGTTGGGGGGTGGTTATTTTTATGCCTGATTTAAAACAATATTTAAGTAAACTTTTTTTAGAATAGATTTATATTTACAGAAAAGTACAAAGGTAGTACAGAGAGTTCCCATGTACCCCCCATCCAGTTTCCCCTGTTGTTAATATCTTACATGATTATGGTACATTTGTCACAACTAGGGAACTAATACTTCACTCAGATTTCATTAGTTTTTCCCTAATATCCTTCTTTTATTCTAGGATCCCATCCAGAATATCATATTAGATTTAGTTGTCATGTTTCTTTAGGCTCCTCTGGACTGTGACAGTTTCTTAGACTTCCTTTGTTTTTGATGACTTTGACAATTTTAAGGAGTACTAGTCAGCTGTTTTGGAGAATATCTCTCAATTGGGGTTTGTCTGATGCATTTCTCATGATTAGACTGGGGATATGTGTTTTGGGGAGGAAGACCACAGAAGGAAAGGACCATTTTAATCATTTTATCATTAATTAAACTTATCAAGGGTTCATGTTATGAACATGACTTACAACTAATGATGTTGGCCTTGATGCCTGGCTGAGGTAGTGACTGTGAGGTTTCTGCACTGAGGTTACCCTCTCTCCACTCTCCTCACTGGGCTCTGTGGAATGAAGTCACTGTGCACGGCCCACACGCAAGGGTCGGGGTTATGCTCCACTCCTTGAGGGAGGAGAGCGTCATAGACTGTTTGGAATTTTTTTGCAGGTGCAATTTGTCTTTCCCCCCTTAATTAATTATTCAATCATTTATTTATATCAGTATGGAATCCTGGATATTTATTTTATAATTTGGGTTATAAGGCAATACTGTGTTATTTAATTCATTGCTCAAATTGTTTTAGCTTTGGCCACTGGGAGCTCTTTCTCTTGGCTCTTGTGTCCCCTTAACATATGCCTATTGTTTTAGTTTTTGAGCACTTCCTTACTTTTCGGCACAATAGATGTTCCAGGCTCGTCTTGTGTATTTTTGGCTATATCCCTAGGATCAGCCATTTCTCCAAGCAGCCCTGGTTCATTTTATTGGAGATGGTATTTAGAAGCCAAGATCTGGCCTGGGTGTGCTCATTGCTGCTGGGGTGTCATTAGGTCTAGGGTCTCTCAGTGAACAGAGCTAGGAAATAGACATAATGTATACTAACTCGAGTGTACACTCATGTCTATAATTATTTCTCTATCCAGCCATCTGTATCTATATTAAGATAAACATAGGGAGCCAACCCGGTGGTGTAGTGGTGAAGTTCAGTGTGCTCTGTTTTGGTGGTCTGTGTTGGCTGGTTCAGATCCTACATCACTTCTCAAGCCATGCTGTGGTGGCAGCCCAATACAAAATAGAGGAAGATGGGCACAGTTGTTAGCTCAGGGTCACTCTTCCTCAAGCAAAGAGGAAGATTGGCAACAGGTGTTAGCTCAGGGCCAATCTTCCTCACCAAAAACAAAACAAGACAAAAACAAAAAAAGATAAACATAAATTCATATTGATGCCTCTGACTCTAATATAGAACCACATGGCTCATTCTAACCTTCTTTCAGGGCTGGGAAGGGATGTTTTAAAAAGTCATCAACTAATGTATGATTAAGCAGAGTGGTAATCCTTTGCTCCTGGAGATTTTGTTAGAAGATAGACAATCTTTTCCCTTTCACTTTACATATTGCCCATAAGTTCCAGAGTTCAAAATGTAACTTCCATTAAGAATTACAGCAATCTCAGCGATTATTTTCAAATAGCACAGCATTTTCTTATATTTATATTCTGTTCACTTAGGCAGTGGACTGAAAACACGTTCATCATCATCATCATTATCATCACTGCCAACCCAAATTGAATGCTTATTATGTACCACACACAATTAGAAGTGGTTTAGGTTAATCCTCATGATCCGGTGAGTTACTATCATTCTTCCATTTTATCAATAAGGAAACTGAGGCACAGAGGTGGAGAAGCTTGTTCCAGGTCCTGTAGCTAAGAGGGTATGGGGCCTAGCTTTAAACCCAGGTAGTCGTCCCAGAGCTGAGTTCTTGACCATCATGCTATGTTTCATCTCCTAAGAGGTGTGAACAGCATTGAGGAGGGAGAAGAATTTCCAATGGCAGCCCATTTGATTCTGCTCATGGGATGTGGGGCCAACAACTCTTCCCAATGGTTCTGTCTGGCCTCTTGGGACCAGCCTGAAATCTGTCTGGAGAAGCATATTAAGAGGCAAAGGAAGGGCCATGTTTCCCTAGAGATCCTATGTTTTCTGCTCAGTCCTCATTTGATTCAAACTCTGACATTTTCCTTTAAGTCTGTGGGAGAACCCGACACTGCTTATGGGAACCTGACACCAGGAACTTGGCCTCAGGTGGACAGCAGTTACGGACACACATTAGTAAGCAAGTGAGGCCCCATGGAAACAGAAGTTCTTCCCAGGGTACCCATGTCAAGTGCTGTAACCGTAAGCGCTTAGACCATTGTAAAGTGTTATTGTCCAATCAGATATTTACTGCGAAGGTGGTACTTATTTGTTTTTTTTAAAAAAGTTTATTTTGGGGGCTGACCAGCCCCATGGCAGAGTGGTTAAGTTT
This sequence comes from Equus caballus, assembly GCF_041296265.1. NCBI lineage: Eukaryota > Metazoa > Chordata > Mammalia > Perissodactyla > Equidae > Equus > Equus caballus. The sequence goes on from NC_091691.1 coordinate 43,014,251, forward strand.
GCACGCCCCGCTTTGGAGCCCCAGGGTTTTGCTGGTTCGGATCCTGGGCGCGGACCTAGCACCGCTCATCAAGCTACGCTGAGGCGGCGTCCCTCCTGCCACAACTAGAAGGACCCACAACTAAAAATATACAACTATGTACCGGGGGGTTTGGGGAGAAGAAGGAAAAATAAAAAGTAAAGTCTTTAAAAAAAAGAGTTTATTTTAGTTTCACTTCCTCACAGGTAAACCAACCCATGTGTCTAGAAGAACCAGCATTTTTTAAACAGAGATTTTGCTGCTTTAATTATTGCTAAAATGGTTGCCTCATCTGTGTGTTACACACATATCTTGGATATTTAGGGAAAATACGAGCTGATGGGAGCACCACCAGGCCTGATTCCTCATTTCTGTGGCTGCCTGAGGGAGTGGGGGAGACTCAGACTGCTTCACTGCACACAGCGCCTTCGCAGACAGCCTGCAGCCTTCCTCGGCTGGATTCCGATGGAATGTTGTGAATGATTTCCGTTGCTCTTGGCTAGAATACCTTAAACATGTGGGATGGTTTTGACAAAAAATAATTCCACCAGACATTTCACAGCCGGCTCCTGCTCACTGTTGCCTGTCTACTTGCTCATGGCCAGCTTAAGTGGCCTAAATTAGCTTGACCTTGGAAGGGGGAGGGGACAGTGGCTGGAGAAGAGAGTGAATGTATAGGGCAAACAGTTTTAAATGATGTCTTAACTGTTATATTCCAGGAGTTTGGCAGAATATAAAATGCTTCATGTTGCTCTAATGGTATTTTCGAAATATGGTGTGTGCGTTAGAACACACCTGACCCTCCAGAAGATTTCTTTTGGGAAGAGCTCATGAGGCTGCTACTCTTATTTTGTCACCGTACAGTGGTGCCCTGGGGATAGTCATGTTAATACAGATTGCCAGACTCTTGACCTCATAGTGTCACGTTATGAATTGGATAGACTGCAAAAATATCAAACGCAGTATTTTACAGTCCATCCCCTAAAAGAGCTATTCTCAAGCTTCAGAATGTGTAAGAAGCTGTTGGGAAGTTGCTTGCCCAATAGACCTTCTGGTTCAGTAGGCCTGGGGCACAGGGATCTTCATTTCTAACAAGCCGCAGTCGTCACTGGTGGCTGATGTAGGACACGCCTGGGAGTGATGCCCGAGATATTCCTGGGTGTCTCTGAAGATGTCTAGAGGAGGCTTGGTTGCAACTGTTATGTGACAGAGAGGAGTGCAGGAATCTTGGGTGTTTGTCCTCATTTCGTCTCTTTGTTTTTAGCATCGAGTTGTTTTGTTTTTGTTTTTTAACTTCTGTATTTAATTTTCCGAGAGAATGAATTTTTCTGCGCTTGCTCTAAGATACCTGAAAACATCTTAGGAGATGTGGTTTTTCTGCAAGTAAGCTTCCATGAGCTCTTTGGAACATATGTTGTCCTGCCAACAGTGTACGAGCATCAGTCTCTCCACACTCCAACACTGCAGATATTCAACTTCTCCATCTTAGCCAGTCTGATATGCGAATAATGTGATCCTCATTTTCATGTCAGTTTCTTTAATTGCTAGCAGGGTTAGGAAAACCAAGATCATCTACTGAATAACTATTCTTCAACTATATGCAAATAATAACCAATTAGAAAATCAAATAGAGGGGCCGGCCCCGTGGCCGAGTGGTTAAGTTCGTGTGCTCCGCTTTGGTGGCCCAGGGTTTCACTGGTTCGGATCCCGGGCGTGGACATGGCACCGCTCATCGGGTCATGTTGAGGCAGCGTCCCATATAGCACAACCAGAGGCACTCACAACTAGAATATACAACTAGGTACCCGGGGGCTTTGGGGAGAAGAAGAAGAAGATTGGCAACAGATGTTAGCGCAGGTGCCAATCTTTAAAAAAAAAAAGAAAACCAAGTAGAAGTTAAAACTCTCCTATGATAGCAATACAAATTTGAAATACCTAGTAATAAACTTTTTTTGTTGTGTGTGTCATTGTTAAAATTGTGAAGTTTTTTAAATCCTAAGAATAAATTAAGCAAGAAACAAGCAAGACCTACATAGATAAAAATGTTACAGCTCTCTGATAGCACATAAAAGAAGACTATTTTAAATAAATGAAAATCTGTACTTTTTCCCTGGATAGAAAAACTCAGTATTGTAAAAATGTCAGTTTGCTCTAAATTAAACCATGAATTCACTGAGATTCTAGGCAAATTACCAAAATAACACTTTAAAAGGACAGTTTATTACAAAATAACCCTAGAATTCATCTAGAAAAATAAACAGGCAGAAACAGTATTGGAGGGACAAACGCCAGCAGTTATTGAAATATATTCTAATGATTCTGTAATAAAATGATGTAGCATTGTCATAGAACTAGACAGAAAAGCAACGAACAGAGCATAGAAAAAAGAAATAGGGTGAAATATATAGGATGATTTAGTATATGATAATGATGATATTTAAATAAGTGAAAAAAGAGATAGTTGAATAAATGGTTTGGGGATACTTAGTCATAGGGAAAAAATAAGAGAAAATAAATTCAAAAAGGAATAGGGCTTTAAATGGAAAGTAGCAAAACCATGAAAGTTAGAGGAAGCAGTTGAATTTTAAAAATAATCTTGGAATTGGAATGAACTGCTTAATTATGATACAAAACTCAGAAGCCGTAATAAAGAATGTTCAAGAAGTCTGACTATATAAAAACTTCTGTGTGGCAACAATATTACAAATTATATCCAATACAAATGATAAACTGAAAAAAGTATGGAAAATATTACAAAAGGCTCCATTCCTTAATATGCAAAGACACTTACAAATTAATAAGAAAGAGATTCAAACAACCCAAACCAGAGTGTGCAGAGAGCATGCACAGGAATGTCACAAGAAATGTTCATGATCTCTGAAAAGTTGCACACCATCTTTGAATAAATAACTTCAGAATTAATGTCAGGTCTTTCTTATGGAGAAAGGACTTTAAAACACGATGGGATTTTACTCTTGGGGTGATTGATGGAAATTAACATATTTAACGAGTTGGCTGGTGTAGCCTGGGTTCCCCTGTTCTTCTATGGACCAGTGATGGCTGAACTGGGAGCCTTACCTGGGCCACGAAGTGAAGGGACTGAGTCAGAGGAACTTCTGAGGGCCTCGAGCTCTTAAGTAGTTGGAGCCTCCTTTTTACTTGTTTCCTCCATTTACATCATTTCCTCAGTCTTTTTGGCACTCTGTAAGAAAATGGTGTCATGCCATTGTCCCGGCTGCTACATCTTTGTAAAGATTTAAGTAAACGCTGATGTTCTGAGCACTTTGTAATGTCAACTTACTTGACATCTACAGTGGTTGTAAAGCATTCACCCTGGCCGGGAGAATGACCGGCCTGAGACCTGAGGGAAGTGGACATTGAGTGAGGGGCTGTTCACTGAAGGAGAACACAACCATACTTCTGTGGGCAGCACTCCTGAACCGCCGTTCTCGCATCAGGTGCTTGCTAGGCCACCTGTGAAAGATTCTGACCTGAAAGCCGTGGCCAGAACGCGCCCCTTCAGCACAGGTGGGCTCAGTGGAGGTCATCTTCTCCACCGACGTCCAGCAGGAGCCCGCAGAACCGACCCTTGCGGGTGAAGCCCTGGGGCTGAAGCGTTGTTCTGCCTCAGCCTGCTGCTGGTCCCCTTCCTCACTGGTGGGGCTTCTGGAACGCCGTGGTGCACCTGTCTGTCCTCCTCTCTCCCTGCGGCAGCGGAGGAGGAGCCTGGAGAATTCAACAGCCCTGAAATTGGAATGAGTCAGCTGCCGTGTTGCCTGGTTACACCGAGAACAACAAAACAAGGACCCTTATTGGGCAGCACTGCCTGCTGAAAAGTCTGCAGCCCACAAGAATGTTGTTTCCTGACCTCCCTCCCCCGCAGAGAGCCCACAAGTGCTGTGGCCAGCTCAGGCCTCTGCCTGTGTCTGGGGCACACCACAGGCCACTGTGTGGACCATGCTGACACATAAGCTGATTAATGTCAGAGCCCGGGCCAGGAGGAGACCCCTCCCCGTTCGTGTGCTGTCACCCCTAAGCTTCCCTCCCTGCTCATATGGAGGGTGGGGGTGCCTCCTCCCCAGGCCTTTTCCAATTGATTCCTCAACACTCCCCACACTGCCCCTTAAGTCTGCACGGCCCCTCCTCCACCTGAGTCCTTTCTGCTGAAGGAGACTTGGGTGATTTTGTCATTCAGTCGTTCAACAGATACTCATTGATTACCTCCTAGGTGCCAGGCTCTGTTAGGATGCTGGCACACTAAAACAAAACCGTGGTCCTGATTTTAAGAAATCCACAGCCTGTTTTGGGAGCCAGACGGTTTCATAAGGGTGATAGTATTATGCCGGAATAAGCACAGGTATGAGGGCACAAGGGGAAGAGCATCTACCCTGGAGGAGGGGCTGTGAGGCTGAGCTCTCCAGGAGGCCACGGGTGGAATATTGCCAAGTAAGAGCAGGTGCACGACCCAGAAACAGACATGAGCACAGCAAGTTCCCAGAATGGCAACTGGCTTGGAAGGGCCGCAGCTCTGGGCAGGGCCAGAGAGCAAGAAGACCTGAAGCCTCGTCCTGCGTAGGTGGTGGGTTTTATCCTGGGGCAATTGGAAGACACTGAATAATTCTGTTCACGGAAATACTGGATAGATTTGTGATTTTGAAAGATTTCCACAGTGTGCACGTGGGCAGTGGGCTGCAGGAGGCTGGAGGAGCAGTCAGAGACAACTGCAGATATTCATGTGGCAAATGAGGCAGGTGCCTGGAGGGGAGGCTACCAGGGAGGGTACGCAGGCTTCATTACTAGCGTCAAGAGTAAGAGAGGAGAAGCCACTTAGGACGTCTCCATGGTCTCTGGCTTGGGAAGTAGCGGGTTTATGAGAAGGGCAGCAGGTTTGTGGGGGAAAGGCCGTTAGCCAGGCTTCGACAAGTTACGTTTGTGAAGCCCGTTTGCTGTTCAAGTAGCGATGACCAGCGATCAGCTGGCTCAAGAGGGAGATGTGTCTAGATATAGAAGAGAAAGGATAGCGTCTCCGGCCCTCTGAGCATGTAGCCACATGCCATGCACAGACAAGTCCATCTATTGCACAGTGTCCACGTTGGAGGCAATCTTCCTTTCCCAATCCTGAGTGGTACTGCTTTCACTCCCCTTTGCTCAGCTCTTGACCCTGACCCTGACTCTGGTCTCTTCTTATGGGCCCTGAAAGTCAGAGTTTCCTTGGTAAGGGGACTATCGCGTCTCCCATGGGCTCCAGCTTTCCCACTTCTCCCTCCGTTCATGTCTGCTGGCTCTAGAGGGAATCCAGCGCCGGCTCTGAGTCCCAACCTCCATCCTGCCCACTCGGCCTGCCTGAGGCTGGCCAGTCCCACTGCTTTGAGGTGGCAGTAGGACTTCAGATAGATAGTCAAGAAAGAAACCCTGGGCAATGCTGACATTGAAGGGTCAGATAGAATATAATCAGCTCCTTAAGGAGGGTGAAGGAGCCACTGGAGGAGGGCGCAGGCGAGGAAGGAATCCAAGTTTACCCTTCCCAGCGAGTTTGCATTAAGGCTTCTGGGTGATTTCTGGGAGTCCTTACTATCTGTATGTAGCTTGGTCTAGAAAGTCTAAAAATAGCCTTTACCATCAAAATTGACTGTGTTTATATCTTGGCTTGGGCAAATAGGTTTCAGTTTACCTGTTTCAATGCCTAGCACAATGTCCAGCATATGGCAGACACTTGATAAATATTTGTTAAAAAAAAAATGAATGAAAGTCACTAGATGCCATATCTCTTGTAATCATACTGGCACCTTCCAGCCTAATGGGTCTGTGCAGTGGGCCTCTGCTGAAATGCAGCTGGAGGAGTTCCCAGTGGTCGCAAGAGGCTCCAAGGAATTACATTCTCACACTTCTAAGGCTCTTTTTTCAGATTGTAGTTGTAGCCTTTGTTCCAACAACAATTTTCCTACACCAACTGGGTATGCAATTCAATTAAATTCTTTTTTTTTTAAGATTTTATTTTTCCTTTTTCTCCCCAAAGTACCCCAGTACATAGTCAGATATTTATTTTTAGTTGTGGGTCCTTCTAGTCGTGGTATGTGGGACGCTACCTCAGCATGGCTTGATGAGCGGTGCCATTTCCGCGCCCAGGATCTGAACCACCGAAACCCTGGGCCACCGAAGTAGAGCACACAAACTTAACCACTGGGCCACAGGCCGGCCCCAGCAATTCAATTCAATTCTGACCCTAAACTACCTGAAGTTAGCACAGACCTCACAAATTAAGGACTCAGTCTCACAAACTTGCCCCCCACTTCAGATGCCAGTGGCACGTCTTGGGTATCCCCAAGTTACCCTTACTTCTGCCCAACAGACTACATATTTGGAGGTTCCCATGACCCCCAGCCCCCAGGTTTGATAGTTTGCTAGAATGGACTCAGAGAACTCAGGAAAGCACTAGACTTATGATTACAGTTCTCTTGTAATGGATACAACTCAGGACCAGCCAGATGGAAGAGGTGCAGAGGGCAGGGCATGTGGGAAGGGGCAGAGCTTCCATGCCCTCTCTGGGCACACCACCCTCCCGGCACCTCTGTGTGTTCACCAACCCAAAGCTCTCCAAGCCCTGCATTCAGGAGTTTTTACTGAGGATTCATTACTTAGTCATGACTGGTGAAAACTCCAGCCCCGATTCCCTCCCTAAAGGTTGGGGAGTGGGGCTGAAAGTTCCAACCCTCCAATCGTGTGGCGACCAGTCCCCACCCTGAAGCTTTCTAGGGGCTCCTGCCTGTCAGCAGCTCAGGTATGGTCTACGGAGCTCTTTATGTATAACAAAAGACACACCTCTGTCTCGGGAAACTTCGTGGGTTTTAGGAGCTCTGTGCCAAGAACCAGGGACAAAGATCAAATACATATTTCTTATGATACCACAGTAGTGGAAACATGTTTTGGCAGACCCAAGAAGGATCGGTCCTTCTAATTTCAGTTCCTGGTAGCGGGACTTTCACTGGCCTTCTAGACTCTTAGAGTGAGAGCCTGTTCCTTAGGAGGCTCTGCCCTCCCCTGCCTCCAGCCCTGACTCCAGCGTAGTGCAGTTCGAGAATAGTTTGAACCCCTCATGTTCTTTGTCCATAAGCATGGAAAGAACGGCCTCGGGAGTATGGGTGCCAGCTGGGTGGTTGTGTTGTCAAGGCCTGATGGGAGCAAGGTGGGCAGAACCAGAGGCCGTGGGTTAGACCCTGCCTCCACCCCAAATTTGCTCTGTTTTCAGCAAGTCATTTACTTAACAAGATCTGTTTCTAAACATGGGAGAAGTATGAGGACACACTTTTCTCATCTCATTTCAAGGTCCAGCATTGTAGCCTGTGAGGTAGTTAGCCCATCTCCATTTGCTGTTATCCTGAGGATGGATATTTTGGATTATGTTGCAAGTGACTTTGTTCTCGCCTTAATCCTGGCAAAACCTGGCCTCCTCCTCTTTGTCCCACAATGAGACTGCTGAGAGGGGAGCGAAGGAGGCCTTTAACTGTGTACGTAAGCTCTCGCGTCAGGGTCTCTGAAGCCTCCTTGACTGCCAGCTGCGCCTCCACCCCAGGCAGAGATCAGCAAGCCACAGCCTGTCTTATCTGTCCCACATTTGGGCAGAGATGAGCCTCACCTTTCCGTAAAGACTGCCAGGAAGAAATAAAACACAGGGTCACATGCCAAACTAAACATAAAAAAGCCCTTTTCTGGAATGTTTCTAACGTAAAATTCATTGCTACCAGAAAACTTGTGTTTTTTAAATACCTGTAAGAGGCCAGGGCTTGTCAGTTAGAAACAATAAGGATGGTAGATTCAGGAGTGTAATTTTCCCGAGTGTGTCTTTGGCAGGAAAGAGTACGGAAATACGGATTCCAGCAAGATTCTCTTCTCTGGCGTGGCATCTGCGACAACCGTCTAGCGCATGGTAGACTCCAGTCAAGCCCTCTCCCAGCTAGTACCTGGAAAGCCCTCTTCTCATTTGATTTGGGGTACATAAAGAAGCTAAATGCCACACTGCAATTTTCCCAGTAACTTTACAAACCAGCTAAAACTATTTCTGAGGAATTTGGAGGGCATGGAGGAGAGGGAGGGAGATGGGGAGACAGAGGAAGTCTCTTCGCCTCCCTCCCGGTTGCGTTTTTCTGTCCTCCCTTTTTTCTTTTCCTATAGCCGTCCTCCTAGTGCAGCATTGTACTCTCTCTCGCCGACGGGTTAGAGGAGCTTCCAGAGCCTTCTCCTCACTCCCCTCCTCCAGTCCCCTTTGTGCACGGCTTTTCCCTGGAATGCGGAGCTGACCCCGTCACTGTTCTTCGGTCGCGAGGTGCTTTCCTGCCCTTCTGCCACAGTTCCTGCTGGACCCTCTCTCTCGGCTCCCGTCCCTCTGACCTTCTCTCCCCTTCATGGCCACACTTCAGGTGACCTCCTCCCAGGCGCCTTCCCCGGGTCCATGGGTCAAAGGCATCTCTTTCCACCCTCCCCTCCTGAAGCACTTTATTGGCGCCTTTGTTATCCACATATTGCAGATGTTACGATGCAGTGGATTAGAGTGACCGTGAATGTGTTTGCCTTTGCTCTCAAGTAGATTCCAGAAGGCAAGGACTAGTGTTTTCTCTGGCACCTGCAAGAAAGACTGGCGTACAATAGCTGCTCAGTAAACATTTGTTGAATAAATGAATACGTTTCTGGAGGATAGGAACTGTGTGTTTTTTATCTTTGTATCCACCACAGTATCTTCCCATTGAAAGCAGATCAATAAATGTCTTTTTAGATTATTCATTTAAGTGGATTCATGTCCTGAAACCTTTGCGGGAACAGCCTTTTAAAGGTGAGAGTCCAAATAGGCCACGTTGCATCATAGCCATGGCAGCTAACCACGTTCATTTCCAAACTTTCAAACCACGTCAGTATCTTCCCTGATTTGTAGAAGACGATATTTGAAAGTCTTCTAAGGGCGTACGAACACGTACTTGCACACACATACAATTTCTTAAGAATATTGAGTCATCATTATGGGGAAAAAAATTTGAAGTCAATGCTAACTCTGAAAGCTGGAATGTACACTGCCGTACTCATAATGACTTTTCCTACTGTTCTGGAATTTTTTCCTTCTGTGGACTGGGGCCGACATTTTATATATGCACATCTTGTCTCTGTGGATGCCAGAGACCAGGTTTTAAACTCTAAAAAGTCTCACCCATACTAGGTTTTCAATACTTCCTGAGCAAGTGAATTGCTATTATACAGGAAAATAAAGGATCTTTTTCCACATGAGCTTTTTGTTTGATCTGTTGGGGTTATTTATATTTTACAAATGAGCATTCATTTCTGTCTGGGTTTGGTTTCTTTTCCAGGGAGGTTCCCTTGAAGGATGCTAAGGAATATGCTGAGTCCATAGGTGCCATCGTGGTTGAAACAAGTGCAAAGAATGCTATTAACATTGAAGAGCTCTTCCAAGGAATCAGTAAGTACCTGGAATTTTTGGCTTACGTTTTATGCTCTGAGAGTAAAGGATGAAATCATAGAGCTCTGAAGTGGAGCTTTTCGTGTGAATTTGTTTGATGCTGTGGATATAAAACCTACAAGCATACACTTGTTAATTCTGACCTATATTGTGCCTCCCAATTCCAACTTTCCATAATTCTGTGCTGTAACCTGTTGATTCTATGTTTTGTGAATCAAAACGTAGTAATCATGCTGCAAAATAAAATTTATTTTAATTGAAAAATTATGTCTTCCATAGCATCTTATGTCAGTGTGTGGAGGGGAGGAGAAATAAAATAGACAGTGATCAGATATAGAAAACCAAAGTCACCCGTCCAGCTGAATGACTCTAGGCGAACAAAATAAGAGGAACTTTTAGTGATTTCATTTGCTGGTGATCGTCAACAAAAAATAGTATCCCCATCCACTGTGATCTGAAGTTGGGTATTGGGTGAAGAGTTGAATTGTAAAGGTTTTCCTCCGTCTGATCAGCTAATTAATAGAAGGTGACGGCTCCATCTCCAGTTCTGGGCCATGTTATGCTTCCCTTTCTTTACGCTGCTTCCCCATGAATAACCTTTATCTAAGATCTGTTTCCCAGCTGATGGCCAGACTTCGCCTTCGCAGCCTCTCTGGTAATGACGTTCTGTTCTGGGTGCCCTCAGAGGCTACCTGTTCTTGGGAAACTGTGCTGAGATGCCCTCAGAGCGTAATCAGGGACTTTGCAAGAAGTGTGTTTAGTGATTTAGTGAGGTCCTTGCACACAAAGTCCTGGGGTACCCACCTTAGGAAAAGTCAAACCCCTGAATAGTTGGCAGTTGTTCTCAAATATCTAGGCTCCAGACAATTCTAGAAGGAAATTCCAGAAGGGAAACTGATAGTTTGATCTCTCTTCTGCCTGAGGTCATTGTTGGCGGTGCTCTCAAAGTCAGAGGGGCCGCTTCCCAGAACAGATTTGATTTCCTTTTAACTGGTTTTGGTTCATTACTTTAGACTCTGAGAACCCACCACAGGGAGTATTTTGTTTGTTTTTCTTGGCTTGAGGGGGAATTCACTGGGATGGGGAACTCTGGCACGACACAGAAATGCACCAAACAATGCAACCCAGCTCTCCAGAGACCCTGGCCCTGCTCACTGGGGTCCACACCACCTCCCCTTCTTTCCTCCTCCAGAAGGATTCGTTTTTCTGCTATTTCACCCTCTCTACAGAATGGTGTTCTCTGAGCTTGTTGACCTGAGTGGTTGAACTCTAGAGAGCTAGGGCTGTCATTTCATGTTGGAAACCCCATCTCCCAGACTCCTGTTCCATCCCGAAAATGGGCCGTGGCTGCAGCGCCCTGCTGGGAGGAAACTGCTCGGCCGCCCTCTGTGGCTGTGGAACTCTGGGTGACGTCTAAGAGAGGTGGGCTTGAACTCATTCCACCGACCTCCTGTTTCCTTGGACCAAACTCATTCTCTTCTGGGGACGTTTGGCTTTTCTGGTTTGTTGGGCTAGTTGTACAGCCATGGAAAGTTTGGTTTTATTAATGGTTTTAATTCATGAAGCCAGAGAGCTGCTGATGACGGTGACGTCCACGCCACTCTGTGCGGCTCCTCCCTTCCCTCGAGCCCTCTCCCCAGCTGGCCCCTGGGAGGCAGACGGTGCAGAGGGCGGTGTGCAGCAAAGGGAGCACAGAGTTCCGTATCCTTGAGATTCAGCTTGAGGCTTCTGCACGAGCTAGGAGACCTTCTGAGGCTTACGCAAGTCATTATTAAAATAAAAAATGAGGGGCTGGCCCCGTGGCCGAGTGGTTAAGTTCGCGCGCTCCGCTGCAGGCGGCCCAGTGTTTCGTTGGTTCGAGTCCTGGGCGCGGACATGGCACTGCTCATCAGACCACGCTGAGGCAGCGTGCCACAACTAGAAGAACCCACACCGAAGAATACACAACTATGTACTGGGGGGCTTTGGGGAGAAAAAGGAAAAAAATAAAATCTTTAAAAAAAATAAAATAAAATAAAATAAAAAATGAAATAAGGACCTCAAATAAGAAAACAAACCTAAGCAGCAAGTATTAATATCTTAACTTGAAAAGTGTTTCTTGGTGTGGTCCGGCCAGTAGACAGCCCGTCACACGCATCCGGTCTTTACAGCTCAGAGTGATGGGCACTTTGGATAAGGAGTTCCTGAGAATCCTGGTGAAGAGAAAACAAATATTTTGCTTAAAGCACCCGGTAATTGTGGCTTCCAATACTTAATTTCTCTGGAAGCCATAGAATACTTGTATCACCTCATCTTCCATATCAAATAAACAATTGTTTGATTCTGTTTCCTTATGCTTTGGTTAAATTGCCTTAGCAAAGAGCCTGTAGACACACAGGCCCTGCCAAGGTGTCTCTCCATATACGTGCTGTGAGCACTGGTGCCCAACGGCCTTTCTCCTTCAGGCAAATTTCTTCGGACCAGGGCGTGGCAGCCTGAATACAGGTTTGTCTCCAGCGCAGCACCGGGTACCTGTAACAGTGCAGCTGACGTTTCCTTTATTTTCCTTTTCCCCAGTCTTACGTGTATTCTTGTGCTCCTCCCTGAGCTTGAAATAGAATGAGATATTGCTGACACCTGTGCTTCCCAAAGCTGTGTTCAGAGACAAACGTGCCTGGGAGAAAAGATGCAATAAGAAATCAAGAAGGGTAGTGAGAATAAAAGCCTTTTAAGAAGGGTGCGTAAACAAAATTAATTCATACTGACTTGGATAGAGAGACACCTTTCTCTTTCACGTACCCGGAGTGTTCATAAACCAGAAATGAGACAACTGTGCTTTCTGAATAGGAGTTAATATATTTTCTAACTGGAAATTGTTTAGCAAAGACTGTCTGCTTTCAAATACTGAAGCTACCCTCTGAGGATTTCGGGGCTGCCCTGTTTTGGGTGGTCTGCGCACAGTCAGCCCTCACACAAGGTGCCATCCTCTGCTTGGCATCTGTCTGGGTCCCTTTTCTAAATCCCATGTTTGGAGCTCCTGTACCCCACTGCATGTCGCTAGTTCTCTTCCACGCAGTTCCAACCAGGGTTGTCCATTACACTTTCTTAGGTTCTTATGCCTTTAATATGAACTTTAAAGATTTGCCCTTTGAGTCAAAATATAGGAAGAAAAATTCTTGGCCAAGAAAATTATTCTACGTTTGAGTTCTTAAATTGGTGTAGAAAAATGCACAGAATATTCTGCTGTTTATTTATTACAGTGTTAAAATCAATGCCCAAAATTTTGATGTTCTTCCTTATGCATCTACCCTCTCAGCCTGTCTCCGTCATCATGATTTGAAAGGCAAGGCGTGGAGCTCCGAGCTGGCGTTTGCTCCCGGGCAGGCTAGGTCTGCGTTCTCTCCTTCCGGAATTTGCTCACTCTGCACCCATGTGTGATGTTCATTCCTGCAAACCTTTGTTCCCTCAAGGCCCCGTTCAGGTCTCCTCCCTTCACGAAATCTTCATGTGCCCCGACTCTCACAATGGTTCCTCAACGCCTTTCATTTGAGGTTTCTTACTGTCTGCTCCATCATTTTGACTTGGAACCTATTCCCTCTTTAAATGATTCTCCGCGTTTCAGGTACTCATCCGTTCTTCTGGCGAGACTGCACGACCTCTGGAGCAGGTCTTATTCTGTCATACTAGCTGAGACTAGTAAATAGGACAGTGCCAAATTCAGGTTTTTGAATTTGCATCTTCAGCCTCATCTCTTGATGTTCCAGGAGATAATATGTGAGAGGGTTCACAGATCAAGAGAAGTGTAGTCACTTTTCTATGGGGACTTCAGGTTGGATAACACCAGCCAATTAGACAGGCCTAGTGTCTCTTCACTTGTTTATCCAACAAATGTGTCTTGTGCTCTTTGTGAGTCAGGCGTCATGCTGGATAGCGGGGACATCATGGTGATCTAAACAACTGACAGTTGAGTGGGGAGACAGGCTGTGGGCGGAGTCAGACAGGTGTATAATTGCACATTGTAATAAATGCTGTGAAGCAGAAGAACAAGGACTGTGACAGGTGGGACTCTAGATTGCGTAGAGGAGGTCTCCCCAAGGAAATGATGTTAAGCTGGACCTGGAAAATGAGAAGAGGCCTGTGAACACCAGAGCTGAGTTCCTGAGGCAGGAGGTGGTGTGGTGCATTTAAGGAAGAGAAAGGAAGCCTCTGGACTGCAGGTGGGGAGCTCAGGGATCGGGCTGGGGGTTGAGCTTAGAGACTGAGCCAGGTCCTTGCCTGGCCTTGTAATGGGAAGGAGGGGATGCAGCTAGAAGCCACTCGAGTGATTTAAGCAGGGGGTGGCATATCCAGTTTACAGTGACAAAAAGATCGCCCTTGGAGAATGTATCAGAAGGGGGAAAGCTTGGAAATGGCTCACCCAGTTAGGATGCTGTTGTAATACTGTAGTCCCCACTTATCCATGGTTTCGCTTTCTGCAGTTTCGGTTACCCTTGGTCAACCATGGTCTGAAAATATTAAATGGAAAATTCCAGAAATAATTCATAAGTTTTAAATTGTGCGCCCTTCTGAGTAGCATGACGAAATCTTGCTCTGCCCCTTGCCATCCCGCCCGGGATGTGACTCATCCCTTAGCCTCGCTGTATACGTCACCCCCCATTAGTCACTTAGTAGTCGTCTCGGTTATCAGATCAACTGTGCAGTATCCCAGTGCTTGTGTTCAAGTCGCCCTTATTTTGCTCAATAATGGCCCCAAAGTGCAAGCGTAGTGATGCTGGCAATTCTAATATGCCAAAGAGAAGCTGTAAAGTGCTTCCTTTGGGTGAAAAAGTGAAAAGTCTCGACTTAATAAGGAAAAGAGAAATTTGTATGCTGAGATTGCTAAGATCTATGGTAGCTTTTATTACAGTATATTGTTATAACTGTTCTATTTTATTATCAGTTATTGTTAGTCTCTTATGATGACTAATTTATAAATTAAACTTTATGATTTATCGTATTGGAAAGAACATAATATATATAGGGTTGGGTACTATCCGCACCTTCCGGAGTCCACAGGGGGTGTTGGACTAGGTCCCCCGTGAATAAGGGCGGCTACTGTAATCTAGAAGAGAGGTGGCTTGGAGTAGGTGGAAACAAGTGGACGTGAATTTCAAAAATCTGGAAGTAGAACCGATCACACGGGAGGGTGTGGAACGGAGGACGCGGCAGGGAGAGGGACGGAGAGCACCCCAGGGCTCCCTTTCCTGGAAGGAGGAAGATTCTCACAGAAGCAAGTTCTCTCGGGTCTGGATTTGCGGTGAGCCTAGCAGACTAGATTCTGGAGTGGGAGGAACACAAGTTTTGGTTTGTGGATTTTAATTATTCAATTCAAATACTTTTTTTTTTCCTTAACTCTCCCTGAGAGCAAAAAGAGGTGGGGCTGTGCAGACTCACCAGGAAAATGTCTGGCCTGGGGTGGGCCTCGGCCAGGCAGCTGTTGCTTTTACTTGAGTTAGTTGGAATATTGACTGTAGAGAAGAGAACATGAGGCTTTCTCCTGAAAATCACGTCTGGGGACGTTGAAGGTGTTGAACTAGGTTTTTTGTTGGTTACTGTTAGTTTGAGAACAAGGTGAGAAATATTTGGTTTTTAAAGTGAGTATAATTAGAAGTACAAGAATGTTGGTTTGGAAAAATTAGAATAGGGTGTTAATATGAAAGACAGGAAGTTAAGACTTGTGGGCAGTAATAGTGTCTTGTTCTGTCATCATTTGTTGCACAGTGTTAGCTATTTTAAGTCCACTGGATTTTTGAAGTTCCCTAGGTAGTTACTTTTGGTTGGAGCCGGTTAAAGAAATTTGAAAACAAAATAAAACCTTGGCAGATTTTGTGATAGTACAGCAAGCTGTCAAATGAAGGCAGAGTTAGCCCTAAGGAACGAGGAAAGGCCAGGGACAAGCCTGTCCACTTTCTCTCCACCAAAAATGTTCATTTCACAAATGCAGAAATAGGAGACATCTGTGAAGTAATGTGGTTTCAGAATATGGGCAAGTTGGATATCAAAAGCCCTAAACATACGTATCTTTTGTCCCAGTGATTGTAGAGAAGAAATTGATCAGGTGTGTAAAATGCAGTCATAACGTTTGACATCTAGCGAGTTCTCCTTCTGTGCTGTTGTTGCAATTGCTTAACTATATCTTAACTCATTAGAGCACCGTTTTTCCCTGAAACGGGCACTGTGCTCCTTCCTATTTTACGTGTGAGGAAACCGAGGCACGGAGAGGTTTGTAACTTGCTCTGGGTCACCTAGCTAAGAAGGGAGAGGGCCAGGATCCGGAGGCAGGCAGGGGGCTCCAGAGCGCTTGCTCTCCATTTCTAGTGTGTGTCACTTCTCAGTGCGTATGGTGGTTTATGGTGACATTATTCATGATGGTGAAAAGCAGGAAATGACTTAACTGTCCAAAAGTTGGGAAACAGTGTTGAAAAATTCATGGTACATCAGTGTAAACCAGTGATTAAAATGATGATGTAAACATGTATTTACTGAATAAAAAGATAACTTGAGTGTGAAATAAATGTTACAGAGCGGTGTGAGTAATAGCCTGATTTCATAAAATATGAACTGTGAAATATATAATAATAAATTACGTATTCTTCTGGGCAAAGATTGGAAGGATACATACACATTAAAATGTTAATAATCGTGTCATAGTGGTGAGATTCCAGGGAACTTAAGAAAAAAGACTTTATTATGGAAAATTTTAAACGTTTACAGTAAACCAAATAATATAGTGAACCATCATGTACTCATAACCAAGCTGGTTTCGTCTCTACCCCACACATCCCCTGCCCACCCCTTGCCTCTGTTATTTTTAAGGGAATCCCAGACATCATTTTATCTGTAAATATTTTCAGTATACAACTTTGTTTTACATAACAACAATTACGTTATCACATTAATAATCATAATGCTATTATCATATTAATATCATCAAATATTCAGTGGCCAAATAGCTCATAATTGTCGTAAATGGTTTCTTTGCTTCATTTTATGGTTTATTTGAATCAGGGTGCAAATAAATTCCACACACAGTGGTTAGCTGATATGTCTTTTAAGTCTTTCTTTCCATCTTTCTCTCTTTTTTCTCCCTCATGCGATTTCTTTATTCAAGAAATTAGATCACTTGTCCTATAGAGTTTAACACAATATGGATTTGAGTTCCTTTTATTGCTGAGTGGTATTCCCTTGCATGAGTGAAAATTAGTTAATCTGTTCACCTGACATCTGGGTCATTTTCAGTAAGTTTTGGCAGTTACAGTGAGGTTGCCATGAGCATCCATGTGCAAGTCTTTGTGTGGGTACACACCCAGAGTGGAACTGTTGGCTTATCTGATAGGTCACATTTAACTTTTTAAGAGACTGCGAAACTGTTTTCCAAACTTTTTGGTTTTTTGGTTTTCGCATTTTATATTCCCACCACCCACGTCGGAGAGCTCCAGTTACTCCACATCCTCGCCACTGCTTGCTATGGTCAGTTAATGAAATTTCAATCATACTAGTGGGAGTATGGTGGTATCTCCTTGTGGTTTGAAAGTTCGTTTTGCACATGACTACTAATGTTGAGTACCTTTTCATGTGCTTACTTGCAATTCTAGTGTCTTCTTTGGTAGTGTCAATTCGAATTTTGGCCATTTTATATTGAGTTGTTTGTCTTCTTACTGAGTTCTAAAGATTATTTATATATTTTGGATACATATTCTTTACAAATATTTGTTTTTCAAATATTTTCTCCCAGTCTGTGGCTTGTCTTTTCATTTTCTTGGCAATGTCTTTGGAAGAGCAGAAGTTTTTAATTTTGATGAAGTCTAATATGTTAGATTTTTTTTGCTTTGTGGCTTGTGTTTTTATGTCTTATAATTTTTAAATGTTAAAATAAAAAATTAAAGGGATCTATCCATACCATGGAATGTTATCCAGTGACAAAAAAAAATGAGCTAGCAGGCCTTGAAAAGGCATGGAGGAACCTTAAATGCGTATTGCTGAGTAAAAGAAGCCAGTCTGAAAGGCTATGTCCTGTGTGACTCCAACTATATGGCATTCTGGAAGAGGCAAACTGTGGAGACAGTAAGGAGATCAGTGGTTGCCAGGGGCTTGGGGGGAAGGAGGGAGGAGTGGGTGGAGCACAAGGAGTTTTTAGGGCAGTGAAACTATGCTGTACGATACTGTAATGGTGACTACATGTTATTATACATTATCAAAACCCATAGCATGTACCACATTAAGAGTGAACCCTAATGTAAGCTATGGACTTTAGTTAATGATCAATAATGGCTTGTCAATTGTAATAAATATTCCACATTCACACAAGATGTTAAAATAGGGGAAATTGGGGCTGATGGGGAGAAGTATATGGGAATTCTTTGTAATTTATGCTCCGTTTTTTCTGTAAACCTAAAACTGCCCCCCCAAAATACAGTCTATTAATTTTTTTAAAAGACAAAGAAAAAATGCCTTTGAATCGTCAGGAAGCCTAATGATTTTAGGATAGCCTAAGGCCCTCTGTGTTGAAGACATTTGGCATCTTGGACTATTAGCCGGTGGTGGCCTTGCCCCCTTCCCTGTCTGTTGGGGCATGGCCGTTCCTTTGCTTCCTAGACTTTGAACTTCAGTTTTCTTTGTCCCTCTCTTCACCCCCCACTTCCCATCGGTTGTCCGTCCTCCAGGCGTCTTCCTGCGGTTCTCTTCCATCTTTGTTTGCTCCTTCTCTCAACTGCACCCAAATTCAGGCTCTCAGTCTCCCTGCCGGGGACTTCCTGCAAGCCCCCCGGCTAAATGCACTCACTTCCCGCCTCCTAAGCCCGTCTGGTCCCGTGGAGAATGTTAGCTTATTCTGCAGGTCTAGACTCTAATGTCCAAGATCATCTAGTAATTCCAATATTGTCTTCTTTTTGGCAGCAAAAGGACAGTTTAGAGAATGGCTTCAACTCTCATGCGTGTTTCCCCCGCCCCCAAACTGTGCTCTTAGGGCAAAGTTCCATGGTTGTGAGTCACTGCAGTGTTCCATAGAGACCCCCTTTTTTAATGGAGAGGCTTGAAGGTCATTATCAAGAGTAAATACTGCCAAGTCCTGGTAAACTTGGTCAGTTTACTAATCTGGATGATTCAGAAAATCAAGATTGAGAAACAGAAGTTACCCAGCAACTGCCAGCACCTCTAACACCGAATAAAAGGTGGCCAAGCCCAGGAAATGCTGGAACTGGAATGAAAGGGGAGGACAGAGACAGCAAAACGTCAGGGATGACTCTGAGCTCACGAAGGAAACGGCTGGTCCACCACACAAAGAAGGACAACAGCTGCAGCTAAGCATGCTGTTTATTTGTGTTGCGTGCAAAAGCATTACAGCCTCCGTCCAGAGCCACGATAAAATTGACAGGCTTGGAATTTGTTTTTGCGCAAATTGCATTCCTGAGAAATCATTTATAAAAACTACTTTTTCTCTGGGCTGTCAACTTTGAGGAAAACTGAACTTCAAAAAAAGGTCTTAACTTTTCCCAAGCAGAATCTTACACAATCCAAAGCTTATTAAAATAAACACCCTGGCGTAGGCTTGTACTCCAGGATGACTCGTTCTGGAGACTGTGTGCTCAGAGGACATTTTGTAAGAGTAGAAACACGCAGATGATACTCACAGCTTTTCAGATGTTTGTATGTATATATTTGTCTTATTCTTTGCCCATGTAACTAATACTGATTCAACAGTGTTCAAAGGTGATCATTTCGCACAGAGCGCTAGGGCTATTTTCCAGAACTATTCTCTTGTCTAAGTACATTTAACCTTTCCATAAGTTCCAGAGAACTCAGACCACAAGGTCAGAGCCCCGTTGTATTCTCACAGCGCTGCTGGCTTTCTTCTCTTTTTAAGGTGCTTGCCTCCTTGTTATGACCTGGCTTTCCTCTCTCTGCCTTAAAGTGTAAGCACTTCTTTCTTCTCACTGTTTGATGCCGGAATGTGTGGGACACCTCCAAGGTTGAGCGTTTCATGAAGAGCAGGATGGGTCCTGATCTTAGTAAGTGAACCCTGAGTGTCCACCACCGTGAGCCACTGGGGAGGGGTTTCACCCCCTGCAAACGCCGCTTAAGCTGCGCCCAGAACCCTGAGACAGCTGGGGACTCTGTTCATTGCCATGAGTCCCTTGCATATTGTAATAGCTGCCTATCTATATTGTGCAGGAGTTGTCAAGTGACTTTCTCATATTCTTTTTATAGGTGAGGAAAGGAAGTCTTGGAGATATTAAACAACTTGTCCAAGTTCGCTTAACTGGAGTACTGACACTCAGATCGCAAAACTCTTTCTGCCAGATGAGAAAAACAAAGTCTGAGGAAACTGCAGTAATTCTGTCTTTGAGAAATATTTTGTTCTAATAAGTGAGGTTTTCAGGATTCTGAAGAGAAAGAGAACCCGGTGCCTCTAAGAAGCCAGGTTCAACAATTGATTTAAAAATGTTGCTAACAGTTTAAAACAAATAAGAGGGAGTCCCCCTGAGCTGTGACTTGGGTCTTACTTAATCTGGGGAGACTCCCCAGATGTTGTCTCCTTATTGTCTACTGGGGGGAGGGGTGAAAGGCGGAAAGATAGAGGGAGAGGGGAGAGCAAGGCAGGGTGTTGGGGCTGCCTTAGCATTCCCATTTTGCTTTCTATATGCTCTTTGTCGCTATATTTTCACTCTACTTTTGTGGCTTTAATGAATATCTTATGTATAAGCTTTTTCTATATTTGGGGTACTTGGAAGAGGAAAAAAACTTAGGAAAACTTATGACAGGAGTCATGTAGCACAAGTCACGTGTGGGAGGGCTGACGGCGTGCTGCTGTCCTGCTAACTTTAGAGTTGACAACATCAGAAGAGCATGAGGTCGATGTTAGTGTAGGATGCTGATTTTGATATTGTCAGAAATACCGACCAGTAAATAGGACTGTCTTGGTTAACTAGAGCAACAGCTTGCACCAATCAGAATTATAATTTTGTCTGAAAATATTTCAGATGCAAAAGAAAAACCCCCTCGTGCAGCACCTCACACATTCGGGAGGCACCTGAAATATTATTATCCTAAATAATTTAAATAATGATATAACTTGACACTATCCTCCCTCCAAAACACATCGCTTTCTCTAGAGGAGTAAGTAGCACTTGATTGGCGAGATCTGATCCGAATAAATCAGAGTATTGGCAGTCATTGGGGACTTCCTCCTCTATCGCTTAAGATAGACAAAGTAGAACAGGCTTTTTGTTTACTTCCTTTTAATTATGACTAATAAAAAAACACAGCCTGTCCAGAAGAGGAAAATACATACTTACATCTGTATTCGCTTCTGCATTAGGACCGAACTGTTTTGAGAATGGCCAGAAAAAGCTTTGGATAACTTTATGGGCTATGCAAAATGGCAGAAGCAACAGCTGCAGAATTATTACAACCTTCCCATCTGTTCGGTAGTCAGGTGAAGAGCTCTACCATTGATTTTGAATTGGGGATAATTGCCAGTGACCTTGATCTTTATGCTTGAGCTTTGATGGATGACCGTGCCACCCAATCGACACAATGAATTAATACCCTTGAAATTAACTATTTCTGCCCTTTGTGAAAATGTCCTCTGCCAGGGCGTTTTAACTCTCTTTATTGTCCTTAGGTAACATCCACTTGCACTGAAGGACTTTGTCTTTGGAACTAATTTCCCTTCCATTTCTAATTACTGGTTACTTAGTAAACTGATACTGCACTAAACTAATTAGCTGGGGGGAAAAAATCCTGCTTTTCGAGCTAGTGTTTCATGCCTTTTTCACGGCAACTAGAACAATAGCATAGAGAGCTACGTGTAGAGCGGGAGGAGCGCTGGCTCTGGGATGCCTCAGAAAATCGAGATGCAGGTCATCATCAAAGAGCCGCCTGAGGTGTGACCTTCAGCCTGGAGCCAAGGTCCTCTGAGTAAACTCGTGATAATCACGGCCACCACGCCAGCTTCACAGGATTAAGTGAGGAAGGTGCCTGTGACAATCCTTGAAAACTGTGAGGTTCTAAACACATATTTGTTACTTCCAGATTCCACTGCCTTTTTTAAAGACAGCTTTTTGAGATAAAACTCACATACTATGCCTTTCACCAATGTAAAGTGTACACTTCAGTGGTTTTTAGTGTGTTCACAGATATGTGCAACCATCAGCACAGTCAGTTTTGGAATATCTTTATCGTCTCAAAAAGAAACCACACACCTTTTAGCTACCCCCTCCCTAACCCTCCATTCCTTTTTACTTTTTACGTTGTGTATTTACAGAGACTCTGGGATAATTTTTCAAGTTAAATTTTACAGGTAGGATTACTTGTGGATGACGTGAAAAATACTGTTTCCTGTGAAGAACGCCTCCCAGGGCTTTCCAGTTAATGCTCTAAGTGCGTTGGCAGGATGAAGGGTGGGGAGCTAAGTGTCAATAAGTGATATTACTAGGAAGATTACAATTCCCAATCCAGCTCTATTTTAAGAAGCAGAAAAGACGAGCGCGCGCTGTTACTGCTGAAGCCTCGGGTCCATGAAGCAGCCCATTGCAGTGGGACAGACGCGTGGGAAGCCGAGGGAGGGACGAGGCGCTGATGTTCGTGCCGAGAAGCGGGATGGGGACTTTCTCTGTACTCAGGAGCAAGGGATTCCAAGTCCAGGGACATTTGTAGTATCTGGAAGCTGCTTTTGCTTTTCCTTAACTTTCTAAACGCGGTTTGACTTCATGCAGTGGAGTGAGGAAGGAAGAGAGGGAGGAAGAAAGGAGAGGGGAAAAGAGGGAAGGAGGGAAAACGAGCTACTTCTGTAGCTTCTCCACTTTCTGTGTGACCCAAACCTTAGTGGAGGTGTTGAAGCAAGGTACAATCTATATGTGGCCTCCTTTCTGTTCCAGGTCGCCAGATCCCACCCTTGGACCCCCATGAAAATGGAAACAATGGAGGAATCAAACTTATGAAGCCATCCACGCAAGCCGGCCCGCGGTGCTGCTGACCCGTGGGCCAGGGTCCACTGTACTGGAAGAAGCCAGAGCCCCCCGCCCTGTGCACTGCTGAAGGACCTCCCACCCTCGGTGGCCTGGCACCTCACTTAGAAAGAGTGAGCGCGCTGGCTTGGCATCCTGGAAGACCTGCAGGGAATGGGGCAAGATTGTCCCTGGAAAAGGGTTTTAGAAAACTCTGGAAAAATCCACCATACCACCGCAAAGTGGCCTTTAGTGTATGAAATGCACCTGGGAGGGAATGGATGTTAGGTAATAAGTATATTTGAGTTTTTCGTTAAAAGTCTTAAAATATTCTTAAATTTGTACAGAAGTCTTACTGGCTCATTATGTGTGTGAGATTCTAAAGTGGAGGTCCACTCTGATGTCCTGTGTCCCCCGCCAGATTTCAGTAACTTCTTCAGTGCCATTGCCTTGCTGCCTAACCAGCCTTCATGGAAAGGTTAATTTAATTTAGTTTAATTTACCTTTCAGTGGAGTGTAATTGGACCATCACTCAAGCTGTGGACTTGAGCTGTTATAAAAGTGGAGAAAGATGTATTAGAAAGTGTTGTCTACATCTCTGACTTTTACTTGATAAACCTTTTTTTAAGTTTTGGTCATATGTAAACAAACCAAATCTGACTAAAATATTGCGTGTGATTTTGGGATTGGGAGGCCTGGTTTGGAAGACTCATTTAGTAGTTATTGTGTAATCAGTGACAGATGTAGGATATAAATATTATTCCAGACACCGCCTGGTATGCATTGCCTCCACAGTAACAAATTCCTACTTTCTTAGAGAAATTTAATGCACAGAGTATTATTTTATTAAGAGAATATATCGGGGCCGGCCCCATGGCTGAGTGGTTAAGTTTGCGCTCTCTGCTTCAGCTGCCCAGGGTTCGCTGGTTCGGATCCCGGGTGCAGACCTAGCACCACTCATCAAGCCATGCTGAGGCGGCGTCCCACATAGCACAACCAGAAGGACCTACAACTAGAATATACAACTATGTACTGGGGGCTTTGGGGAGAAGAAGAAGGGAAAAAAAAGGAAGAAGAAGATTGGCAACAGATGTTAGTTCAGGTGCCAATTTTTAATAAAAGTGTTTTAAAAAGAGAGAGAATATATCATAGTGTCATATCTAGGGGGAAAATTAACTAGAGGATGTTTGAGTCTAGACCAAAGGGCAAACATCTAATAGCATCAATTTATAATAGATTACAGGAAAGCCAGCCAGACGAGGTACCAACACCTTAAGATTCTCAATTCCAGATTAAGATTCCCAAAACTATAAAATTGGAGAAAGCGTTTTAGAAGATGCCAAGCTTGGGGGGTGAGTTTGGGGGAGTAACCAGAGGTCCAACTCTGGAGTGCAAATTGGCTGAGAATAGGCTTCGATAAAACCTTCCTTTTCAGGTTCTCTGTCTGCTCAATTAATTAAAGATATGTGAATCCAGTGGAAGTAAAGGGAAAGAAGGCATGAAAAAAGGGAAAAGCTTTTCCATGGAAAATTCAAATCCTATTACCATTCTAACTGTCATAAAAACCCAGGGTCAAGAAGCAGTTGATTTCCTAGTAGGGCTCATATCGGGAGGTGATTCTTAAAGGACATTTGGATCGGGGCCTCTTGTGGGGGCTGCAAGGGAACAGCCTCACGCAGCGTGGCAGCAGAGCCGATGAACCTTATTTGCCAGGAGCGTTCAAGGCCAGGCAAACATTAGTTGAACACCTACAGTGTAAAGCCAGGAAAGAGATAGTGAGCTGATTAAACCTTGAACTTTGAGTCACTCAGCGTGACCTGGTACTTAGAGTCCTCTCTCGGCTGTGCGCACCATGCTCACGGCAGGTGGAGACGCTGAGTCCACCATCAACAGAAAGCAAGAGTACTTGAGAGACCAGGGCCAAGTTTACACTCCTGTAAGTGGTCTGCAATCAAGAAAACAGGTGGAAATCACAGATTTAGGTTTTTTTTAATTCAAGAATATGCTGTCAATTTGATGTTCTAACTGCTTCACCCAGCTTGCCAGCGTAGTTGACAATCTTAGGATGTGAGGGCATATTTTTGGTTCAAGGGGGCCCCTTAGGTCTCCCAGACAGTACCTCAAGAACTGTTGGCAAGTGGCATTTGGATGTCTTGGCAGGGGTCCTTAGGGCTTTCTGCACATTGTCAACATTACTGACCTACATGATTCTGCTTGCCGGCCAAGTGATTACCGTGCCTCTTTCCAAAGTTAAAAAATTTGGGTTCCAAATTGAAATGACCTCTTTCTGGGTGACGTGCAGGCTTATTTTGGAACCCTTCCTCACCCAACAGTCCCTGAGAACCTGGGTTTATCTCTAGACAGCCGCTGGGTTGCCAAGCTAAGGTGGTACGCTCCTCAGCAGCCTCTGCAGCTCTGGGCCAGCTCTTCAGTGGTTGTGTCTTGCATAAAATAGCTGATCTTAACCACACACAGCCAGCTACCCATGAATGAGCCCCTGGTTTTATTTCAGAAGCACCTGAGGGTGTGAACCACTCTTACCTTAACTATTCAAGCCAGTCAGATGACAGAATATATATAATCACTGCTTGGAGCAACTGGTGTCAAGAGTGGATGGCACTTGAGCACATGAGCATTTGCATAAACGCAGAGGCTTCTCTGAAGACGGGTGCTCCAGCCTTGTCTGCAGCGAGGCCATCTCATCTGCCTTTGATTTGTCTTGAGATTACTTTCTGGCTGTTCTAATATTGAACTATAACCATGTAATATTATGTAAAGGCCTGGAAATTACTATGGCTCCACAATGTCAAGGAGTTTTATGTGCTGTAGCATCCTTCACATCATTTTTCCAAAATTTACTCCTTTTCCTCTGTTTTCTTTCCTTTCGTGTGTGGTATGTACGTGTACATGTGTAAATATGATTTCGTATTTGTTAGGCCAGCGTATAACCCCTTTCACTGGCCGCATTTGGCTCGTGACGGTGTGTTATCTAATGTAGGCGTGGGCTCTCCTAGGGGTTATCTCCCCATGGAAATCCCAAAGAGGGCACTGGGGTCATATAAATATTTTATGTAGGTACATAATTGACTTGCCATTTTATAGTAGAAAATGGTACATTAGGGTGCTGAATATGACGTTACCTTTCAGACCATAGAAGGTTGAAGATCTAAAGCCAAGCTTTAGCCAACAAAAGGGCTGTGCACCAATAAGAACTGAATTTATTTTCTGAGGGAGGTTTGGATGACTGAAATATTTCCTGTAAGATCAAGGAAGATGGCTTGTGATGGCCGACACTGAGCTCCTTCTGGGGGGCTCCACTTCTCACTGCTCAGCAACGCTCACAGCAAGTTGAATAATGAGCTGGCTTACAAATGAAAGCGCCCTAAGCTGTATTCAGACCTGTTAGGTATCCAGTTTACTCTTTTAACCATCATTGCTGAAACCAGACCCAGTGATCCAACATCATACTCTGTTGTGTAAACTCCTTTTTCTCATGTTTTTATAAAGAGCTTCTGTCTGGGCTGGACCCAGTTCTCGCGTATCGAAGACGCTGCTGCAGACCATTCCACCTTGTATTCCACGGTAAAGCTTTGCCCTCAACAGCGTCCAATTGTATCTGTTATTTTTGGTTTAACACACACTGATTCATACTAATAAATATTTTAAGTTTTACCAAGTTTGTCTTTTTCTTGTTGTATGTTCTGTTGAATCATTTTTTACAAATCAGTCTCCTCAGAATAAGAATGGTGAGTCCCTGTGGAAACTTGTGTGCCTGTACCTATGAAGACCTGTGTAAGGATGTTCACTGGTACTGTTTCCAACAGCAGAACATTGGCTTCCCTTAAGGAAATGGATAAATAAAATGTGGTACAGCCACGCAATGAAAACTATAGCGTAATTAAAATGGATGCGAGATCTACCATGCATCGGTGTGTATCTCAGCACAGAATGTGGAATGCAGGGCTGCCGTGCCCACATCCCCAAGGACCACTCTCAGTGGTCTGTGTGAATGAGCCCTCAGGAGCTGTGCAGTGCACAGGCTGAGCAACAGAGCCGTGGCCCTGGCTGAGTGAATAAAGCAAGCTGAAGTACAAACATGTATAAACTTACACAAAACAGTAAGGTATGTTGTTTATGAGTGTGTGTGTGTGTCTTAACATAAAAGAAGAATTAGATAGAAAAACATCAGCTTCATGATAGTACTTACCTTCAAGAGGGAGGGAAGTAAACAACATCAGGGAGGAGAAAAAAGCATTTAACTCTCAGTAATTTTTATTTCCTGATATAAAAATCTGAAGCCAATATAACAAAGTGATAGCGTTTGGTAATTTCAAGGTGTGTGTTTTACTAGTCCCCATATTCTGCTGTATTAAATTTTTTCAGAGACAGGATATGGAGACAAGAAACAATGAAAAATTAGGCTGACTTTAAATGTGCTGGCGTGACTTCAGAAGTGTAATTGCCAACTTAGGGTACTCGGTAAGCTTTCCGAGGTTCACTATTCCCATCGCTCCACATCTCAGCTCAGCCCCCTGGCCGCCAGCACACGCACAGCTTCTCGTACACACTCTGGACCTTATGCTTTCTCTGTGGAGCTTCGTGTGACACACAGATGACCAGGGGAAAGCAGGCTGTGAGGAGGGAGGAAGGCAGTGCCTTCTGTTCTCAGAGTTTGAGTCGCTACCCAAGGCACGTGCTGGGAAGCTGCTTTCAATATATAATCAAACAAGGGAAAAAAGACAATCCACCATCACCAAGAGACCCAGTGTTCTGATTTTGTAAGAAAACAAGTCTTTCTTTTGCGTTTATTAAGAAATGGTTACCTATTTGTGACACTTTTGGAAATGTTTTTAGAAAGAATCCCATGATTGAATTAGGCAGCAAATTGTGTGCAGCCCAGCCCTCTCTGTGGGTAGCATTCTACACGGGGATTCCTCCCTCTCCTGCATCCCTCAGTCGGGCTTTGTCCCACTGCTTTATTTAACACGACCCAGGGTCTGGGGCGTCGTGCGCTGAGGTCCCTCAGTCTGGCTTTGTCCCACCGCTTTATTTAACACGACCCAGGGTCTGGGGCGTCGTGCGCTGAGGTCCCTCAGTCCGGCTTTGTCCCACCGCTTTATTTAACACCACGCAGGGTCTGGGGTGTTGTGCGCTGAGGCACTTGGCACATTTTTACAACACAACTTTGTGTGGGGCCCTGGGGAACAGGCATAAGGAGTCCGGGGCTGTCCTCAGCTTGACCCTGAGCATTGCCTGTGGCTGCTCTGGATGGTTCTCAACATCTGCTGTTCAGGCAAGGACTGTCCCAAGCAGAGGAGGGAGACCTCATCCTAATCTCTCGAGCATCCGTCTCCAGGAACGTCCTCCCTAAGCTTTCGAGACACTGCAGTAACCTGTAGTTCAAGTGGCTTCTTGTGAGGGTGTCTTCTCCCCTTCATTCCAGTGTTTATTAAAAAACCAAACAGATAATACCCAGCATTGGCAAGTGTCCTGAAAATGGCCACTCTCATACATGCTGGTCAGAGTAAATTGGGGCAGCCTTTCCAGAAAGCGGTTTGAGAACATGTATCTAAAACGTTTAAAAGATCACATCCTATGACCCACTAATCCTGTTTTTCTATTTCTAGGAATTAATTTAAGTGTGTGTGTGTGTATATGTATACATACGGATGTATGCTATACATAATACATAACACACATATATGTATGTATTGTATATAACTTATATACGTGCATATATTACTACATAACACATCCATCCAAAACTTAGTGGCTTAGAACAATAAACACCCATTATCTTGCAGTTTCTGTGAGCGGGAATTTGGGAACAGCTCGGTTGGGTGGTTCTGACTGAGGTGAGATGTCAGCTGGGGCTGCACCATCTGAAGCCTTGACTGACTCCCTCACATGGCAGCTGGCAGGAGGCCTCATTTCCTCGCCAGCTGGACCTCACCACAGGCTGCTCGTAACCTCACGACATGGCAGCTGACTAGCACAGGTTAATTAGTGATATGCACATACTGAGATGTTTGTCCCAGTATCGTTTATAACAATGAAAATTTAGAATAACCCAAATGTCCTATGATAGGAAATTAGTTAAATTACAATACATCCCTAAAATAGAATACTGTAATCATTAAAAATTACAGTATTATAAATAATTGTTACTGGCCATAGGACTCAGAGGTACAAAACGGACCCCTTTCTTTTTTCCGTAACAACTAAATTTCTGCCCTGAACCCCATTCTGTCTAATGCGGAAAGCTGAATTTAGTTGCATCTAGTTTTACCTCGTCGACTCAGTGGCTTCTATCATTTTAGGCTTACACTTGTTACCAGGATTTAACCCTCTGCGTTTTCTTCTTGGGGAGTGTGAAAGGGTGGGAGGGATGCATGTAAGCTTCTAGAGGGCTTTTGTAGCATTCCTGGGTCTAATTGTCTGGTCACCAGGCCCACAAAGTGGTCTCTCTCTGTCCCCCTTGTCTCATGCACCTGGCTACCTCCAGTCTGCTTCCACACCCCACCCAAGGCTCTTGAGAAGATTTTGGATGGAGCGTTAGCCTCTCTGGAGTCCTCAGAGGCTGGTAGGGGAACAGACTGGGGTTGGGTGGGGGGTTGTCTCAGGTGGGCTCTGCCAGTATCCCTATCCTGTTGCTGGGATCCCATGATGACAGCTTCAGGTGGGGCCCCCTTTCTGGGAGGGTGATGGGAAGCCAGAGAGGGGTCCGCCTTACTCAGGTCGTATGTGCATGCAAGCTGTCTCCACTTCTCTAGGGCTCCCTTCCCACAGCCCAGGGGGTATAGGAGTGGGGAGAGGCAGGCGATACCTTGTACTAACTTTGTTAGAGCTTGCCCTTTTCAGTTCCAAAATGCTCTGCAAACGTGCAGACTTTATCGGCCCAAAGGGACACTTTTCAGAGTGAAGGAGCTGCTGCTAACATCAAGCTGGGACAGCAGGAGTAATTGGATAGTCCCAGGCAAACTGGGATACGTGGTCATTCTGGTCTAGCCAATTCCGCATCTAGCAACTGGGAGGTGGTTTTGGGTCAGTGGGACAGAAAACTCATGAGTTCCTAGCTAAGCACCTTATTACCACTGTCTTCGTGAAGTCATCCATCCATCCAACAAATATTTGTTCAGGGCTCTGAGTTGGTGCTGAACGAGCCTGCCATGCCCCATCAGATGTGCACAACTTCCAAGCTTACAAAGGAGGAAACAAAGACAAGGGAAAATAAGAGAGCCAAAAATGGCAGGAATGAGAAGGGCAGAAAGGGCGGCTTGACTGAGGGGGCCCTGTGACCACGGGGGTAGGAATGGGGGCTTGGGAATCAGCCTACCCCTTACTCATCATAAGATCCTGAACAAGTGACTTGGTTTCTCCGAGCCTCGGTTTCCTCCTGGAAATCAGATATAATGCCCATGTCACAGGGTTGATGACAAGATTAAGTGAAATCATCGCTTATATAAGGCACTGAGCACAAAGAATCTGGTGGCTATGATTACGCCATAGGCTTCAGCCTTTGCCCTGGACTTCGGAAGACGTCTTTTTTCCTGTCTTTCTAGTTGCCACTTTCTTATTTTTGTTCCTTTCCTTGGAAAGCAATGTAGTATAAAGATTAAGATCAAGAACTCTAGCGTCAGACAACCTGAGTCAGACTCCCAGCTCTGTAATTTGCTCGCGGTAGGACGTTTGGTAGATTAATCTCCCTAAGTCTGTTTCCTCATATGTAAAAGGCAGAAAATAATTCAGATGCACACGTCCATAATTCTGGAAGCCAAAAAGCTTTGTAAGTGGAGAGATTTTTCTTTAGTTTGATACGGACTCATTCGGCAGTAAAACCAGACTTGAACTGATATGATGCTATTTATAGTTGCTATTTATCCAAGGGTGAATTATTATATATTATCCAGGGGTGAATATTGTACATTTAGTTGCAGAAATACTACTGGGTTTGCTTAAGGATCCTATCCCTGAGTCTACTGGATGTTCTGTAATAGATGTGATGACGATTTTTAGGCTGGTTAATTTTAAAACTGCAGATGAGAAGCAGGCTCCGAGGACTGGAGTTTGCTTGCCCTTAGTTGGGAAACATTTACATTTGAAAGGAAACCTCCATCTGTAAAGACGCCTCCCTCTCTGTGCCAGGAAGAAGGGGGATGGCCTTACCTCTAGAAACTCTTACTCAATGCCAAAGGCAAGAACTTAAGTTGGTTACTGTCTGGCAACCTCATGTAACTGATTTAGGGTGGTGGCTTCTGGCCTTTACTTAATCCAATTTGATTCCTATCTAAAAGTTGTGGGACCACCCAATGGCCAGACCCCACCTGCACTGATACCATTTTAACTTTTTTACATGTTCTTTCCTTTGTCTTGTAAAGAGGTGGCTCACATACCTATGCCTTGAGTTTAGCCTGACTCTCCACCCATGTTTGCAGCAGGAGCAGGGGCAGCAGCAGCTCCTCCTGCCCGTGGGCCCTGTCCCCACGCAGCAGCTCTGACTGCCCATGGGTCCTGTCCCCATGCCGGCAGTAGCAGCAGCAGCTCTGACTGCCCATGAGTCCAGTCCCCACGGTATTCCACACTATTCTCTAAATAAAAGAGCACTACTGCCAGATCTTGAGAGTCCAAGAAATCTTTCTTTCGACTCCTCAGCTCACTGACCCCGCATCAGATGCACTATATTACTTTTATAAAATCCAAACAAAATTCTAAATTCTGAAAACACCTGCCCCTAAGGTGTCATATACGGTGTTGTGGGGCCCATCATATCTATCTTGCAGGTGTGTCATGAGGATTAAATGAGAATATGCGTGTGAAGAGGCTTTCTTGTGGGGAGCTCCAGGCAGCCTAGGGGCCACTGTTTACATGATGTCAGTGCTCTCCATGCCTCCTGAGTGGGGCTGTGTGGGTTTCACTCTACAGAAAGCACTTCTTAGGGTCCTGGCACCGAGCAAATACCCAAAAACAATAATAGCTAACACAAATATGGCAACTTGCTATGTGCCGGTACTGTCCTAGGTGTTTTACAACATATTACTTCTTGTTATTTTCACAACCCCCTCTAAGAGGTAGATACTGTCATTATCTCCATTCTACAGATGAGGAAACTGAGGCACAGGAGGTTAAGTAAATTGCCCAAGACCATAGACTAGTAAGAGAGACAGAAGTCAAATATTAGCTACTCTGATTTTCTCCTTTCTTTTATTAACTAAAAAAATTTTTTTCATTGAGGTGTAATTGACATATGATAGTTTCAGGTGTACAACATAATGATTCAGTATTTGTATATATTGCAGAATGATCACCACAATAAGTCTAGTTAACATCCAGCACCTCACATAGTTACAATTTTTATTCTTGTGATGAGAACTTTTAAGATTTACTCTTTTAGCAATTTTCGAATACACACTACAGTGTTATTAACTGTAGTCACCATCTTGAACATGACACCCCCAGGACTTACTTATCTTGTAACTGGAAGTTTGTACCTTTTGGTCCTGTTCCATTTTCGCCTTTCTTTACTCTCGTTATAAGTACTGCAAATATAAAGAAATGAAGGAGAGGACATCTATGCTTATTGAATACTTCCTATGAGCTAAATACTTCCAAATTGCATCTCACCTTATCCACAAAACAAATCTGAGAAGGATGCGCAAGTGTTCTCCTTTGTGTAGAAGGATCATGGAGAGCTTAACTTCCTCGATTTTATGCAGTTAGTCAGCGGGCAACCAGCCTTCCTGCAAGGCCCATGCTATCATTGTTGCATCTCGGGAGGAAGTGCTGGCTGGGGAGCTAAGGGTGAACCAGCTCAGGCCAGAAGAGCTGAATCACTCCATTAACGAGATTTGCTGGTTTCACTGAACTATTATCTGATGCCAAACTGCTGGGGTGGCTCTCCTTGGCCCTACCGCTCAGACAGCTTGATCGATCTTTTCTGTATCCCTGACCTTGATGTTGACGCTACTGCTCATCCTTGATGGAAGTTCTTTACTGGATTTTGAAGTGACTTCTGCATCAGGGTTCAACAATTTTGACTTTGCAAAGGCTGAGGCCTTGAATTCATTTCTGAGAACCCAGGGCCAAAACTGTGTCCCCAAGTGGTCCTGGACGACCTGAGAGAGGCCAGCTTTCTGCACCCAGCGTCTTCTTTGGATTGTACCTATTTTCTCCTCTGCTGCTCCTTTGGAAAAGGATCCCAACTCACTTCTACAGCACATCTCAAGCTTTTCTTTTTTTTGCTTCCATCTTAAAATTCCTCTGCACTGTTTTTCCCCCTTGTCAACTTACATATATACATCAATCTAATTTTGATCAACTGCCATCCATCTATCTCCCTTTCCCCATCAAGCTACCCTCTTTCCTTCACATTAATGAAACTCTTAGAAGAGAATCTTGATCTATTCACTTCCACCTGCATTTGGCCGCTGTCCCTCATTCTGCACTTTCACAGATCACCACCACATACCTGATTGCCCACTGCTGACCACTGTCTCCTCACTGTCCCCACTTCCCTGTGGGCATTTGAGGCTGTTGACCTCTCCCTCCTGATGCTCCTCCTCTGGCTTGTGGGCCTGGGCCCCACGGTTCCCCTAGCTTCTTCCATGAGCATTTAGACTTCCTGTCTGCTGAAATGCAGGTACTCCCTCCAAATTCATGCTCCTAATCCCACTCAATTTGTACCCCCTCCAATTTTATGATTTTAACCATTACCTCAAGCTTCCAAACTGTGGTCTGGCCTGACTTCTTTTTAAAAGATTTTATTTTTCCTTTTTCTCCCCAAAGCCCCCCGGTACATAGTTGTGTGTTTTTAGTTGTGGGTCCTTCTGGTTGTGGCATGTGGGATACCGCCTCAGCATGGCTTGATGAGCGGTGCCATGTCCATGCCCAGGATTCAAACTGGTGAAACCCTGGGCTGCCGAAGTGGAGCGCGCGAACTTAACCACGGGCCACGGGGCCAGCCCCTGGCCTGACTTCTTCCCAGACATCAGATCTTGGTTCCCAGCTGCCAGTGGATGTGCACTGTGGATGTCCTGCTCAGGTACTGATGCCCCTTCTGGGCACGCAGACCCTACTTCACCTTGTTACGGTGGACGTCACACACTGCTTTCTCTCAGAGACTCAGGCTTCAAATTTGAGAGTCAGTTTCAGCTCCTCCCATTTGTCAAGTGACGTAAATTCTGTTTCTGGGATTTCTTAAACCTTTTACCCTCTTTCCACTGTCCTAGTTTAGGCTTTCCATATGTTCTAGCTCAACTATTGTGATAGTTTCTTTTTTTTTGTTTTTTAAACATTTTATTTATTTTTTATTTTTCCTTCTCCCCAAAGTCCCCCAGTACATAGTTGTGTATTTTAGTTGTGGGTCCTTCTAGTTGTGACATGTGGGACACCACCTCAGTGTGGCCTGATGAGCGGTGCCATGTCCGCGCCCAGGATCCGAACTGGCAAAACCCTGGGCTGGTGAAGCAGAGCGCACGAACCCAACCACTCGGCCACGGGGCCGCCCCGAGGTAGTTTCCTAACAGATCCCTTTGAATTCTGTCTTTGGCCCTCCAATCTATTGTTGACCATGCAAACAGTGAACCTGCTAAAGTACAGATCCGAGCATGTCATTCCAGAACTTTCTGTGACATGCCATTGCAAATTAAGTAAAATCCCCACTCTGTAACCTGGGGTGAAACATTCCTCTCATCTGGGCCCAGCCTCCCTCTGAGCCAGTCACTCCTGGGGCCCTGCTCCTGACCACCTTCTCCAAGTGGTTGCTCTCCCTGCGCTCGGAAGCCAGTCCCCACTGGCTCCTCTCTGCCCGGCGGTGCACCACCGCTTCCTGAGGCTGGGAAGCACTTCTCAGACTTTCCCAGACCTCCCCAGGGAATTGCACCCCCTCTTCTAATCATTGTAGAGTTTAGGGTAGCAGGTCAGCCTGTAAGTTAAAATCAAAGGTTTTTATCAGAAATAGTACATTTTTTGCACTAAACATGATGAGTCTAGTATTAAATTGTCATTTTTATTCTCTACACTCATTGTTGTAGCAGAGGATCAGGAAGTTAATTAGGTATTACCTTGGAGAGTCATAAAAGAAGAGACAGTCACATGGCACCTAAATTCCACAGTGCAAGTTTTCCTTGCGTGTCCGGTGTGTTGCATGCCGGGAAAAGACTGGAGATGCTGAGCAACACCCCTTATCCTCAAGAAGCTTATACTTGGACCGAGGAGGAAAGATTTATGCCATGTGACATCGTTTCACTAAATGTGTGGTGCTGACAGGAGAGGCTGGGTGACTGGAATTAAGTATGGGTGTGTGACATTTCACTCTTTTTTGGTTTTAACACTTGTTTTTCAATATTCTGATTTTGTACTTTGTATGGATGGTTCAGAAAACTCTTCTGGGAAAGTTTCTTTTACCCCTCTCCTATTTCTTTATTCAGATGCCAAGGTGGAGATAGTGGTCTGCTAGATGTTAATAAAGATGATTTTGGCAAAAATATATTTTAAATTAAGTGTTTTACTGTAAACCTTCTTCAACTGTTTCCCATTATGCATACTGTAGTCCATTCATGCCTTTATCCATCCATTCATTAAGTGCCCACTGAATGCCACACTCACATACGGGGAGAATGAGTTTGGGCCCTTCCCAGGAAGTTCAGTGTTGTGACACCGAACACCAAAGCCACAGTTGATGTGCTGAGAGAAGTTCAGCGGGACCTGTTGCTTTGCTTGCTCTGCTGTGGGTGCCACTTGTCCCGGAGGCAGGCACACTCCGTAGTCTGCTGACTTGCTTGTCTGGCTTCCTGTAGAAGGTGAGAATTGGGACATTCGAAGAACTAAGGGCAGACAGCAGTGTTCCTGCACTAGGAGTGATGACCCAGGGTCATGTGCATTTTTAAAGTCTTTGTAGAGCCTAATGCCAATAAAACATCAACAAACTTGTAACTAACCTGAATCTTACCAAAGCAACTCTAAACAGAATTTTCCAGTAAATATTCACACAGGAGAGCTTTAAACATTATACTAGAAGTCTTTCCAACCACGAAAATGTTGGGGGTCAAATATTAGAACAAAGGGAATGAATATAGTCAATAATCCACTCCTTTGAGCAAAACATCGACATCTTGTGTCCAGAACTGATGAGGAATGATTGAGTGACGAGCTCAGACAGCCAGGTCCAAAGGCACAAGATCTGAACCTCAGGTAAAAAACTGATGGTTTATGACAATCCTCTGCAGAGCCATTTGGAGGTCAAACAGAAAAGCACTCATTTAGCATTTTTAAAAATAATGTTCTTTCCCATTATAAAGGTCTATTCTTGGAAATTTGGAAAATCCAGAAAAGTAGAAGGAATAGTAAGCAATTTCCCACCTTGGCATTCAAAGCACCTAGAATGTTTTAGGAGTTTGTCCAGGGTTTGTCACTATGACACTGAGAAACTGGGGAAAAAATAATCCTCTAGTAGGTGTTCAAATGGATCTACTGCTTTATTTATTCTATGTGAGCCCATGACAATGTCTTTCAGATTTGGGGGATGTTATAAAGGAAAGTGGGATATGGTGGGGGAACTAAGTAAAATCCAAGGGAAACTGAGTCCAGCCCCGCGTAATGACTTACACAACTCATTGCTCCCTGATTACTTTACAGAACGTACTTAAATAGCAGTCATATTGAAGAGAAAAACTAGGATGGGGATATGCAATGTAGATAACTTTACACTTAGAGCAATCAGTACTGAAATGAAGGCTTTTATGGAAGATAAGCATTCTTATATTCCAGCGGCAAGCACACAGCAATCGTGCTATGTTGGTCTGATTGCAAAAAAGTCTTCATGAAGAATGACCCTCTGTGATAAATGCTTCTCTGTTCGAGTAATATTCTCCACAGTTCTACTTGAATTGTCGTAGCGAGACTTCCAGTTAAGTTCCTTCAGAGGTGCCTGTTCTCAAGGAGGTGACAGGTCACTGCAACGTGATTCACCTGCATGAAGGACGTCACCCCCCACAGCCCACCATGGCTCTTATCATCCCACATCAGAACGTGCAATAACTCCCAGCTGGTGTCCCTGCTCTTTCGTGTAAAGTCTTACAAATACATTTCAAAGATTAATGCAATGAGCCCATGACTGTGTGCCCATCATCCAAAATTAACAAATACTAACGTTTTATTTCTAAATATGCATGTTATACCTGCACACATATATTTAACGAAGCAAAAGGAAATTGAATATAATAGATAAAGTTGAAATCCCTTTTGATCTTCTCCCCAGGCCCAGTACCCTCTCCCTTCACCTGCTCAGAGCAATTAGTATTCTGAGTGTGCTGCACAGCCTTACAAGCCAAGGTTTCCCTTTATTTCATATATTTACATTTATAAATAAATGTGTATATATATTCATATGTATGCATATCTGAATCAATGGTATTGCTTACATTTTTGGACATAAATAATAGAAACCCCATTTTTTGGTGTCTGTTTTCCTTACTACGATAAAAGCCCTAAAGCGGTAGACACAGGGTCTACTCACCTGGTCTATAACCTCATTTGTACCCTGTGTAAATGCTCAACAAATGTTGAACTGAACAGTAGCTGCCAATGTGTTATAAAATATTACTAAGTGGTGTTAGTTGATGTTTCCACCATGGTGGGTATGCGTGCACACACACACACTTGGATCCCAAGAATAGTCCAAATAGCATTTCTCTGGCCATGGAGCTTCTTCTGTATTGGACTTCTGCAACTCTTCAGTGTTCTCCCCTATCACATGCTTACCCACCCTCTCTCTCCTCCGTCCTGCTCTGGCCCCCTCTAGCCATCTGAGCCCAGGCCGCTGAGACCCTTGGGGCTCTGCTAATGTGGCAGTGGTTCCAGGAAGCAGTTGCAAAAGTGCCTCTACCACCACTGCCACCAAAGGCACTGTGCAACACTGTCTAGCTCTCCTTCCTGCCCACTGACCCCTAACTCTGCTAATTTGAGCCCTTTCTCTGAAGCTCTGGATGCACAGAAAAGGCACCATGTACCCCACTGAAGAGGGTAACCTTGTCTCCCTTCTCCTTTCTGTCAATTCCTAAGTCACCGCTGCTTTGTGCAGGGTTACTTTCCAGCAGTACAGGATGCCCGGGAGGTGTCTTTTCTCCTGACTCCCTCCTCCAGAGTGCAGGACTGTCCTGTGGTCAGAGTAGACCACTGCCCCCAGCTCCACGCTGGCAGGGCGCCTCAGGATCCTCAGTTAGGTTTTCAAGCTCTACCAACAAAACTTTCTTCTGCTCATACTGATCGCCTCTTGTGACAGACACTGCCAGCCCTCTGCTCCACGCAGTCTGTCAGCACTCATCTCTCTTCTCAGATGATTGCTTCCTGCAAACACCTGCTATCCTCTCAGGTGGCTGTGGGTACAGGTAGAGCACGAGCACGGAGCAAGCAGAAGTGCCAGACTTAACTCCCCTGGAAAGAGTGCTCCAAAGAAGGAAGGAAGGATCGCTCGCTCGGAGGCATGCTCTGTACTCCCCTCCCGGTTCCCCAGGGGGAGAGCCTCAGTGCTCACAGAGGCGACTGGCTTGATGCCTTTTCCGCTGCCCCACCAATGTCTCCTGGGGTCACCTCCCAAATAAACTACCTGCACTCAAATCCTTGTCTAGGGTCTGCTTCTCATAGTTTAGTTAAAATGCATTGTTGTCTATTCAGTAACCAAAAGAAACAAACTATTGATACACAAAACAACACAGGGAAATGTAAATGCGTACCGCTAAGTGAAAGAAGTCAATCTGAGAAGGCTGCACACTGGATGACTCCATTTATATGGCATTTTGGAAAAGGCAAATCTGTAGAGACAGGGAACAAATCAGTGGCTGCCATGGGTTTGTAGCAAGGTGAAAGGTGACGGTGAAGCACAGGAGATTGGTTAGGGCGGTGAAACTGTCATACGGTCCTGCAGTGCTGAGTCATAACGCTGTCCACTTGTTAAAACCTGTAGGATTCCACGGCACAAAGAGTGAAACTTACTGTATGCAAAATCGAAAAAAATCAACCCGGAGAGCAGGGGATCCCAGAAGGAAATGCTGAATGTGATGAAAGAATATATCCATTTCCAATGTGTGATACAATGTCACTGAAGGGGTGGGGGAAAAGAGAAGCTGACCTAAGCAACTTTGGAAATGACAAGAAACTGTAAGACTAAAGACAAAGGAATTATATGTAAACACTGTGCTCTAGTTGATAAAGTTGTTAACCATGGAGGTACAGATTAATTATCCTGAAACCACTCTGCATGTATACTGGAATTGAGCAAATGAGGAAACGCATGGCAGACGGTGGGAACCAAGTCACTTTTGGAGTAGAGGGTTACAAGACAAGCACGAGGGAAAGGCTACAGTGAACCATGTAGTGCTGAATTAGAGTTGAGGACATCAACATGAACTCATATTTAGCTTAATACAGATACTCATATAGAAATAATTATGAACTTGTGCGCATGCATGGGTTAGTATACATATATATATTTCCTAGTTATGTTCACTGAGAGTCTAGAGGCAATGACACCCAGTATAAGGAGCACACACAGCCCAGATCTTGGTTTCTAAATACCATTCTCCAATAAAAGAAAGAAGGTCTCCTTAAAGAAATGGATGATTCTAGGGCTGGGGCAGTGAATCTACAGGATGAGCCTAGAGCAACTTATAGTGCTAGAAAGTAAGAAAGCGCCCCCAAACCAAAACTACAAGTGTATAACCGTCAAAAGGAGACAGGCGTCATCTGAAGGAGCTCTTGATGGTCAAAGCTGGAACAATTTGAATAATGAATAAATTACATAGTATTGGATTATAACCCAAAGTACAGAATAAAGGTATTAGTCCACACTGATGTAAATAAATGACTGAAGAAATAAATAAGTGGGGGACGGGAGAGACAAATCTTCCAAACAGAAAAATCCAAAAAATTTATGTCAGTGCTCCTCCCTTGAGAAGGTGGAACATAACCCCCACCCTTGTGTGTGTGCTGTGCACAGTGACTCCCTTCCACAGAGCTCGGTAAGCAGAGGAGGGTGAGGATAACTTCAGTGCAGAACCTGACAGTCACTACCTCAGCCAGGCGATCAAGGCCAACATCATCAGTGGTAAGTCGTGATCGTAACAGGAACCCTTGATATGTTTAATTAATGATAAAGTGATTGAAATGGTCCTTTACTTCTGTGCTCTTCCTCCAAAAAATATGTAGCCCTGGTCTAACTCTGAGGAAAATACCAGACATACCCCCAATTGAGGGACATTCTCCCAAATACCTGACCAGTACTCCTCAAAACTGTCAAGGTCATGAAAAAAAGGGAAGTCTGAGAAACTGCCACAGCTCAGAGGAGCCAAAGGTGATATGACAACTAAATGTAATGTGGGATCCTGGAGCAGATAAAAGGGCACTAGGGAAAAACTAACGAAATCAGAATAAAGTCTGGCCGTTGGTTAGCAGTAATATATCAGCATTCGTTCCTTAGTTGTGACAAAGGTACCATAGTCACGTAAGATGTTCACAACAGGGGAAACTGGATGTGGGGCACATGGGGACTCTCTGTACTACCTTTGCAACTTTTCTGTAAATGTAAACCTATTCTAAAATTCAAAATTTACATAAAAATACATTGTCATGCTAAAAGGTCTTCCTCCCTCCGGCAGTAAGATTGGGAGAAAGGTAGGAGGTAAAGGGCAGAGAACTTTTCCTGCTTCAGTCTTTACTGTAATTAGAACAGAGAACTTGGGGTTAAGATCTTTTTGCTTTGAAATCTTAAACTGGAAATAGGATTTCTGGCAGGACGCTCACAAAATTCCACAACCTGTACCCATTTTATGTCTTATTTGTGTTTTAGCGGTGATTCATACTAAATTTTCCCTTTCCTGTCACCTATCCATTACGCTGAGTACCCAAAAGAGTATGAATCTTTACAAGGAAAACATTTTTATTATTCTATAGTAAATTACTGGGCACTTTGATGCATGTATCAGAGTCACTGAGTTAAATCCTGAAAGTTTTAGCACTATTATTTTTATTGTTATTATTATTGATTTGGGGTTGTGCGGGAGGCAGTTTCAGAATCAGGAATTCAGAAGTTTATATACCAATATGTCACCAGGAGTGAAAATCACAAAAGACAAAATTGATGGATTTAACTACACAAAAATGAAAGCATCTCTATAGTATTTGAAAAATGCAATACACAAAATTAAAAGAGAAACAAAAAAAACTATGACGATAATTGGCCAAAAGTTAAAGAAATAAATATATGTGGAGATGTCTCCCCTTCAAGAACTATCATGCAAAGACCATGAAATGTCAATTTGCAAAGGAAGAAATATAAATAGATGATAAATATGCCAAAAAAGTCAATTTAATAAGGAAATGCAAATTAAGATACTGTAGGGAGCTGAAATTGGCCACCCCAAGATATGTCTCTTTGGCATCAGGATTATTTGAGGCTGATTGCTTTTGATAAACTGGGACAGGGAAGGAGGCTCTGAGGAATGGAACTTGCCCTTTGTTAGGACACATTTACATTTGTAAGGTAAATCTCTATCTGTAAAAGGTGCCTCCCTCTCTGTACCAGGAAGAAGAAAGCAGATGACCTTCTCTCTAGAAACTCTTAATCAATGCCAAAGGCAAGGACTTAAATCTGCATTTTATTGTACTTGTCTGGTAACCTCCTGTAACTGATTTCCCTCCCCCTCCCAAAGTTGGCATTTCTTTAAGGATTAAGCATCTTTTCTTAGGCTACGAACTGGTTGCTGCGCTCACCTGTGACTGCCCAGCTCAAGACAATAGACTTGCCTCCTGCTACGCCCACTGAGACAGCAGACCACTACCTGCTGTGTCCATCAAGTGATGTGCCGACAGGGCAATCTTGTGACTATTGTGGGAGAGACATTTCAATCATATGTGAAATATCCTGTTTGGGGGGGGTATATAACCACTCTGTGCACCCCACTTCTTCGGTGCTCTTTCTTCCTTTGGGAAGAAAGGCCCCGGGCCATGGTCCTCATAAAGCTTTGTTTAATTTTCTCTTGCTATTCTGTCTCATGTGAATTTAATTCGTTCGCCAGCCAGACAAACCCACATTTGGGAAGAGGAAATGTCTTCCTCCCCTACAATACTAATGACATAACTTCTTTTGTCCATCAAATTGCACTTTCATACCCTGCTGATAGTTACAAATTGGAACAGAAAAATCTTTAAAATGTCTACTAATTGATCTAAGGATTCCATTTCTAGAATCTCATTCTAAGAAAACAAGGACTATGTGAAAAGATTTATCCATAAACATTATTATGTTTATTGCTTATAAGAGCAAAAAATCAAAAACAACTTTTATGTCCATCAGTAGAAAATTATTTAGATAAATTGTACTTTGTTCATTCAAAGGAATGTCGATCAGTCACTAAAAATTATTTTTTTGGTCAGAGATCAGCCAACTACGGCCCACTGGCTGGCTGCCTACTTTTGTAAATAAAGTTTGTCAATGAAAATAATCCATAACCAATCTATAAATGAAAATTTGGGTGAGTTTATTTTGAGCTTAAATCTTAGGATTATAACCTGGGAGAGTCTTTCCACAAAGGAACAGAGCACTCCAAAGAAGTGGGGTACACAGGGTGGTTATATACCCTCAAAGAGGGTGTTTCACATATGATTGAAATGTCCCTCCCACAACAGTCACAAGATTGCCCTGTCGGCACAGCACTTGATGGACACAGCAGGTAGTGGGTCTGCTATCTTGGTGGGCGTAGCAGGAGGCAAGTCTATTGTCTCCAGCTGGGCGGTCACAGGTGAGCGCAACAATCAGTTTCCAGCCTAAGGAAAGATGCTTAATCCTTAAGGAGATGCCAATGTTGGGACGGGGAGGGAGGTTGCACCTTTATCTCAAGGGCCTTTGCTTTTGCCATAGGAAATCTCTAAAGCAGCTCAACGGCCTCGGTCAGGCCCTTTTGGAAAGACAAGGTCAGGCCGAATTAGGTTTACACCAAATGGCTTCCTCATATATTCCAATATATCCTATTACTTGCCATTGTTATTTGTCAAGTTTTATTAGGACACAGCCATGCCCGTTGGTATGGCTGCTATGTTAGTTTGCTACAGCTGGCACAACAAAGCACCATAGACTGGGTGGCTTAAATGACAGAAATGTATTGTCTCACAGCTCTGGGGGTTAAAAGTCCAAAATCAAGGGGTCAGGAGTATTGGTTCCTTCTCAGGACTGTGAGGGAGGGATCTGTCCCATGCCTCTCTCTTTGGCTCGTAGACGGCTGTCTTCTCCTGCGTCTTCACACCATCTTCCCTCTACGTGTGTCTGTGTCCAAATGTCCCTTTTTCATAATGTTGGACCAGTGGCCCACACTACTCCAGTATGACCTCATCTTAACTAATTACGTCCGCAATGACCCTATTTCCAAAAAAGTTTCACATTCTGAGGGCCTGGGGGTTGCGACTGCAGCATATGAATATCGGGAGGACACAGTTCAACCCACAACAGCGGCTGGCGCACCACAACAGCAGAGGCGAGCAGCTGTGATGAGACCATGTGGTCTGTAGTCTGAGATAGCCATGCTCCAGCCCTTTACAGAACAAGGGAAAAAAAGCTGACCCCTGTTCTAGGTGAACATGTTTTGACTGACACGGAAAATCTTCAGAATGTATTCATAAGTGAGAAAGATTACAATATAGTATCTTTTAGAAAATTATCTCATTTGAGAATATCTACATATGAATAGAAGACAAAAAATATACGTCACAATATTAATAGTGGTGATACCTGAAGATTGGCACTATGGGTAATTTTTATTTTCTTTTTACATCTGTGTTTTCTAATTTTTCGATTGTGAATGTGTATTATTTTTGTAACTATAAAACCAAAAAATGATGCCAGCATAATGTGTCAAAAACTAGATGGTCATGTTGTCACTGTGTGTGGTAGAAATGAATTTCCACTCAACATTTATACTTCTAGTGTGCTTCCCTGCGTTGCAGAGGCTGGAAAACTCAAAACCACTTTTTCTTGACTCCTCTGTAGCTGAGATTCTGGATGCCAATTAGATTCTAACAATAAATGAACTTGCGTGAGAAAGAGACCAACTATCTTGCCTCTTTGCCCCTTTCTGTGCAGCCAGGTGGTAGAGACACTGGAGCAGACGCCAGTGTTCATCCCTAGCTCTGAGCTGAGGGAGTTGTAGCGGTGGCTGACTCCCCCTGGACTGTAGCCATAGCAGAAAGTTCTTGAAGCCAACAATTCTAGCAGTGACTTTCTGATTCCCTACCTTCCTGAGATTATGGAGGTGGCAGCACCCCTGGCAGGCCAGGTCAGCAGCCTTGCTCATTTTTCTGGGAATCATTCCCGGACACCTAGCCCAGAGGTGGCCTGTCCAGCTATTTCATACTTACCTAAATTTTTCTATGCCTAAAATAGCTGATTGCTCATTTCCCTGACTGAACCATGACTGACATAAAGGTTCGTAAGCAATTTGGGGACGAGCTTGTGCTGAAGGAAAAAATACATTTTATGACGTTGAATGAAAGTTTTTGAGAGATATCTCTATTTCAAGTTGCTTGGAATCCATCTGAATTGCAGAATGAAGAGTAAAAATAATGGGAACAACTCATTGCCAAACCTAAAACACAACTCAGATCTCCAAGTATAAATGTAACAGAGTCACAGGTTTCCTCACATTTACTAAGATGCTCAGATGGAGCGTGGCTTTAAAATTTTCCTATAATGGACCCACTCTTCCTCGTGAGCCTTATCTCAAAGGGATGTGGCGAGGAGCAGGCACACAAAATTAAATCTGCCTCTTGGTGAAATTTCAGCCTGAAGAACACTTCCTCCTGAGAGCAGCTCAGTCTTTCTCAATCCTCTCTTTCTCCACAACATGTGCGCGCACAGGGCTATGTGGACTAGTTGTGGCTGGGCCTCTGCCTCTTGCTGGTTTCCCACGTGGAGTGGCTCGTCTGGCTTGTCCCTCAACTGAGGACTACTGAGGACTGCTGATCCCATCTAGGAGTTGGGACACTGTGCTGTACCCACTGAGAGCCCATGCTTCTGGTCACAGATCCCCCTGCCCGGTGGCTTCTTTGTTCTTCCTTGAGGCTTCCACTGGTTCACTGGTCTTCTCAAAACACTCACATCCCCACTCTGGGGTGTGCAAGACTTCTGGATCCCTGGCTTCCACACGGTAGGCTGTGAGGCCAGGAGCCAGCCCTAAGCCCAAGAATCCAGTTACATCCACTGCCAGGGGCCCATGCCAGTGGCCGATGCCGGCTAC
Organism: Equus caballus; assembly: GCF_041296265.1. NCBI lineage: Eukaryota > Metazoa > Chordata > Mammalia > Perissodactyla > Equidae > Equus > Equus caballus. The sequence goes on from NC_091691.1 coordinate 43,058,971, forward strand.
GCTGACATGGAATCCATGTGGACATGGGCGCTTCTTGGCCTTCCAGATGGAGCATGAGTCAAATATTCCTCTGCTTTCAGCTTTCTTTTGGACACAGTTAACCTGCATGCATGTTAAAGTTTCAACCTGGAGAGGGGAGGCCAGGACGCACGTGTCTGTTCTTTTGGTTCCCCATCTACCAGAATGGAAGGAGTGATGGTTTTCACTTCTTCCTCTTGGTTAGGGAATTCCTCTGTGTCACAATCTACTCCTGGTCAAATAGCTCAAACAGGTCATCTGTCAGCTGGGCAGGACTTTGCAGAGGAGGAGGAGATACTTAGTAGATGGTGACGGGTGAGTCATAAAGAGAAGGCTGCAGCTGGAGAATCCCAGAGGGAGATTGTAAGAAAGTTGGTTCCAAGTTACCCATCCTGGACAGGGTGTTCGGTAAACAGTACAGCACAGTGTAGTATTCAGAGTGGGGGCTTGGAACCTGCCCCACATACTAGCTTTGTGACCTTGAATGAGTTACATAACTTCTGTAAGGGTCAATTTTCTCATTTGTAAAGTGGGGATCATAATGGTACTTACCTCAGTGGTTTGTTGAGTTATAGGAAATAATGCCTGTGAATGCATATCAGGCACGGGGCACAGCCTCACACACAGTGGGCCACTGTAACCAAAGCTGTCATGAAACTCTCAGATAGTACTGTTGTGAGTAGAGAGGGAAAACCAGCTGTAAGTACTACTCGAATATAAGTTGTTACTCATTTCATGATGTTAGGTTGGCAAAAGCTGGAGAGTACGGCCTTGTCTTCACTATGAGGCGTCTGTAAAGTAGGAGTGGATATAGACAAGGAACTGGAAATGGAAAATGATAAACCTGGAGCCCCAGAAGAGCCAGAAGTGAGGCCAGACAAACAAGAAGGAACAAATGAAGGTGATGCTAATGGTAAGGGGGAGAGGAGAAGGTCACCTTAGGGACCCAGGTGATTAGGGAGTAGGCAGCAGTGTGAAATTAAGCAGAAAACTGTAGTTAAACAAAACCCTACATAAAGGATACAAGTAATCATATGCTGCTTGTCTTCTGTTGAATGTGATTATTCAAATTAATACATCATTCGTAAGACTACATTCTTGAGCTCTAAGAATGATACTAGTGTTCCTTGGAGTATATGATCAGAATTTTTTTTTGTTTCTTCTTTTGCATTTTTATTTATTTACTTTTTTGTTCAGAAAGTCCGTTGTTACAGGTTCTGTCCAGCCATATGACTCTCCTGGTCCCAGAGTTCTTGGACTCAGCACACACTCAGGAGAAGGCCTTTGTCCATGAGGCCGGCAACATACAACACAAGCCTGCAGAGGAGTTCGAAGTCCCACAGCCCCCAGACACGTTCCTGCCAGAGCAGAGTGGTGACATCTCCAATTCCTCAGCAAAAACCATGCAGCCCAAGGAAAGTGACACCCTCAGTTCTTCAGCAAAAAGCATTACACCCAAGCAGGCTGACACCCCCAATACCTCAGCAAAAACCATGCAGGCTGACACCCCCAATTCCCAAGCAAAAACCATCCTGCCCAAGCAGGCTGACACTCCCAATTCCCCAGCAAAAACCACGCAGGCTGACACTCCCAATTCCCCAGCAAGAACCATGCAGGCTGACACCCCCAATTCCCAAGCAAAACCCATCCCACCCAAGCAGGCTGACACTCCCAATTCCCCAGCAAAAACGATGCAGGCTGACACCCCCAATTCCCGAGCAAAAACCATCTCACCCAAGCAGGCTGACATCCCCAACTCCCCAGGAAAAACCGTCCCACCCAAGCAGGGTAACACCCCCAATTCACCAGCAAAAACCATCCCATTAAAGCAGGGTAACATCCCCAATTCGCCAGCAAAATCCATTCTGAGAAAGCAGAGCAACATCCCCAAGTTCTCAGCAAAAACCATCCTGCCCAAGCAGGGCAACACTCCCGAGTCCTCAGAAGGAACCATCCAGCCCAAGGAGGGCGACACCCCCAAGTCCTCAGAAGGAACCATCCGGCCCAAGGAGGGCAACACCCCCAAGTCCTCAGAAGGAACCATCCGGCCCAAGGAGGGTGACACCCCCAAGTCCTCAGAAGGAACCATCCAGCCCAAGGAGGGCGACACCTCCAAGTCCTCAGAAGGAACCACTCAGCTGGTAGAAGGGGACATCCCGAAGCCGGCAGAAACAACAGTGGAGCTCCTGGAGGCTGACATGGTGAAAGTGATCCTGAGCAAGGAGGACTTCAAGCTGGCGCTCCAGGAGGCTGGGGAGAGGCTGGTGGCCGTGGACTTCTCTGCCATGTGGTGTGGACCTTGCAGGACCATCAAGCCTCTTTTCCGTTCCCTGTCTGTGAAACACGACGATGTGGTGTTCCTGGAAGTGGATGCAGATGACTGCGAGGAGCTGGTGAAAGACCTCGAGATCTCTTGCATCCCAACCTTTCAGTTTTACAAAAAAGAAGAAAAGGTGGGGGAATTTTGTGGCGCCCTTAAGGAAAAACTCGAAACAGTCATTGCAGAATTAAAATAATCATGTATTCTGCAAGCATTGTAAACAGTCAGCTGTTTATTATAGCTTGTGATTTTTTATTTACATAAAAGATGATGTATAATGAGAATGTATGTCTAAATGGCACCTGCTTGTAAATTATGAATATTAATTTATTCGTTTCAAAATGAAGTCAAAGCACTAAAGCATATTGCGACCATGTTTTTGTTGATAGGGAAGAATTTCCTTTGCTGGAGATTGGAAGTCCAGCTGTTCCCTATTTTTCAATCTTTGATTTTTTTTCTGCTCACTGCCGAAAATCCAGCTCACCTAGTGTTAGCAGCAACATTGGAACCCTAGACAATTCTTCCGTAGAATTACATGATTTAAAGACGAGTGGAAACTTCTTTTCTCATGCTCATGTATCTTTCAAGTTTCTGATAAGAAACTTTTGGAAATAAAGAATTGGAAGATTTGCATATCATATGTAACCTCCTCCCTGTGTGGAGAGTGCTACGGCGGCCTTGGGGAATTCCATGGGCTCGCCAACCCGCAGTGGGCTTTGTTGGTGGCAGAGTTGAGACCAAGGCCATGTTTCCAGATTTCAAGTCCAGGCCTCTTTCTACCAATCCATACTCACAGAATCTGAGACAGAGCTCAAAACTTCTGCTTTCTCAGAGCTTTATTATTCAGGTTTAAGTCAGTGTGATCCTCAGTGCCATTATGACATCAACTCCCTGGTGACAAAGTTTCTGCTTTATCCTCCCTGGTAACTGGGTTTCTGAGACCTGCTCTCAGGTCTCTCAGAGCCCAAAGACCCATGCCTGGATCACAGGTAGTGACTTAGTCTAGAGATTTTGTGGTTTTATATATATATATACACACACATATGCATATATATACAAATAACTGCATATACATAATTATGTAATTTGATGAATTTGGATATGTGCATACACCCATGATGCCATTATCACATCAAGGTAATAAACATAGCTATCACCTCTAGCAGTTTCCTTGTGTGTTTCTTTCTCTTTTGTTTTTTACGGGAAGGTCACTTAACATGAGATCTGTTCTCTTACCAAATTTTTTTTTTAAAAGAATTTTTTTTTTTTCAAAGATTTTTTAAATTTTTTCTCCCCAAAGTCCCCCAGTACATAGTTATATATTCTTCGTTGTGGGTCCTTCTAGTTGTGGCATGTGGGACACCGCCTCAGCGTGGCTTGATGAGCAGTGTCATGTCCGCGCCCAGGATTCAAACCAACAAAACACTGGGCCGCCTGCAGCGGAGCGCGCGAACTTAACCACTCGGCCACGGGGCCAGCCCCTCTCTTACCAAATTTTTAAGTGTACAACACTGCATTGTTAACTCTAGGCACTATGTTGTATAGCAGATTTCTAGAACTTGTTCATCCTGTATAGCTATAACGTTGTAGCCACTGAACCACAACTCCCCATTTCTCCCCCTATTCCCTGTCAGCCACCATCCTATCTTCTGTTGGTCTAGAGTGTTTTACAGAATTTAAACTAGTTGTCAACATGTCAAAAACCAGGATTCCTTTTAAGATCTTGAATTCTAACTTTTCTTGAGGAATTGCACAATATGGCAATCCGGGCTTGCATTACCTCAAGAAACCAATCTAATCTTAGGGGTGCGGGCAGTTACCTCCCTTAGATGAGGCATGGATTCTCCAGTCCTCTGCTGGACTGGCTTCTTCATTTATCCAGTTGAGCTGGAATCTCTGTCTTAGTTAACTGCAGGATGGGACTCCCCCAGCAGCTTCCATTGGATGCCTACCCTGACCTTAATAACAGACCTCAACTGAGCCATTAGAAACAACCATGTAACAACAGCAAACAAAATACCATACATACTTGGCCTTTTTCCCAAAAAGATCTGGAAGGCCCTACAAAAAGTATCAATTATAAGGTTAACAAACTAGTAAGGGGAAATTGGGAACATGAAATAAATATGCCAACTCTGAGGGCTCGTATCACTGCTCTGATTGAGTGGCAAATTGTGTTCTAAGCTTCTCGGCAAGAGGGAGGTGGGGGAAGAAAAGGGAAACAATAATCCCCAGACGTCATTACCCAAAAGGAGCAAGCACGGGAATTGGAAAAAGGAATCAAAGCCTTCTTGTTACTAAATTCCTGAATGAAGCTTTTCATCTGGGACCTTAAGTTTGAGACACACAACAGTGGATGATGTTCTTGACATTATTTTTAATAATAAATTCAGAACATTTTCATATGGCTATTTCTGGCAATAATCTTTCCTAGAACCCAAAGCTGTAGTCATAAAACACTTCTCAATGCAGAGATTCCGGATTTAAGGTGTACGAGTATATATCTTTTGTTTTCACATGAATGGGCTTTTACCACTGATTCATACACCTCATCGCTTCTTTCCCTCTGGTGGAGAGACCTTCCTCTGACTTTTTTCACTCATATTTGTTTCTATTTTCTGTATTGAACAAGCCTGGTTTTAATATGACTCTGTCTCCTTAGACATCAAGGCCCAGACTTCAATGAAATAACCCAAACCCTGGGCTACCAAAGCCCTGTTTGGACCACTTTTAGTGAGGCTGACACTTGAGACTGCGTAGTTTGGAGGACCAGGGCCCCGAGATCTAACATCAGTGAGTTACGCCAACTGCTTTTTCTGGGAATCTAGTATTGAAGATATTTCTCTCATAGGTCTTTCTTTATATTTAGGTTACTAAGTGATCACATGGACAATGACCTCAAAAAAATCTTTAAAAATAATTGTGGTAGATTTTTCAGCTGATTTTGTACTGCCAATGTAAGTCAAGGCGGGAACGATAGCACAAGTCAATGAGGGCAATTCTGCAGAGCCAACGCAGTGCGGAGCCAACATGTGGCTCTCTGACGATCTAGTTTGATCCTGGAAGAAAATCCAAACTACCAGAGAATCCATCCCTGTCCTTCACACCACCCACCGTTGCCGTTGTTTCTCTCACAGTTTGGACTATTGTTGAGGAGTAGCCAGGTCAAAGTTATGTTCTCTGCAGAAAGCTTGAGTACGGACATTCTATTTTGCTAATTAAGAAAGAATCATGTATTTTTCTTTAAAAATGAGCCAAGCAAGTGATATCACTTCTACTACTCAACACGAAGGAGAAATAAAAAGCACTTCTAATGAGAAGGAAGATTCCAGATAATCATGTTGGCTTAGAATGATGAAAATCTGACGAAAGTCTTAATAAGAATCAATGGGGGGCTGGCCCCATGGCCGAGTGGTTAAGTTCTCGTGCTCCGCTGCAGGCGGCCCAGTGTTTCGTTGGTTCGAATCCTGGGTGCGGCCATGGCACCACTCATCAAGCCACGCTGAGGCGGTGTCCCACATGCCACAACTAGAAGGACCCACAACTAAGAATATACAACTATGTACCGGGGGGCTTTGGGGAGAAAAAGGAAAAAAATAAAATCTTAAAGAATCAATGGGAAACCTGTTTGAGTTAATAAGAGAACTGAACAAAGTGGCAATTTTCTGAGTTATATCCAAAAATTAATGGTTTCTCTTTGATTCAGTGATAAATAATTGAGAATCGTTATGGAAAAAGGTCTCATTCACAATAGTGACAAAAAATAACAGATTTATCAACCCTCCTCACAAGAACAGTAAAAATGATTAAGACTAAATCTAAAAGTTTTGAGAAGTATACAACAAGTAGATCTGAACAAAGTGAGACACAGTCCACTTCTCTGTTAGAGAGAAAGACTGGAAGAAAGAGCCTTTACACTTGACTGGTAGACTTCATGCAATGACAACCAAAGTCTCAATGAGATCATTGGGACAATTTGACAAAACACTTAAAAATTCACTGAGAATCACAGGCAAGAATGGATAGGAAAAAATCTTAAATGAGAAGTGATGAAGAGAAATTTGCCCTATCAGAGATTAAAATGTATGATTAGTACAGCAACTGTATAGTAAGTGTGGTAAAACCGATAGTGGGACTGATGAGGGAATGAAAGAGAGCAATGAAACACAATGGTAACTAAGAATCAGACTCGGGTACATAACTAGTAAGGTATGAAAAAGGATACATTTCAAATTGATGGAATGTGAGTGGATTATTTTCAAAAAATTACATGGCAAAATTTGGATATTTGGGGGAATAAAAACATCCCAGCCCCATGCCAGACACCAAAATAAACCCTGGGTTAAAGATTAAAAAATAAAGTAAAAAATAAAATATAGAATCATTAAAGAATTGAAGAAGATTTAGTTACACATTTATCTGATTCACGGATGGAAAGGGGATTTTCTAAATATAAGTGCAATCAAAGAAATAAATTTGAACATATAACAAACTTAAACTTTCCCATTCCAAAATATAAACAAAATTAACAGGAAACAAGAAACTGAAAAAGTATTTGCCAAATGTATGGTGTAAGATTCAATATATTTACTATAAAAAGTACTCCTACAAATCAGTAAGAAAAGTAGAATACCCCAATAGAAAAATAGGCAAAAGCCACAGTCAGTTGATATTAGAGTAAGAACACATGAGTAATAAACATGAAAAGCTTTCACTGATAGGTAGAGAAATACCAACAAAAGTCAGCAGGACTTTGCTAGTACGGCCTGCAAGGGTGTGTGGCAACAGTGCTACCGAGGAGAGAAGATTGCTACAAACTCTTCCGGAACACAGTGCTGTAACAAAGGTGCAGACCACACGGTGAACTGTAGCTTGTGCTTGAGTCAGCTTGGGCTGCCGTAACAAAGTCCCCTGGACCGGAGGTCAGGGGCGGGGGGCCTTCAACAACAGGAATGCGTCTCTCACAATTCTGGAGATTGGAAGTTGGAGATCAAGGTGTCAGCCGGGTTGGCTTCTCCTGCGGCCTCTGTGCTTGGCTTGCAGACACTGTCTTCTCCCTGTTTCGTCTTCACATAGTCACCCTTCAGTGTGCACATCCCTGGTGTCTGCGTGTCCAGACTTCCTCTTCTTGGAAGGAGACCGGGGCCCACCCTACCAGTCTCATTTTACCGTAATCATCTCTTTAAAGATCCTAACTCCAAATACCCTCACATTCTGAGGTACTAGGGGTTGGGGTTTCAACATATGAATTTGGTCGGGGGGGTATGCAATTTAGCCCATAACAGCTTAAGATGTGGCTCGGAGGCCAGGCTTGAAGACTCCCGTGCAGCTGCGTCACAGAGACAATCACACCAAAGGAAGGCTTAGGAGCCCCAGGAGGACAGCGACGTTGCATGTCAGAGAAGGGCGGTATCCTAGGAAACTGCCTCATGGCTTTGCGGAGTCTGTCCTAAAAGTGAAAGCAGGAGCTTCTCCAAAGGCCAAAAAGAAGACTGTGCCAGAAGGGTCTGCAGTCTCTCCTGCACAGAGGCCTTGAAGCACAGACCTGGAAATCATAGCGCCGAGGGCTCAGATGGCAGTGAAGCCAATGGTGCATTTCTCCAAATGATTCTTCCGCCTTGAAAGAAGTTGCAGGCGTTGGGGGCCCATCTTCAAGCTCTTGTGCCCCAGGGCAAATGCATTCCCGCCTTCCATTGACTTCCTGCTCTTCCTCAAGCAGGCTGGATGGTCGGGCATGCAGTGTGGAATTCTATTCCATTCTCCTGTGCGGGAGGTGGGTGGGCAAAGTAAAGATGGCTCAGGATTGTATTAAATCAGGGTTTCCCACACTAGTGGTCATAAAAACCACATGAGGTGCTGCTGTTAAACATTCAGATTTCTAGGCCTCTGTACTTGAAAAACTGGATTCAGTAGTTGGAGCTGGGGCCTCGGAATCTCTCCCTATAGTCTAAAGGAAAATCGCCCAACAAGTCCAGCCCCCCAAGCTCCTATCCTGTGCAGACCGCAGTTCCTACATATGCTCCTCACTCTCAGGACAATTACTCTCCGCACAGCGTCACCTTTATCTAATTTCCACCCACCTTTCCAGAAACCCACAACCCCAGCCCACAGGAGTTGTCTTACCCCAGAACCGGTCACCTTCCCAGTAGCGTTTCCTCCCTGAGTCTAAGTTATTCAATTTGGGATACCACCGCCAGAGGTGGGGCTAGACTGTCTATGGGGGTCTTTGCGGTCCAAGTTCCGTAAGGAGGCTAGGGCTTGGGTGGGTCCAGTCTCTTTGAGATGTCCCACTAGTATGAATCCCTAATAGTATGCCTCTTATTTTTCTGATAATCCAGAGTACAACTGTTGGAACAAACATATACTCCCACAACAGAGTCACGCCTCAGAGACCGAATTACGTAACCCCATAGGGACCTTCCTCCTGCAGGAAGCTCTTCCTAACTGTCTCTATCATTTGCAAGGCTGCTTCTTTTCCAGTGGAGTTAGGACCTCACATTATTATACAGAGCATCCTTACTTCATCCCTTCTCTCTCAAATTGGTTCCACAGGTCTACCAGAAATAAGAAAATGGGTTCATTGCTGAGTCATAGTTACAGACTGTTGAAAGATAAACTGAGGCATATTAAAAATTTTAAGAGTTTATTTGAGCAAAAATTGACTTCACTTGGGCAGTGCCGAACTGGAAATAGGTAGGAGTGCTCCGCCACCAGGACCCAGAGGAAAGACTGACACAGAGAAGGTGTGCAAGCAAAGAAAGAGAATTACCAATTGGCTGTAGTTTAAAGCCTAGTTGGTTGTTTGTGATGGGTGTATCCCTAGGTTTCGATTTCTTAATCTTTTATTTATTTTATTTTCTTAAAGATTTTATTTTTCCTTTTTCTCTCCAAAGCCCCCGGTACATAGTTGTATATTTTTAGTTGTGAGTCCTTCTAGTTGTGGCCTGTGGGATGCCGCCTCAGCATGGCTTGAGGAGCAGTGCCATGACAGTGCCCAGGATTCGAACTGGTGAAACCCTGGGCCGCCGAAGCAGAGCGCGAACTCAACCACTCAGCCACGGGGCCTACCCCTCGATTTCTTAACCTTGAGGCATTTACAGGCTTAGGTTTTGATTTGCTTACGTAGGCCGCCATGGCATTAGGGCCACCTCAGTCTAATGACCTTCTTGTTTAATTAATTTAACAAGGGCTACAGCCCACTGAGTTCCCCTGGGGCAGAGATGTGGGAGTCTCAGTTATGCCTCTTGATGGTCTGGCCAGATTTCTGGGCTTCATTTATTAGACGGAGGGCCTTCCTCCTCCTGATCAATGCTTGGAGGAGGGGGCAGGGTGAGACGAGTCGTTTGCTCTTCCGGATTCATTGAGAAAGGAAAAAAGAGAATATAAAGGTCAAGATACTAAGAACAGAATGATCCCTATTTTGTTTAAAGGTTGAATAAAAGGTGTAAATTGTTATCATTGGCTACTTGTATGTATGGAAATTTTTTCTTTCATTCCATTTTTGTTTCTCTCTGCTTATGTATATAATGAAAAAAATTAATAGGCTACTTTCGAGATCCCAGCTACTTAGAAACTGCTGGGAAATACAAAATCTGGGAGGACTGAAGTGAAAGGAAATGGGCATAATGGCCCAAGGTCAAGGAGGTTCTGGTGGAGTCTTTGAATGCTGAACCAAAGCCAAAGTTCTGTGTTCCAGTCGTGCATTGTGCGCCTTCCCAGCTTTCTCTTACAAATAGTCTGAGAGACTAAAACAGTACATGCTCTTCTGTTGAAGGCCAGCTGCCTAAGTGATTGTGGACGTCATGCGGTAGGTGATATATTCAGTTTTTGGTGGCAGGTGATAGAAACCCAACTTAAACCTGCTCCAGCAAAAATGGAGAGTGTATTGGATCTTGAAACTGGAAAGTCTGGGGGGACAAACTGCTTCAGGTGGATGTGGGAGTTCAAACGTCATCAGGACACTGAAGTTTTCCACCTTTCAGCTCTGCTGGTCATCTTGATTTCATCACCGACTGCTTGCACAACTCATGATTATACACAAAAAGTGAACCTGTTTCTTAATAACTACAACAAAAGTCCCTCGAAAAACTCTGATTGACTGGATCACGTGCCGGTCTCTGAGCCATTCTGAGTACTTGGGGGAGATGGGGTACTCTGAGCGGTCTGGGCCAGGTTACTTTGCACCCCTGCAGCAGGGTCAGTGTGTAAGTTTCACTAAAGATGGCATATGGAATATGAATCAAAAGAGGTATGAAACACTTGTGAAGTGGATGTTCAGAAAGATGACAAGGGTGTGAACAGGGTAAGACAGTTTTGGAGTCTGCTCTTCTAAGTGAGGCTTTTGAAATTTATTTTTCTCTAAGTATGAGCAACTTAATTAACAGTGGGGGTCTACATAGAATACTTCTTGGGTATTCAACACTACTGCCTTTTTGAGGCAGAAATGTTTATTTCAAATATATTATATTCAGCAAGTGTTTAAAAGTTATGGTACATTGTTGCCTAGAGAATTCTGTTGTGATTTTTGGCAGATTTTGGTTTCCAAAATCTTGTAAGGGAACTGGGGAATGGTACATTCTATGCAGATAAGAGTTAACTGAAAAACAAAATAAACCAAAAGTTACAAGGAGAAGTTAGGCTTCAAATTTTGAAATAATAGTGGCACTTTAATCAGGAGATCTTTAAATACCTACAGTGAACATAGTTGCCCAGTGCAACAAAGACAAATATTGGGATCAAGATAGCATGGGGCCAGAGAAAGCCCAAGGCTGTAGCTTCAAGGTTTAGGAAAATCAGGATTTTCAAAGTCCAGAATGGAAAAAAGATGATTCATTTGAATATGAAAAAGCTGATAATAGAAAAAGGCAAACACAAAGAAGTTAAGGTTGGTAAAGAGAGGCCCTGATTGAAGTGAAGAAAGGTGAATTGTGGAAACTGAAAGAAAATGCGATCGCTCTATTCCATGTGGATTAGAAGTGTATGACTCAAAAAAAAAAAAAAAAAAAGAAGTGCATGACTCTTACGCACACACGTTGAGAGCCATCTTTTAAGTTAAGATGGTGACTCCGAGTAAGAGTGACATCTGCCTCGGGAAGAATGGAGAAGAGCAGGGTTGCTCTCGCTCAGAGCACAGGGTTGCTCTCTGCGGGCCTTTCTTGCTGTTTTCACTAACCGCCCCTGGAGGGTCTCTGGCCTCTGGAGAGCCACCTGACTGGTAGAGCTTGAGAAATGCGGAAAGGACTGTTTCTCTCTGTGCCCCAGGAAGGCCCAAAGCCTTGGTGTTGAAAGGCAAAGGGAAATGCAAGTCTGAAGACTCATAGATCTGTATCTTTCACTGACATTAGGAAGATACAGGAGGAAGTCATCAGCTAGCTAATGATTCTTAGTTTAGAAACGTCAGATGAGGCTAACTGTCTCCCAGAGAAGGCTTTAGAGAAGATTTCCTTTAAACCATGCCAGTTAACAATGGCTATAGTGTGTTGGCGTGCTATCAGAAACAGCCAAATTAACTAGACTTGGAGCAGCATCTCAGTGTAACAATTCAACATCAATAGATTTTGCTGATTTCCTCCCTGTGTTCATTTCCCTAATAAATTTGATCTCTTCCTGTGAGCAAAAATTACTCATATGAGGGGCTGGCCCTGTGGCCGAGTGGTTAAGTTCGCACGCTCCGTGGCAGGCGGCCCAGTGTTTCGTTGGTTCGAATCCTGGGCGCAGACATGGCACTGCTCATCAAACCACGCTGAGGCAGCGTCCCACATGCCACAACTAGAAGGACCCACAACGAAGAATATACAACTATGTACCGGGGGCTTTGGGGAGAAAAAGGAAAAAATAAAAATCTTTAAAAAAAAAAATTACTCATATGATAAAGATGCTTACTTTCAAATAATCTCTGTTTTGGTATCCGAGGTCTTTAGAAAGTATTTATAAACTCAAATTATAATTCTACTTCGTTTCGGATTGCTACCTTCACATCTGTATATTGATGTAAAAACACCAAAATAAAATTGGCAGTTGTGTAGTTTGGACACTAGCTGCCATCATTCATCCTTTTCGGGTCCCATCTATGGTACTGATTTTTTCCTTATGTGCTTAAAAAAAGGCCAAGATTTATTACTTGAGGTTCAGAGACCACACATGTTTACTATTGATATTCAAGCTGAAGGCAGAAAGACAGGTACATATGTCAGGAATGAACTCTGCTCACAGGCAAGAAACTGTTTTGAATGCAGTGAATGTTCAGAGCCCATAGGCTTTCCTTGGAGAAAACTGTTTAGAGGTGCATATGAAACTGAATACTCTTCGTTTTTAATTAAAATCAATAAATTGACTTGTGATTCTTAGGATTCTTCTATACTTTATTGATTTGCTTAAATATAAGATCTTGAGAACCTTAGCTTATCCTCTTGGATGGAAATTAGATGCCTTTTCAACAATTCAAGTGAAACATGTCCCAATGTCACCTCTCCAGGAGGAATAGGAGTTGAGCTGACCAGTAAGGGAATGGGGAGTTCCTGAAGTTCCAGGGCTGAGAGCAGAGGTCTCTCTCGCCTCAGCAGCAGAGGAAGCCAACAAAGCCGAAAATGAAGCAGTGAGGTTGTGACCCAAGAAACCAGGAGGGGACTGCAGAGGTTGCCCAAACAATAGGGGTGATTGGCGGGTATAAAAGTCACAATCCGGTTACTGGGCATGGAGACAAGATGGGCTCGGGTAAGATGTGGGGAAGGTGTGGGAAGTGGAGGAGGTTGTCACTGGGACAAGCCCTGATGAACGGGGCAGAGGTACAGTGGAGAGCTGGGTCATCCTGGCTTTGACAGCTGTCATCAGAACAGACAAGATCTTAGCAGTTGAGTGCCACCCTAGCAACATGCTTGCCGTTTCTTTTCTAAGTAGATCATTGGGCTATACCAGAAATCTAAAATTGTATTTAGAAACTAGATAGACTTTAGACTATGCTTATCAATATCCCTGTAAATTAGGTAATATGATTGGTGGCCAAAATGTCCATCTGAAATATGGCATATGTAATCCCATAATGGGGTTTGCTGTCCCTTGATAAAAGATAAAACAAAGTTTACTACTGTGTGAGAAGAAAGATTGAGCACGTGGACCTGAACCTGTCTCTGGCATCCCTTGCACTTCAACTTTTGATAATTTTCAATCTTACTTAAAAAAAATGAGATTCTTAGGTTTGTGTAGTAATCACTAGCAAATTTACACATATTTGAGGTAAAATATTATTTTTCACAATGCCTCAGAAATTTTTATAAGAGAATTAGAAAAAGGGAAATAATTTTCACTTTATACAAAGCAATCTATTGATTGAATGTTTTTTATATTTTCAACTAATAGTAATATCATGTGGGCACCTCTTTATATTACATTTCTCTATGGTGGATTATTTCTCAGAGATGATGTTAACTAAATTCTTAAGCCGATGTGAAATTTATCAGTACCAACTATAGTGGACTGAATTACGGCCCCAAAGGTAATAGATTCTAACCCCTGGAACCTGTAAATGTTACTGTACTTGGAAAAAGGGTCTTTGCAGACGTGATTAAGTTAAGGATCTTGAAATGAGGATTATCTGGGTTAACCCTGAATACCATCAAAAGTGTCATTATCCAAGAGAGGTAGAAGGGGACTCACACAGAGGAGAAGGCGGTGTGAAGATGGAGGCAGAAGTCAGAGTGCTGCGGCCACAAGTCAAGGACCGCCGGCAGCCGCCAGGAGTTGAAAGAAGGAAGAGCAGACTCGCCTGTAGAGCCTGCACAGGACGGCAGCCCCGCTCACGCCTCGATTTTGGACTTGTGGCCTCCAGAGCTCAGGGAGGATAAATATCTGTTGTTTTAAGCCGCAGTTAGTGGTAATTTGTTACAGCAGCCACAAGAAACTAATATACTAATGAATAACACATTTTTGCAAAAGGGGCATAAACATAAAATAGCATTGATAGGTCAGTGTTAGGACATACTTGAGTAATGTGTTCTTGCATTATATATAAGGATTTCTAGTATGATGTTTTCTTTAACAGCCTAAGAAGTTTGTATTCTGTCCAATTATGAGAATATTATTCACATAAATATTTTAATTACTCTCATTTATCATAGGATCAGGTAGTATGGAAATGTTGGTTGTTTATTTTTTCACAATCTATAACCCATTGCACACAAAAAACAATTGTATGTTTTATTGTATTTCTTTTTCTTTAGCTCCTACACCATGTTCCGAACAGAGAGGCTGGTCAATATGACACAGATGAAAGATGGCCTAAGAATGTTGATTAACAAATTCATTAGAAGGGAAACAACCGCCTAAGGATAATAAGAGATTGCCAGATGCTGTTTGAGCAGAAGGCATTTTTGAGGATTAACGTGAAATGTAAGCTGGAATTTCTCCCTGGTGGGTGGAAGAATGTGTGCAGGAATGCAAGAAGAAAGGCACAGCGAGCTGAGGGGAGTTGCCCCAGGAAAAGGAATGTTTCCCTGCCTGGTCCTGGACCGACCGATATTCACATTCAGAACCCACTGACTGAAGAGACGGCTGAGTCTCCAGGAGGACGGCTGCAGCAATTCCATAGCAAATAAACACTGTGGTGATTCCCTCAGGACTGCCCTAAAGGTACCTCTGGCCATTTGCTTGGATCACTATACACTGGGGAAAAGGAAATACCCAGACTTTTCAAGGATCGTTGGACACAGTCTTAGTTAACATGGATGCCTGGAGATCTGAAATGTCATCTGTGCGTGTTCCTCCCCCTGCCCCAATCTTAGAGTCCTGCCTAATGTCTGGCTTATTGTTGGCCCCCTTACGGCCACACATCTACCTGGCGGTCATTTTCTTGGGCCTTGAGTGTATAATTGGCAGCTCTGGAAGCAATCACATTGGGGGAGGCTAGATGTGAGCCCTAAACTACCCCCACACCTCAGGATGGAAAGGCGAATCCACGCAATGCTGCAGTACAGGGATCAGTGCTGCTATGAAAGCTGGAAGGGACAGGCTGGCGGTCCCTCCCATCATGCCTCTCTGTGATTAGCCAGTCTGGTGCCTGCAGAAGACAGATGGTAGAATACCACAGACTAAACCAAACTGTACTTCCATTGCAGCTGCTGAACAGAGCAGTATTGTTGCTAATATTAATAAGGCCTCAGGTACATGTGATGTGGCCAGTGATACGGCAAAAAGTTCTTCTCTATTCTGAAGAGAAACAGTGGGTATTCACGTGGAATGGACAACAATATACTTACTGTTTTACTCCAGGGCATTGTGAACTTTTCCATTCTCTGTTATGTTACAGTATGAAGAAATCAGGACTGTCTGGACATCCTGTGTAACATCACAGCGTTCCGTTACATTGACGACACTGTGCTGGTCGAGCAGGACAGCAAGCGGGGCTAGTGTACTGGAAGCTTGCTAGGATGGTGGAGATTCAGGGACCTGCTACATTAGGAGAGTGTTTAGGAGTCCAGTGATCAGAGGTGTGCTGAGATACCTTCTCCAAATTAAAAAATAAATACTTGTTCTTGCACCCCCTACCACAAGAAGGAAGCACAGTGCCTGGTAGTCCTCTTCAGTTTCTGGATGCAACACATTCCACACTGGGAATATTGCTGTGGTTCAGATGACACAGAAGGCAGGCTGCCAGCTTTGAGAGGGGTCCTGAGCCTTGCCATGTGGCCCATGAGATCCAGTGGGGCCTGTGGTGTTAGGGGTATCAGTGGTGGGAAAAGATGCAGTAGCACAATTGATGGCATGCTCCAGAACTCCAGCCCTGGTGTTCTGGAACATGTTCATATTGTCTGCAGCAGAGAATCCGACACCTTTTGAAAAACAGATCCTGGTGTGTTACTGGGGTACCAAGGGACTATGCATCTGGGACTGCTCCTGATGAGCTGTTGTAAAGATTTCTGTCCCATCTACCAAGTCATAAAGTTGGGCAGGCCTCGCAGCAGTCCATTATGAGGGGGACATGGTACATTTTGGATTGAGGATAAGCAGAAAAGAGAGCAGAACTGAACTGCATGAGCAGGTAGCCCAAACCCCACATCACCCATGGGGATTGCCCCAGTGCCCCTCCCTTAGCTCACACCCATGGCCTCATGGAGGTTCTGTACAACAAGCTGAAAGAGGAGAAAGGAGCTCAAGCTTGGTTTATAGTTTCGTCAGCTCATATCTGGGTGCAAGGTGAAAATGAACAGATGTTGCGTTATAGCCACATTTAGGGGACAATAATTAACAATAGTGGAGATAGAAATCCCAGGGTGTGCCTTCTATTGCAAGGCTTCGTGGTGAGCAAAGAAAGGTGAGAAAAACTGCAGGGAACAGAGATAAAGGCAGCTAGCATGGGGTCTAAGTTTGATCTAAACCCACTGCCAAAAAGACTAGGTCCACCTTAAGTCTGAACCTAGTAAAAGAGGATCTGAGAGTTCAGAACATGGACTACCGAGAAGAGAATTAAAAATATGCTTGTTTTGAAGGAGTAGTCTTTGAAACACATAGCTTCTGGAGAAGAAAAAAAAGACAAGTCAAATGGAAGTGAATTTGTTGATACCTAAAACTACATATACATTTACCTTTTGATCTAAAAATCCCACTTATGGGACTATACCCTACACATAGACCTCAAACAACATGAAAAGACATATGCATAAGGTTATTAACTGAAGCTTTTGTTGCTTGTTGCATAATATTGGAAATGCCTAAATGCTCATACATAAGACAGTAGGTGAATAGCATCCATACAATGGAGTACTATGCAGCTGTAAAAAAGAATGAGGGAGCCCTCTAGGAACTGATATGGAGTGATTTTCAGGATATATTAAGTGAAAAAAGCAACGTGCAAAAAAGAATATAATAATCTACCCTTCAAGTAAAGATGAGGGTTATATTAGAAAACATACGTGCATCTGCTCATTTGTACCAAAGGGAAAAAAAGGCATTTTGTTTACTCTAAGAACTGTGTCAATGCTTCACATACCCACAAAATAAATAATTAAAGCAAAAGGGAGGGGCAAAATATAATAAAAATGGTAAAAATCAATTTAATTGAATTACATTGTGAATAACATAACTGCAGGGAAGGGAGTGGGAAGGAAAAGCACTTACCTAAGTAACTTTGGAAAAATATTTTGACTGTGCACTGTAAAGTAAAAAACACAAGGACTGTACACAAATATTGTACTCTAGTCAGTAAATCTGTTTTCACAGGGGTGTGGGTTAGCAATTCTGAGATTACTCTATATGCGTTCTAGAGTTGAGCCAATAAGTACATGTATTGTGTGTGATGAGAGTTAGGTCTCTTACTATTGGAGAAAGGAGCTGCAAATAAGGAAAGCAGGGAGGATGCAAGCATGAACTCTGTGATGTTGGATTGAACGGAAGGTATCAGTATGAACCCACTGTTTTTAATACATATAAAGATGGATATAGAACTAAATATACATGTGGGCATATTTTAGTACATGTATTTCCCAGCTTTGTCCACTGAAGGGGCCTAGAGGCTATGATACTCCAGTAGCACGAACACATCTAGTGGCCAATCTTGGTTTCTAAATACCATTATCCAATAAAAGGAACCAGTGCCCTCAGGGACCTGGGACCTAGGGAAATATAGGACGTTCCTGAAACATCGTGTGGTACTGTAGAGTAAGGAAGTGCTCAGAAAATGATGGAGGCATGTTGGAAGAACACAGGAGCCAACCTGAAGGAACTCCTAAAGGCCAAATGTGGAAGAAGGTAAGCAACAACATAAATAATGATGGTAGTGGACTATAATAAAATAAATTTCCATGAGACCATACTTATATAAATAAAAAGATATATAAATAAGTGGGGGAGAAGGGTCAGCTGTTCCTTACCGTAGATTCCAATGAATGAATGAATGTAGAAGGAATGATGGATATAGACAATCACTATTAAGCAAACAACTCAGTAATAATTATTACAGGCAAGAATCATTGATGGATGCTGAAACTGGTGAGTGAAAGTCTGATAGAAACACAGTATTTGCAGTCTTGAAGTATCTCATCACAAGATACTTATTACAAAGGGAAAAACAGCAACTTTTATAATAACTTTTTCTTTAAACATTGGCATCTGAGCTAACATCTGTTGCCAAACTTCTATTTTTTTTTTCCTTCTTCTTCTCCCCAAAGCCCCCAAGTACATAGTGGTATATTCTAGTTGTAGGTCCTTCTGGTTGTGCTACGTGGGACGCGGCCTCAGCATGGCTTGATGAGCGGTGCTACATCTGTGCCTAGGACCCGAACTGGTGAAACCCTGGGCTGCCAAAGCAGAGTGCAAGAACTTAACCACTTGGCCATGGGGCAGGCCCCTATAGTAACTTTTTTAATAGTAACTACTGGCAGACAACACCTTAACCTGGTACAGAGGGAGATATCTTTACAGATGGAGAGTTCCTTTACAATGTAAATGTCTCTTACAAAGGGTAAGTAAATTCTACTTTTCAGTTGCTTTCTTGTCTGCAAAGTAACTAGCCTCAAATAATCATCATGCCAAAGAGACATATCTTGGGGTGGCCAAATCCAGGTCTCCACAAATACATTTCTTTAGAGATTGAATTATTCTGACCCAAGGTTTGCAAAATTTATAGTGATACTCAGCTTTCATTTCAATGGTTTCATAAAAAGGAACGTATAATCAGGGCCCAAGAACCCTTGACTACACTGCCAAGCGGTTCTGGGATTTACATACTCATTTCCAAAACTGCATTGTTGCTAAATCTTCCTGGTGCGCATAGTCTAATTTCAGCTTCATGTATTTCTTCTGAAATTGAACCATGCTGGTAAGATCAATGCATGATAAACCACACATTATCTGGATTGCATTTTATACGTAACTATAGAAACGTAAAGAACGATTCATACACATTAAAATCCATGGCTCACATCTGAATTGTGATTCCATTTCCATTCTTTAGTTTTACAATTCTTCAAAATCTGTAATTCTATCGATCTCTGACCAGATTAAAAATAGGAATAGTTATATCCCAGTTGCCATGTGTTCACTTCATTTGTCTGAACTGTGTCAAATCACCCTCCCTTGGCAAGGAAACTGGGCAAAGGGCAGCCTTGCAGGTCAGTCCCAATGCTGGAGCTTGTCCCTGACCACAGAGCGTGCAGTTGTGGGCATATTGAAGTAACCCCGGAAGGTGAAATCCAGCCAGAGGAGGGGATCGATGTTATAATTCTGGAGTTGGAGCCCTGGTGTTTGTGAGGCTTCTACTCTGGCAGCATGCTCTTGAATTGGCAGATCAGTCATTTAAAGGAGCTGAGAGGAGACAAATAGAATGTGAAAAAAGTAGGCAATATGTGTGTTTCTTTGAGGGTTTGAGTATTTTTATCACATCTGTAACAAAGTGAAACCTTGTGAACCACGGAGGCTATGATAAATTAAACTTCTCAGAGCCTTTTAATTCCAGAGAAAGTCCTCCATCTGAAGAAGCAGCTCAATGAACTTCTTCCACAAGTTCTCATGACCTGGCCCTGTAATTGCATTGAAATAGAATTAAATCTACATACTTAGCTTCAACTTCGTTCAAACATATTACAAACTGACAATGGCTAAAGCCATTGGACTAAGCAAAGGACCAAGAACGTTACACTATTGAACATTTCCTCCATCACGTCATGCTGTCCGCTTGACTTACATATTTCACTGCACAGATTCTCCAGGTGAATGAATCAGTGGAGTCCGGACTCACAGCCGGACTGACTTGAATGGACTGCGGACTCCCAGCTCACCAGCCCCACCCCACCTCACAGGTCCTTTGGGTGTGGTGAGTGAACTCATCATATCCATGGTTAGACCAAACATTTCAGGTTCCTAACTGGCAACTGGTTATGCCTCACTAGATAGAGTGTTTAACCATGGGGTCACCCAGACTTCATTTGACCCTTAGTCTTAAACCACTGGTTAGGACTACAGGTAACTGCTTATCTCTGCAAGAAAAAAGTGATTCCAAAATGGATTCATATTCCTATTTTTTAATGTAATGATTGAGAACTTACTTAATATGCTGATGAAATCATAGTCCAATCTTATGTGACAGTGCTAGCATCAAGGTCAACAGGATGTCTAAAGAGACTGCTTTTGGAAATAACTTGTCAGATGGTGCCATTGAGTCTCCAGTGGTAACAGTTCAATTTTTGGAGCTCTATTTTCTTCAGATAAATTTGTGATCCAAGTTATCCCGAGCTATATAACCTCTAAAAAGAGAGCCAAAAGAGGGACATTCATGCCTGCTTATGAACGAGCAATTATGAAGTAAATGACAATAGTGGTAACACTTATTGAGTACTTACAAGTGCCAGGTATTGTGCTCAGATAGGTACAAGTGTCATCTCACTTAATTATCACAGCAACTCTGTGAGGTAAACAGTTTTATATCCTCATGTAAGTGATAGAGCCAGGAACTGAAGGCAGATTTGAGAAAGCCTAAGCTCTGACCCCCAAGCTATTGCTTAAAAAGGCCAGGATAAGTGAGGTCAGAAGAGTCATCGAAATAGAAGGAGACAGCAAGGGCCCTGTTGCAGAATGAAATGACTACCCATCTGTGCTAAACAAGACAAATTGTTTTTATTCTTTTATTTTATTGTGGTAAAATAATCCTTAACATAAAATTTACCATTTTAACTATTTCTAAGTGTAAGTTCAGTGACACTAAGTACATTCACATTGTTGTGCAACCCTTGCCATCATCATCCACAGAACTTTTTTTCATTTTCCCAAACTGAAACTCTGCATCCATTAGACAGTAAGCCCTCATTCCCCCTCCCTCAGCCCCTGGCAACCACCGTTCCACCTTCTATTTCTGTGAGTTGTACTAATTTAAGTACCTCGTATAGGTGGAATCACACAGTATTTGTTCTTCTGTGTTTGTCTTATTTCACTTCGACAATGCCTTCGAGGTTCATTCGTATTAAAGCATGAGTCAGAATTTCCTTCCTTTTTAAGGCTGAATAATATTCTATTGTATGTATTAATCCTATTTTGCTTACCCATGCATCTGTCAATGGATACCTGGGCTGCTACCAGCTTTTGGCTATTGTGAATAATGCTGCTGTGAATATCACGTTTTTGTTATTAACCAAAAACAAAAAAAAACAACAAAACCATCTAGGAAAATAGATGTTCTAGCAGAAAATCTTGGAAAGATGAGTGTGTTTGTGTGTATTTATATGTACTTGGACATAAAACATGCCATCATCTCTAAATGGTCAGATATCGCAAAGCATTTCCCAGCTCTCCCCAAGTTAATTGCTCCTGTTCCTATTCTTCCATAATTCTTTTCAATTCCTTCTCTTAAAGCACGTCACACATTGGATTATGCTTGCTTCAGTCCATTCAGACCATCTTCAGGACTGAAATTAGGTATTAGACTTCTTTTTGTCTACCCCAGCCTGTACCACAGGGCTTGGCCCAAAACAGGTCATCAGCCAACAACAGGAATAAATGAATACAAAAAAACCAATCACCAATCTCTTCAGAAAACTCTGGAAAATTATCTTCTGTTTATGAAGTATCTCATTAAGGAGATAGCATTTGGTTGTGGATTTAAATGTCTAACAACTTACATACATATAGCTCATACTTCAAAGGAGATATCAAATTTTGTGAGCTATGAATCACAATCATTTATTAAAAGCTTACTATTTGCCAAGCACTATGGGAAGCACTTTATACACACTGTTTCATTCAGTACTCATGAGCAATATGAAATATAGTTTGCATTGTTGCCATTTTATAGAGAAGGCCATGGAGTTTCATTGCACAACAACTCTGGGCAACAAGCCTTGGATGCCAGTCTGTCTGCTGTGCAAACATGTGCTCTTCGCCCACATCTGCTGTGGGAAGAAGCCTCTTTTCAGAGACTCTGAGGAGTCAGGCAAGGTGTCAAGTGTGGATTTAATGTTCATAGACACCTTTTGATTTCTTCTTGTTTGGTTTCCTTTATGAATAACTGCATTTGTGGGAGAAAATACCTTATGAGCTGCAGAGACTCTCTGGTTGCTTCAGGTGCTATAGTCTTTATAATCTACAGAAGGAAAATGGAATGAGCAAGAGGAGAAGATGGATTCAATGTACGAGGATGTCTTCAACGAAAATGTACAATTTTGGGGGCCAAAACTATTGACCCAAAGAATCCAAGGCTATTTATACACGCCTCTTCTTCAGCTGCTGGTGAGGAGTGGGATCTAGCACTTGGTGAGGATGGGGCAGATGGACACCCTCATACGTTCCTGACGGAAGTGTTAACTACTACAATCCTTTGGATGAACAGTATGTAATACGTATTGAACTAGGAAATAGCTTTGATCCAGCGGTCCCACGGCTGGAAATCTCCCTGTCGAAATAAGCACATCCTATATTAAGGATATGTGTATAAGGATGTTTATTGCAGCACTATTTGTTGTGATAAAAGCCTAGATCAATTTACATGTTACCAATAAGGGAACAAATGGTATCACAGTAATCTAGTCTATAGATTCAGCTATTAAAAGGCGGAATTAAATCTATGTCAATTCACTTGGTCAGATATCCATAATATATTGTTAGATGAATAAAGTAATTGCATAGTATGCAATATGTTAGAATTCTTGTAAAAAAAAGCCCCCCCCAAAACAACTGTTTTTACAAGTATGGAGAAAGTTGGAGAGTGATACACAGAGCAGGCAGTTAACATTAGTCACTTTAACTTGAGTGGAAACTGTGAGGCACAGGAGGAAACTTTTTATTCATACGCCTTTGGATTGTGTTGCTTGTTACAATAGCACATGTTGCTGTTACCACATAAAAGCTTAACAGAGGAAACACATATTCATTAAATTATTTTTCATAAACAAACATAAATCTTACTGTTTTAACTGCTTTAAATGGTCATACAGAGAAAAATCCCCAGGTCAAGGCTTTTTTCCAGATCTTTTTCTTCCAGCCTTGTCTTTATCTGGTGAAGCTTCCCTCTGCCTTCTCTTGGCATCTATATTTCTTTCTTTTCTTTTGGAGGAAGATTGGCCTGAGTTAACATCTGTTGCCAATCTTCCTCTTTTTGCTTGAGGAAGATTGTCCCTGAGCTAACATCTGTGCCAATCTATTTTTGTATGTGGGACACTGCCGTAGCATGGATTGATGAGCGGTGTGTAGGTCCGTGCCTGGGATCTGAACTGACAAACCCCAGACCGCCAAAGTGGAGCACATGAACTTAACCACTTTGCCATAAGGCTGGCCCCATTATATATTTCTTTTCTTCCTTTTTTTTTTTTTTTTTTGAGGAAGATTAGCCCTGAGCTAACTGCTGCGAATCCTCCTCTTTTTGCTGAGGAAGACTGGCCCTGAGCTAACATCCGTGCCCAGCTTCCTCTACTTTATACATGGGAAGCCTACCACAGCATGGTGTGCCAAGCGGTGCCATGTCCACACCCAGGATCCGAACCAGCAAACCCCGGGCTGCCGAAGCAGAACGTGCACACCTAACCGCTGTACCACCGGGCTGGCCCCTATATATTTCTTACACAGTCTGATGAATGTGCTACAATAAGCACCACCAACATATCCACATGTACCAAGCATTGCATCCCTGTGATACTTCCTGACCTGGTGTGTATTTCATTTGGTTGCCACGCTCGACCATAGCCATCTGTTTTAGGAGGAGCTCTTTGTGTGCAGTGACTCTGTTTCATTCAGGTTTTACCCCTAGCACCCTTGTTACTCTGTCAGGTGAATGCTTTCCAGTCCTTGCCTTATAGGACAGCTCAGCGGATTTCTACCCATTGAGCTTCTTGATCCACTCAGCTTCCCTGACACCTCACTCCCTGCAGCATTCTAATAGCATAAGCAGGAAGTAACATACTAAAGGGAATTAGGTGTTTATAAAATTGTGGGGAGAGGTGGAGGAGCAGGCTCTAGACGTGGCTCTCCAGGAACGACTCTCGGGGCAAGACCGAACTGCCCAACCAGGGGCAGCTGCCGTGGAGGCTGCAACTCTTACCTCGGACCCAGGGGTCAGGAAGCTGGACTTGAGAAGGAGCCACTGCTTCTGCTGACTGGCAACAACTCCCTGCCTCTTGATATCCAGGAAACGAGTCACCGGGTGTTGGAATGCTGCTGCAGACAGCCTCGCATCTCTGCACTCTTGCCTCAGCAGAAAAACAGCCAGAAGAGGCAGAGAGCTGGCCTCTGATTCACTTCTAACTTTCAAATAGCATGTGAGTGTAACTCACTGGTTGAACTTATTTCAAGAGCAGAATCACGGCTGCAAAGGAGCTATTTCACGCCTGTCTTTCCTGCTTGCATGTAAGCCTCTAGGGGCAGAGATCATGTCTATTGTCTCACCACTCCATCACCTACCAAAGTGCCAGGCACACAGCAATAATTTAACATTTAACATTAAAAAGGTAACTGTGCTAGAACCAGTCACTATTCTAAATTCTTTGTGTGTATTAACTCATTTAACTCTCATCACAAACCTTGGATGGATGTATTATTATTCTCCCCAACTTACAGATATAACAGGCATGGAGAGATAAAGATGCTAAGACTACACAGTGGAAAACGGGACTTGAATCCAGCGGTTCAGATTGGAAGCCTATCCTCTTCCTCAATATGCTTTACGGCCTCAAGATTTAATGAAAGTATGCCCTTTTAAACATTTACTGAATTGAATTACACAAAGAATTGATCATAAACAAATTCATAATTACATACAGAGTACCTCCATAGTAAAGTTTAATATATTTAACTATGGAGGAGATGGTTATACTTTGTTACCATCTGTACCGGAAACGTTTTTTTTTGATCCTTGGCAAACCCAGTAGAGATAACCTGTCCAAGGGTGAATACTATTGGTGACTCAAGTAAGTTAAAGTAATATTCAAGGACTTGCTATCTCTTAGACTCATGAAAACTTGGTAGCTAGAGAAATATGCTTACGTATATATTTTTTGCTAATAGCTTAAGAGACCTTTATGTGCTGCATTAATCAATGTAAAAAGAGCAAACAATGAACATTAGGTCCCATGTTTCTCCATTCCTTGCTTAAACGTTAAACATAGATAAGTCAATTACATTTTAAATTGCCTTAATCACTTTCAGTTATAATTTTATCGCAGCTTTGGAAAGAGCAAAAATGCACAAAATGGGAAACTGGGCAAGTCGCCCCTACCAGCTTTAGCTCTGCTACTGAAACAACATGCTCTCACCTGTGTTTTAACTTCCATACTTAACAACAAAAGTAACAACTGCTAATTGTTCTGAGTAGCAGGTGATCATATTGGTAAAGTTCTTTGAACTGCTAGAAGAAAGGTATTAATAACCGCCAAAGCACAAACCACTTAAATAGCACACTATTTAATGGGGAGTAGATGCTTTAAGAGGGCTCTGAGTCATTATTAAGGCAATGCTCTAAAACAGTAATAGGGGAATTATTCAAAAGACGTTTCATGTAGTCTTAGTAAGCTTGTCCATTTTAAAACTATATCTACATACTCTTCAAAGCAATATTGAGAAGACAGAAAGTTGACTCCAAAGGTGATGATTTAAGTGGGCAGAGGTTTCTTAATGATATAGACTGGGAAACTGAAATACCACCTCCAATTTAGGCTTCCTATTGAACTCAGGGTGAATGGGCAGCCATTGTCCCAGAGGGGAGTCCTCGGGAACTTCCTCAGCATGCTATACCCACTGATTGGCTGTTTCCACACCGAGGATTCCCAAATGCTTTCTGGTAAGGGAAGCGTCCCTCTAGCTGCAGAAGAGACGGTTCAGCCAAGGCTAACTTGCCCATGGATAAGAGTTCTCGCGCAAGCAAAAAGAGGGGAGATCGTGACAGCTTTAGAGTTGTTAGTTCACAACTAAATATATGTGGGACACCATCCTGTGGAGCGACTGTCAACCTCAAATTTTTATTTTTTTAACCTTAAGCCCCCTTAGACAAACATGTAATTTTTGTATTCTCCTTTTATTGATGATTGAAATTTCAAAATAAATTTTGTGGAAAAAAAGGAAATCAAAGGAAAGGTAAATTTAGAATACGCTTTTCAGATCATGTAAGCACTCCCCTCCTCCGAGGTTCCCGCGGCTCTTACGTCGCACGATCGTCTGTGAACCCCAGGTTAGCCCTCTGAGGAGCTGCTCCCAGACGCGCTCCGACACCTGGACTGCACACGCGAGCTTGGTCTTTCTGCCTAAACCTAGACAACTGTTCCATTTGTGTCACTTATTTTCTAAACAAACTGGGCTGCTCCTTCACGGCAGCAGCATCGATATGTCCCTTGTTTCGTGGTGCTTCCTAGGGATTTAAATTCAAGAGGTTCTATAAAGCTTTATTTGCAGCACAGTCGCTCGCGTCGTTTGACGTTCCGGTCCCCGATTACCCTGGCGGTCGGTTGCAGATTTGTCGGCAACTTTGCTCCCCGGGTTTTTCACCTTTGGTTCAGTTTACTACAGGCCACAGTAAATGATGCGGAGGGAGTCATTTCCAACATGTGAACGGGACAACTGTTTTGGTTTGGGTCCATTCTTAATCAAAACCGAAGAACAGACCCAGCAACTGAAGGCTGCAGATTTTGACTTTTATTTCTAGCTTGATACGTGCGTCTCCTCTGATGTCCCCAACGACGCATCTGCTTCTTAAATGAGGTGTGCTTCCTCATGTGCTTTTGCATCACTGGAGAGGAGTCAGGAAGCAGGAGAGGTTGGACTGGAATTCGACGGAGAATTCAGCTCCACCAACA